>NW_024070200.1:41988260-42569447 GCF_014754425.2 Oryx dammah
ATATATATATATATATATGTATGTATGTATGTATGTATGTATGTATGTATGTATTTGATGTGGATCATTTTTAAAAGTCTTCATTGAATGTTACAATACTGTTTCTGCTTTATGTTTTGGGGTTTTTTGACCTAAGACGTGGGATTTTAATTCCCTGAACAGGGATCAAACTGGCACCCTCTGCATTGGAAGGCGAAGTCCTAATCACTGGACCACCAAGGAAGCCTTTTTTTTTTTTAATGGCTTCAAGGAACATTCACATGCATTACTTCACCTGGCCATCACACTGGCATGGGACGACATCTATCATGGTCTCACTTCACCTATAAGAAAACAGGCTAAGTGACTTGCTCAAAAGCACACAGTGAATTGTGCATGAAACCAGGTTTAGAACTCTCTAATTCCACATCCAGCCTGTCAACACCTGGCAGTCCATCACATCTTCCATGAAATGGTTTCAAGTAGGCATTTTCTTTGAAGAAGGCAACGGCACCCTACTCCAGTACTCTTGCCTGGAAAATCCCATGGACGGAGGGGCCTGATGGGCTGCCGTCTATGGGGTCGCACAGAGTCGGACACGATTGAAGCGACTTCACTTTCACTTTCCATTTTCATGCATTGGAGAAGGAAATGGCAACCCACTCCAGTGTTCTTGCCTAGAGAATCCCAGGGACAACAGAGCCTGGTCTGCCGTCTATGGCATCGCACAGAGTCGGACACGACTGAAGTGACTTAGCAGCAGCAGCAGCAGCAGCTGTCATTTTCTTTACACCATTAAAAAAAAAAAAAAACTTGAGGTGAAACAATATGCACCCAAAACAGAAAATAAAAACTGATTTCAGTATTGATCTTTTCAAATATTTAGTTGGTTATAGCTCTGAAAAGGGGACCCCAGGGGTGGCTCAGTGGATTCCCTCGTAGCTCAGTCAGTAAAGAGTCTGCCTGCAAAGAAGGAGACCCAGGTTCCATTCCTGGGTCAGGAAGATCCCCTTGAGAAGGAAATGACAACACACTCCAGTATTTTTGCCTGGAGAATCCCATAGACAGAGGGGTCCGGCAGGCAGTCTATGGGATTTGATAGTCTATTGGGCTGCCAGACTCGAACACAACTAAGCACACGCAGCAGCAGCAGCTGCACTTGGGTTCCATCCCTGGGTGGAGAAGATTCCCTGGAGAAGGGAATGGCAACCCACTCCAGTGTTCTTGCCTGGGAAATCCGATGGACAGAAGAGCCTGGCAGGCCACAGTCCATAGGGTCGCAGAAGAGTTGGATACGACTTAGCGATTAAACGACAACAAGCGCGCTGTGAAGGAGGAACAGAGCTGAGGGGATGTGATCCCACTCACCCTTTCAAGGTGGACGCCACCAGAGGCCCAGAACTCTGCGATCTCTTAGCTGAGCCCAGCTCTGTCCCAGATGCCAGCTCACCCCAGTGCCTCCCAGACGTCCCTTAGAGGTCTTTCAGGCACCTCCTACTGAATAAGACCAGAACTGAACGCACCATGTCTCCCCTCAACCCTGTCTCTGCTCTCCCTCTCAGTTAAGCTACCAGCGGCTCAAGCCAGGAGGCGGGAGTCATGAGCTGTCTACTCCTCCAGTCTCCACCATCTGTCACAGAGATCTCTATGTTCTAGCTTTCTAAACACTTTCCGAGGGTCCTCTTCTCTCCACCTGCACCACCACCCCCTGCTCTAGGCTACCCCCATCTCTCCCATGACCGCTGCAGCTTCCTAACTGCCCCCACCCCACCCCCGTCTCTGCGCACACTGCCTCTCCCACCCCTACAACAGCCGCCCTAGAAAGGAATATCTGATGGAAATTTCACCATCATCCACCCCGCCAGAAAGCCTCTGCGCACTCAAGACAAAAGTCCACTATGCTTACACAAGCCTACGACGTCGTCCAAGACCTGTTCCCGCCCTCTTGGCTCTCCACCACTGGCCCTCCCAAGTTCCGGCGCCCCCAAGCCCCTCCCTGAGCTGGGACAGGCGAAAGGCGGATCCCGCTGGACCTTGCCGGGGGCGCCCTGGAGCAGCCCAGGCTGAGCGCGTAGTGTGCACTGCCGGGCCCGTCTGTCTCCAGCCCTGCTAATCTCAGAGTAGGGCGGGACCTATCAGACGGTCTAAACCAATCCTAGATTGGGGGCGGGGCTGGGGCGGGACTCTAGGCTCCACGCCAGGCCCTGGTTTTCCGGCTTCCCAAACCCAAGTGCGGGGCCGCAACCACACACCCTGCCAGCGACCCCCAGGCCTCGCGCATCTTTCGGCGCAATGGACCCTGCGACGGCCGCGCAGGTGAGCGAGGCGGTGGCGGAGAAGATGCTCCAGTACCGGCGAGACAAGTCAGGCTGGAAGATTTGCCGGGAAGGCGTGAGTGAGGAACGGGGGCAGAAAGGGGTCGTGGGGTCTTTGCTCCCTAGGGCTGGGGTCTCAGAAGCCCCTAGGCTCCTCCTCTCCCGAGAGTTTTTCTGCATTCTATCCCCTGGAGCTAGACTGAAGAGGAGATTCCACTGGGCGTTGTTTCCTTAAAAAAATATAGGGCCAGTTGTGCACACAATGACCCCTAGGAGATGAGCATGTGTCCCTTTCACGAAATGACTTAGCCAAGGTCACCTGCTGGCAAATGGTTAGGGTGGAGCGGGAAGCACCAAACAGACCTAAATTGTCCGAGGAAACAAGAGGCATGGTGGTTTTAAAAGTGATTTGAAAATGTCCAGTGCTCTAAAGCTCTTCGAGTAGCCACATGAGATCCCTTTGTCCATCGCATCCTCCTGGAGGCAGTTTTGTTCAGGACTAGTCTCCACTCTGTCACGAATCAGTTGGGTCTCACCTTGGAGACTTGCATCTCTTGAGGCTCTTGGCTTTTCTTCCATAAAACAGGGGATCGGGCTCTATCTCCCAAAAGCCCTTCTAGCTCTAAAATTGTGCGATTCTGTGCCTTTTGACAGAACGGAGTTTCAGTTTCCTGGAGGCCATCTGTGGAGTTTCCAGGGAACCTGTAAGTGTGTGCCTTGCTCAGAGCTCCTCAGGGTGTCACACCTCTGCTGATGTTTCTGTGGGTTTGCTTCCTTTGAGACGGCAGTCCATCCTAGCACCTGGAATCAACTTGCCAGTCACCCTCCGGAAAAGCTTCTGCATCTAACTAAATCATTTCCTCAAACTGTATTCTTGTGAAAGCTTAGCGTCCATCCGTTTCTGCAGGCCCATGGGGAGGTGGGCCGGTAGATGTCAGCCCCTTCTCTGCAAGGCTGTCTTGAAGAGTGACACACATGGCTTCTAGTCCTTCTGTGTAATCCCAGGATAGACAAGTTTGGTTGACGCCTTGGGGTCACGTTGCTCTTTGTGCTACAGGTACAAAGGAGAAGGCATTGTGAACGGGACACCAGAGCAGGTGTGGGACTGCGTGAAGCCACTTGCTGGGACTTTACGAGCTCAGTGGGATGAGAATGTGAACAATTTTGAAATTATTGAAAGCCTCACTGATGTAAGTCTTTCCAAGCCCTATTATCTAGAGACAGTAGCTGATTCTGTCCCCTCTGTGAAGGGTCAGTGACACCTTTAGGCAAGGGGTTGTTGTTGTTTTGTTGCTAAGTCTTGTCCGACTCTTTGCAACTGTAGCCACCCAGGCTCCTCAGTCCATTGGATTTCCCAGGCAAGAATACTGGTGTGGGTTGCCATTTCCTTCTCAAGAAATTTTTCCCGACTCAGGGATCGAACCTGCCTCTCTTGCATCTCCTGCATTGGTAGGTGGATGCTTTACCGTTGTGGCACCTGGAAAGCCCTTAGGCAAGGGGAGCGCCCAGCAAATAGGTTGCACACTGCTCAACACTTAAATCCAGCCTCAGCCCAGGTATAGGTATGTAACAGTGAGACCCAGAGAGGTAGAGCTGCCCTAAACAGAGCTGAGAGAACCCTGCAGTGGCTAATGAAGGCAGGAGTGCAGAGTGAATGTGAGCTCTGAGAATGGTGAAGCAGCCGGGATTGGACGCATCAGCTCTAGTTTGAAATATTGCCCCTTGATGAGACCGTGATAATAGTCCTGGCCAAAGACTCAGGATCCTCTGCCAGCTGTGAGACTGTGCCGGGGGCAAATTCTTTATGCCAGTTTCTCTGCTGATAAAACATGTGGTATCTAGCCTAGTGCTGCCCAGTAGAACTTTCTGCTGTGATGAAAATATTTTACACCAGTGCTGTTCAATACAGTAGCCACTGGCCCCAAGTGGCCGCAGACATTTGAAAGGTGTCTAGTTTGAAGAAATAGTTAATTTTGTATAATTTTCATGATTCAGTGGAAAATTAAATAGCCATGTGGAACTTGTGGCTGCCATATTGGACAGCAGAGATCTAGTTGGTCCTGCCCTGGGATCCTCTGTAGTGTTAAGCATGTGTGTGTGTGCTAAGTTGCTTCGGTTGTGTCTCTTTACGACCCCATGAACTGTAGCCGCCAGGCTCCTTTGTCCATGAAATTTCCCAGGCAAGAATACTGGAGTGGGTTGCCATTTCCTCTTCCAGGGAACCTTCCCAACCCAGGAGTCCAACCTGGGTCTCTTGCGTTGGCAGACTGAGCCACTTGGGAAGTCCCATAGTGTTAAGAATCCACCTCATTTTGATTATAGCAGTTAAGGAGGAAAAAAAAAGACATAGCCAAAAGAAATGAAAAAGTTGCCTTGAGGAAATGTTGCTAGTTTTTTTTTTTTTTTAATGGTGCCTTGATTTTGACATCTGTGGACCTAGTACCCTCTTGGGTGCTTCTATAGCAGGTGTTATGAAACCTCAAGCCATAATTCTTTACTACTTGATCGGCAGAAACCAAGTGTTCTTAACCTTCACCAAGAATTCACATTTCAATTCATTATCACAGGAGTTTATGTCAGTGTTTCATGAAGGGTGGGGTACAAGGTGATAGGTCTTTAACAGTCAAAGCTGAACTTCAGTCAGCCCTAGTGAGGTCACTCCATTTCAAGCCTTCAATCTCTCTGATAACTCAAAGCGAAAGCCTCAGGGGCTGATGTGCCTTTGACACCTTGCAAATCTCCATTATGACAGACAGACAGCTGGCCTCAGGCTCAGAATCAGAACCCAAGAATTTCGTGTGTGTGTGTGTGTGTGTGTGTGTGTGTGTGTGTGTGTGTAGCAGTTGTCTTTTATTTATGCCAAATGATACCTTCTTTTTCATTTCCAGCAGTTAAATAGCTTCCTTTTAAAATAAGTTTAAGTTTTAAAAAGTGAGCACATTTAGTTACCAAATATTAAGTGAATGGGCTTCCCTGATGACTTAGATGGAAAAGAATCTGCCTACAATACAGGAGACCTGGCTTCAATCCCTGGGTTGGGAAGATCCTCTGTAGAAGGGAATGGCTACCCACTCCAGTATTCTGGAGAATCCCATGAACAGAGGAGCCTGGCAGGCTACAGTCCATGGGGTAACAAAGAGTCAGACACAACTGAGTGATTAACACATGTTAAGTGAATAATGGGATAGGCTCTCCCTGGGACTGTCCCATCCTGGGGCCTGATCATGTGACCCTGAAGGGGCCGAGGTCCTGCTGGAGTAGGGGAACCATGGGATAACGCATGGGCTTGAGGGGTCCTTGACTTGTAAAGTGGGGCAATGAACTTGTGGAATATTCTAAGACTGGGTGAAGTTCTAGGGGTGCTCCCTCCCAGGGTCAAATGGGTAAATGAAACCAGTTTCTCAGTTGTGAGGGACCACTGAGAGCATTGTCCATAGACTCAGTGGACGTGAGTTTGAACAAACCCCGGGAGATAGTGAAGGACAGGGAAGCCTGGCGTGTGGCAGTCCATGGGGTCGCAGAGTCGGACAAGACTTGGTGACTGAACAACGGAGAACTTTGTCCAGACAGACTCTGATTATGTGCTCCATCAGTGACAACTGTCATGGTCCTTTTAAAAATTATTTTAAAAAATATTTATTTGTTTTTATTTTTGCCTGAGTCAAGTCTTAGTTGCTGCAGGCCGGCTCTTTGTTGCATCATTTGTGCTGCCCTTGTTGCCCAGGTCACAACCCAAGATTTTGCAAACTGGGTATGTTCTCGTAACCCCTGGCACCTCCATCTGGGGAAGTTCATTCCAGACCCTCTAGGTCACAATGCCACCTTGCTGTCAGTGCTGATCCCATCTTCCAGAGCCTGGTTTATTGGGACCGGATGTGGGGGTGGGTGAGCTCTGAGTGGAGTCAAGGCAGGGAGCAGATGCCAGGCCATCAGATGAGCTGGACCCCTCTTTCCTCTGACAGACCCTGCTCTTCAGCAGAACCACTACCCCCTCGGCCGTCATGAAGCTTATTTCCCCCAGAGACTTCGTGGACCTGGTGCTGGTCAGGACATACGAGGACGGCACCATCAGTTCCAATGGTGAGTGATGGTGGCCCTGCTTCGAGGTGTTAGTGGGCTGCTGGTCTCTGTCTCCCCAACACCCACCCAGTTGCTCAAAGAAAGCCCACCAGCTAGAAATCCCTGAGGCATGCACAGCTTGGGCCTGTTTTTCTGTGTTCCCTTCCCCTTGTCAGGTTTGGGGGGATTCTGTGCCAGGGAGGTCTGAGATGAGAGCGTCCACACATGTCATTTTACTTTGAAGACACAGATTCCATCAGCACCTGTTTTCATTCTTGCTGAGGTGCATCGTTCATACCCCAGACACGTGGGCTGTGATTTAGCTCAAGGGAACCCCAGGGTGTGCTGATCCCCTGCACCCGTGGAGCACATTCCCAAGAGGGCTGTGGCGCTGTCGGCTTCCCCACTTTCAGTCAGGAGCAGAGTTCCTGCCTCTGCACTTTTTACGGTTCCTCCTGCAGAAAGCACCAGTCTGGCTGCTCTCCTGAATATCCCATGTGGGGGCAGGTGGTGGCACTTCCACACCTCTGTTGCCTGGGATTTGAGAGGGAGACCGTCTTCCTTCTACCCTTAAGCCTGACATCTGAAATGTTCTTTAAAAAAAAATTGTATTTATTTGGCTGTGCTAGGTCTTAGTTATGGCATTTGGAATCTAGTTCCCTGCATGTGTGTATGCTCAGTAATGTCCAACTCTTCGTGACCCCCTGAACTGTAGCCCGCCAGGCTCCTCTGTCCATGGGATTCTCCAGGCAAGAACACTGGAGAGGGTTGCCATGCCCTTCTCCATGGGATCTTCCCGACCCAGGGATTGAACCCACCTCTCCTGCATTGGCAGGTGGGTTCTTTACCACTGGGCCACCAGAGAAGACCCTGAATTATTCTTTCCTCTAATACTCTGCAGGTTGGAGAGGGTGTGTGTGCATGTGCGAGTGCAGAAGTTGTGGGAGCACACATATGTGTGAACATGTGTATGTGAGGGACAGTGGGGTGGCAGTAGGGAACGCTCAGGCTCCAGGTGACTGGTCTGCATACACTCTGGGTGCCTGGTAAGGCCCTTCAGCCACTGTGGCCCGATTGCCGGAAGTTGTAGCTCCCTGACCCTTTACTCTCTCTTCCAGCTGCCAATGTGGAGCATCCATCTTGTCCCCCGAATCCAGGTTACGTGAGAGGATTTAACTATCCCTGTGGTTGTTTCTGTGAACCTCTGCCAGGGTAAGGACAACCTCCTGGAATGAATGACATGCCCAGACCTCACTGGCTTCACTGAAGATCTCCTGTTGTTGTTGCTGAGTTGATCAATCGTGTCCGACTCTTTGCAACCCCGGGGACTGCAGCATGCCAGGCCGCTCTGTGCCTCACCATCTCCCAGAGTTTGTTCAAACTCTGGTCCGTTGAGTCGGTGATACCATCCAACCATCTCATCCTCTGCCTTCCCCTTCTCCTTTTGCCTTCAGTTTCAGCGTCAGGTCTTTTAGTAAGTCAGCTCTTTGCATGACGTGGCCAAAGTATTGGAGCCTCAGCTTCAGCATCAGTCCTTCTAGTGAATATTCAGGGTTGATTTCCCTTAGGATTGACTGGTTTGATCTCCTTTTTATCCAAGGCAGAGGATGTTCTACTCAATGGCAACATTAACGATGATTCCCAATAATTAAAATGCCTTACACCTCTGTAGGCCTTGCTGTTACAGAGCCCCACAGATACACATCAGTGATGTAATATGCCAAAGTTCTGTTGGCATGTGGGAAAGAATTGTGGTGGTGGTATTGTTTGGTCACTCAGTCGTGTCCAACTCTTTGCAACCCCATGGATTGCAGCACACCAGGCTTCCCTATCCTTTACCATCTTCCAGAGTTTGCTCAAACTCACGTCCACTGAGTTGGTCATGCTATCTAACCATCTCATCCTCTGCCGCCCACTTCTCCTGCCTTCAGAATTGTGGGGAATGGTCCTTATTTCTGATGTGGGGAACTCTCCCTCTATTCGTAGGCAAGCTAGGCAAATGTCATGGTCCCATGTAGCAGATGAAGAAACTGAGGCTCAGGGAGGCTGGGGAGTCTGTGCAGGGTCACAGGCTGGCCATGTAGGGTCTGGGCACCCAGTCTTCTTGGGGTTCTGAGAGCGCTCCACCAGCTGGGAGCAGCCAGGAGCTTAGCCATCACCATCCTCAGTCCCCCCACTGGTGCTCATCTTGTGTCCCCTCAGCGAGGAATGAGGTTGAGATGCTCTGGCCTAACGGGTGATTCTGAGAGCACAGCGTGAGTCAGGCCCAGAACTGAGCTCAGAAATGGCCCTGTCCCCGTATTCTCACAGGTCCTGGCCAGGTTCCGGTTTTTGGTATTTTTGTTGCCATACCGAGCAGCGTGCAGGATCTTAGTTCTCATATTTTTGGTCTAAGTCTCCATTGTTGCTGTTTAGTCACTCAGTTGTGTCCAATTCTTTTGTGATTCCATGGACTGTAGCCTGCCATGCTTCTCTGTCCATGGGATTTCCCAGGCAAGAATACTGGAGTGGGTTGCCAGTTCCTTCTCCAGGACATCTTCCCGACCCAGGGATCAAACCAACATCTCCTGAATTGGCAGGTGGATTCTTTACCCCTGAGCTACCAGGGAAGCCCTCATTTACACTCTTCAGTATTATTCAGGGCATCAAAGTGTTTTGTTCATGAGGATTATATCCATCAATATTTACTATATTTGACATTAAACCTGGGACATTTTAAAATAATGATACATTCATTAGAAGTGACTCATTGGAAAAGACCCTGATGCTGGGAAAGATGGAAGGCAAAAGGAGAAAGGGACAGTGGAGGATGAAATGGTTAGATAGTATCACCAACTCAACACGAATTTCAGCAAACTCCAGGAGACAGTGAAGGACAGGGAAGCCTGGCATGCTGCAGTCCAAGGGGTTGCAAAAAGTCAGACATGATTTATCAGCTGAACAACAACAACAGCAATTACATGATAAATAAATATTGTTGTGAAAAATAACTATTTTTCAAAAGAGAAAAATAACTATTTTTCAAAAGAGAAAAATAGTGGAGAGTGGTCTTGTTTGACATTTGAGGAAATATTAATGTCAGGCTTAATAGAAGCTCACATCTGCTTCTACATTCAGTCTGTTGTGATACACACATCAAAGAGCCTTTGGAAACTGCCCCCCGCCCAACAGCAGCAAAGCGGTTAACAGCTCCATTCAAATAAAATGCTCAGGGACCTCCCTAGTGGTCCAATGGCTAAGACTCCGTACTTCCAATACAGGGGATGCAGGTTTGATCCCAGGCTGGGAAAGTAAGATCCCACATGCTATGAGGCATGGCCTCCAAAAATTAAAAATAAATAAACAAACAAAAATGCTTGGTCTCCACAAAAGCCATGCCTTTGTTATGCTGGCCATGGGAAAAATTTGTGAGAATAAAATACAGGCTGAGAGAATGGGAGTGAAAAGGCAAATCACATCTTAGTGCTGGGAGGAAAATAGCCTTGACCTTGAAAAGCCCTTGAAAGGGTGTCAGGAACCCCCAGGAGTTTCCAGACCTCTCGCAGAATCACTGCCCTCAGTGATCGGAGGGCAGCATCATTTCTCTTTCTCCCAGGACCTGGCACTGGAGTAAGTTCTCTGGAAGACTTTCCCGAGTGAATCAGGCACAGGGAATGAACGACCTTGCTGTGATGGAAATGGGGGCACATCCTTGCTTGCCATCCATGTGGGGCCAGGGAAGCATGCTTGAGAGGACCCACTTCCATCCTGAAAAGAAGCAGGTCCAGAGGGGACCCCTGGGCAGTGAACCCAGCTAAATCCCTGGGTTTGGACCACTTCCTTGGGGTCCCTCAGTTCTAGATACCTAACAGCCCTGTTTTTGTTTTCACAGGGAGCCAAACAAAACCAGCCTGGTCACGTTCTTCCAGACTGACCTCAGTGGTTACCTCCCACAGGGCGTGGTGGACTCCTTCTTCCCTCTCAGCATGATTGGGTTCTACGCCAACCTTGAGAAAGCAGTGAAGAAATTCTTCGGTTGACAGCCTGGCTGGTTGGCTGAGAACCGCAGTGGCTTGTGCAGAAGGGCAGTTGTTGGGACACCCCTGGAGAGCCCGGGAGCCCATGGGCTCCTTTGGAAGACACCAATGGAAAGTTTGTCTCCAGGGGCAGCCCTGGGTCCCCTGCTCCTCCGTCTACTTGGGTGGGGCTGTTGTCATCCAAGCACACCTTCTCCGGCAGGTGCATAAGAGCCCCCGACCACCAGATGGGGCCCCTGCCTGGGCACTGTGGTACACACTAGGGTCCAAAGCCTTCCTCTGCTAGTCACTCTCAGAGATCCCCCAAAAGCTGGCTTAGCTCCTTTGCTGTATCTAACCTCTCAGTCCTGTACCACAGACCCCCGGATGTATGGTGCTGTGCCAGCCTTCCCCTTAAAGTCGTCAACTTGATGTTTAAAAAATGAGATGAGCCTTAAGGAAAAACACTTTCAGTATTCCTTTTGTTGTCTCTTTTGTTCAAATCATTTTTTTTCTTTTTCCCCTGCATGAGTTAAATTTCATGTGCCCCAGGGAAACCAGACAGTTTAAATCTGGCCCTGGAAGCATTCTGGAATTGATTCTGGATGGAGCAAGCCTACGAGTGGGATTTGAGGAGAACCTTCCCTCCCTTGGGCATTTGTCTTTTCTTATCTTTGGTTATGGAAGGTGGAGCAGGAGTCTTCTGGCCTCCAAGCCCTGTAGGGCCATACTGCTGTTACCAAGTCCATGGGATTTCCCAGGCAAGAATACTGGAGTGGGTTGCCATTTCCTTCTCCAGGGGAGCTTCCCGACCCAGAGATCAAACCCATGTCTCTTGCATTGGCAGGCAGATTCTTTACTGCTGAGCCACCAGAGAAGCCCTGGTCAGGGGATACTAGGTGTTGCTAATTAATTTCCTTGCCCTGAGCTCAACAATCAGGCACTAAGTAATGACCAAACCAAATATCCCTTTGATCAGGCACACAGAGGTAGTTTCCTTACAATGTTCTGTCTGCATTTAAAAGCATCTTGGCCTGTTGTGCACGTGCTTGGTTGCTCAGTTATGTCTGACTCTTTGTGAACCCACGGACTGTGGCCTGCCAGGCTCCTCTGTCCATGGCATTCTCTAGGCAAGAATACTGGAGTGGGTTGCCATGCCCTCCTGCAGGGAATCAAACTAGGAATCAAACCCAAGTCTCTTGTGTCTCCTGTATGGCAGGAAGATTCTTTACCTGCTGAACCATCGGGGAAGCCTCATCTTGGCCTATTGGTCTCTACCAAATCACAGAAGAAAGGACTCACTCTTTGTATCATTTACCAGTTGGACAAGTTTCTTACTGTCTTTGGGTCTCAGTGTTCTCATCTATATAACAGGATGTTGTCATGCTCTGTAGACATTACTGTGATTACTGAAGACAGTGTCCACTTAACACCAACATGGTGCTTGGCACATGGGAGGTAAATGGCAGCCATGTATATTTCACCCTCTCAGACTCAGGCTGGTCTATTCTGTTGGCACAACTGAGCACACATGGAGTTTCACTTGTCTGTTTATTTGCTCTGTCACTGGCTACCACCCCGGCTAGGAGCACTTCTCCAACCCCAACCAAAAAGAGTTTTGCAAATGTGCCATGTGATAGACCGTATTTTCCAAAAATAGCCCAAGCTGCCTTTTCCCTCCCCTTAAAGCTGAGCAGGTCTGGGCCAGCTCTGACTGATGGAGCATAAGAGAAGTGATGCTCTTCAACTTTGGAGAAGAGGTCATATCAAGGATGAAGCTCCTACCTGGCTCTCACACTCTCAGGGGACACCCAGTCATATATTGTGAGGAAGCCTTGGCCATAGGGAGAGGCCACCTATGTGGCCACCAAGTGTCCAGGCCAATGGCTCCAGCTGAGTTCCTAGCCAGCAGCCAACCTCAGTGACCCATGTGTGAGTGACCAACCCTTCCAGTGGTTCTAGCCTCCAGCCTGTGAGTTGGTGCCAGCTGATGTCAAGTGGAGCAGGATGAAGGGAACCCCCTCCAAGCAGGCCAGCATTGCAGACTCATGAGAAAAACAAAGGTTGGGGTGGATCGTCACCCAGAGACAGGCCTTACTTAGAAAACCTGCAGAGCAAGCCATGGATTTCATATCCAACCATATATCCATTTTATTTACAGCACCACAGTATTATCACTAAGCTCTCTAGATGCAGTCTGTCATTTGTATCAGCCACCCCACTGTGACTGTGCCCTAACTTCTGGGGCCACCCTCTTACTGGGTGGGGTCCCAGAACGTCCAGACCTGGGCAAGCAGCCACTGGGAAGCACACCTGTGCATTCCGCCATTGGGTGGGGTTAGCCGTGACCCTGAGAATTAGCATTTCGGGGACCTGCATGTGGTAGGCTCTGGCGTCCGCACTGGTGCTGGGCCTAGGGATCTCCAGCAGCTGGGGTCCTCTTGGACTGCAGGCTTTTCCTCCTGAGGACGATCGTCACAGGTCCATCAGGCAATGCCTTGATGATGTTCCAGGCTTCAAACCGCGTGAGGCCCTGCATGGTGGTGCCGGCCAGGTGTAAGATTTCATCTCCCGGCTGGACTGTGTCACTCTGTTCTGAGGCCACCCCTGGGATGAGACAGGAGAGAGTGGGTGCCTTGGGTGACAAGAGAACAAGTAGTCACCACCTACCCTTGGTCTCTTGAGGAGCCAGGACAGCTCAGAAGGGAACTGGAGCCCATCCCCCTGGAGCTCAGTGGTCCATCTAAAGTGAGGCATCCCAGGACTTCTCTGGTGGTCCAGTGGTTAAGACTTCACCTTCCAGTGCAGGGGGCACAGGTTCAGTCCTTGGTCAGGGAACTAAGATCCTGCATGTAGTGCAGTGTGGCCAATAAATAAATAAAACAGACCAAGCATCCAGACAGACATTTCTCAAAAAAAAAAAAAAGCTAAAATATACTGGGCAGTTATATATCACAGGCTTGGTGTTAACACTCGGCATTTATGGCAAGAGTCCTAGGACTCTAGTAGCTCTGTTACTGTTCCCTTTTCATGTGGGAGGAAACCAAGGACCCAAGAAACTCACCTGAGCTTTGAAGCTGCTGCGTGGTGGGTCTAGGTTTGAACTAGATTTTGTGGCTCTAGAGTCTAAGTCCCTTGGTCACACATTACACTGCAGCTGGTAGACTCATCCCCGTGTAAGCAAATGGGACCAAGATGGTGAAGTGACTTGCCTAAGGTCGTGCTGCCATTGGTGGCAGAACTAAGACTAGAATCCAACCAGGTCCAGTGACTTGGAGACCTATGCTCATCTCAAATCAACTTTCAAAAGTTAAAAATATTGGGAATTCCCTGGTGGTCCAGCGGTTAAGACTTCAAGCTTCCACTGCAAGGGGTGTGGGTTCGATCCCTGATTGGTAATTAAGATTCTGCAAGGAAATAGCAACCCACTCCAATCTTCTTACCTGGGAAATTCCATGGACAAAGGAACCTGGCAGGCTATAGTCCATGGGGTCGCAAGAGTCAGACACAACTGAGCACACACACACATACGCTGTGCAATGCAGTCAAAAATTAAAAAGTTAAAAATATCTTTCCCAGAATTGAGGACTTCCTGGGTGGTCCAGAGATTAAGAATTCACCTTCCAATGCAGGGAATGAGGTTAGGGACCTAAGATCCCACAGGCCTCGGGGCAACTAAGCCCGTATGACACAGCTAGAGTTATGGCCCATGTGCCATAACTGAGACCTGATGCAGCCATAAATACATAAGGTGAAGTTTTGGTTAAGGATAAAAAAAAGCAATTCTATTTATATATATATTATGTATATATAGCTTTTCCAGAGTTGGAGTAAACACAGAATCCTTTGGAAGCTCCCATGTGAGCCTCAGTCCTCCCCCTGTGGTTCAGCAGTTGTAGCAGACCTCCCAGAAACAAAACCAGTCTGCAGTGGGGGCTCCCTGGGGCACAGGGAACAGAGCTAGGAGGGCCTTTGAGTCTCAACACTAACAGCCCGAAGTCACACACCCACAGCTCTTCTTATAGATCAGGAGCCTCAGGCCCAGAAGACAATAGTCACTTGGCAGTTAGAAGCAGAGCTGGAGGGCTTCCCTGGTAAAGAATCTACCTGTCAATGCAGGAGATATGGGTTCGATCCCTGATCCAGGAAGATCCCACATACTGTGGAGCAGCTAAGCCCATACACCACAACTACTGAGCCTGTGCTTTAGAGCTTGGGAGCCTCACATGCTGCTACTATTGAAGCCTTCGTGTTCTGGAGCCTCTGCTCTGCAACGAGACACCACTCTAATGAGAAGCCCGTGCACTTGCAACTAGAGAAAAGCAGGCATATGCAATGAAGACCCAGCATAGCCAAAAATTTTTAAAAAGGAAGCAGAACTGGGCCAGATCCCAGACCATGTGACCCCTTGTCTACAACTCCTGGCTCTGGGACTCAGGGGGTCCAGCTTGAGAATCAGTAAAGAATCAGGGGTGATTGTATGTGACAGCTGCAGCCCATTCATTATCTTCCCAGGAAAACCCAAGTAACCTCAAACTAGGGTTGGCTTGCTCCCCAGTCCATGATGAACAAAATCTCAACATTTTGAATAACAGTAGGAGCTGACAGGTCCAGGATTAGAATGAGGTGAGTGAGGCTGGAAAGTCAGACTCTGTGTTTTGTTCACTGTGGGCTTTTAAAATTAATTTCGATTTTAAAAAATATTGCATTGAAACAGTCTGTATCTTGATTACTGAATATTTCAGCACCCCCTTCAATATTGCACCCAGGACTTCCCTGGTGGACCAGTGGATAAGAATCTGCTTGCTAACGCAGGAGACGTGGGTTCGATCCTTGGTTCAGGAAGATTCCATATACCAAGGGGCAATTAAGCCTGTGCACCACAACTACTAAGCCTGACTGCTCTAGAGCCCCAGCTCTGCAATGAGAGAAGCCACCGCAATGAGATGCCTGCACATCGCAACTAGAGAGTAGCCCCTGCTCTCTGCAACTAGAGAAAGCCCATGAGGAGTAATAAACACTCAGCATAGCCAAAATAAATAAATAATAAATAATTTTTAAAAATTAAAAAAATGGCACTCAGGGCCTCACGTACTTAACCTTGGTCCCATCCCTGCCAGGCTGAAGCCAGAGCAGGCTGGGTCACTTACAAGGACCCAGCAAAATAGAGGGATTACGGGGATGTCTGAGGCAAGGAGAACAGGGAGAAAAAGCAAAGTTAAGTTAGTAAGAGGTCTGCCTGCCTCTCAAAAGGGCCTGGGGTTGTGGGAAACCGATAAGCCCTGTAGGGCCCTCAGAAGCCTGTGGGGTGCCTGGTCCAACACCCACAACTAGAGCTGAAGCCGAAAGGGGGACCCACATCACACCTTTGAAGATCCTGTTAACTGTCAGAGGCTTGTCCCCATGTAGGGAGCCCTTCCCTCCTTCCAGGCTGAAGCCCAGTCCCGCAGAGGTCTTTTCCAGGGTCACCGTGCAGACTGTGGCCTCTGCTGCTGAGAAAACACAGAGGTTTGTTAGGGATGCTCTCCTTCTGGGTATCAGGTGAGCCTGGCTGATGCTGCCAGGGAACTTGTGCGCATGTGCGGACTCACCCATGTGTGCATCGCCCGGCTGGCTAAGTGTTCTGAGGACCAGGAATGACTTAATGGCCCTGCCAGCACTGGCCTCACACATCCAAAAGTGATGTGGCCCACAAGGCTTCTACCAGGCAAGGAGAACTTACCGGATTCTATGGAGACGTCACTGGCCACAGAAGCTGAGCCTGAGGAATCAGTGGAGGAGTTGAGGTCAGTCGTGGCCTCCAGAGTCGGCCTCCTGGTGACGATCACAGCTTGCCTGGGCTCCCGAGCTTGGCGGAGGATAGCCAGGGCATCATTGTGCGTGGCTCCTTTGAGAGACTTGCCGTTGATGGAGAGAACCTCGTTGCCCTTCTGAATGGTCCCTTCCTGGGAGGCTAGCCCGTTAGGGAACACCCTGTGAACCTGAGCAAACCAGAGGAGGTCAGGACCCAGGACTTACCATATTGGATCTGGATTCTTGCTGGAGGAGGATCATGACCAGTTAAACCTAGGTTCTTGTTGTTTAATTGCTAAGCGACCACCTCTTTTGGGACCCCATGAACTGTAGCCTGTCAGGCTCCTATGTCCATGGGATTTTCCAGGCAAGAATACTGGAATGGGTTGCCACTTCACTCTCCTGTGCATCTCCCCCACCCAGGAATCGAACCTATGTCTCCTGCATTGGCAGGCAGGTTCTTTACCACTGAGCCACCAGGAAGCCCAGAAGATTCTTTCAAAGAAAATAAAATGAAAGGTGTCCTAGCTCAGGGCTGCTAGCCAGCTTCACCCCCTTCTCTACCCAGAGCAGAGATCATTAGCAAAAGTGGCCAGACTGGCCCTCAAAATTCTTCCCAACACAACATCCTAGACTGCATTGCTACAATCCTAGTTAACGTTCGGTCACACTCTTTTGCCCTTTGTGGTCTGCATCAGCATTCTCCCAGGAAAACTTCTTCAAGCACTGATTTTGTCACATATTAATAGATATTGTGTTAGAAAAGTTTCCAAGGTCTAAGAAAATTAAGAACATTGGATAAAATACAAGCTCTGAAAATGTCTACCATTTAAAAAAAATATTAGAGACTCTACAGTGCAGGCTGGCATGATAATTCTCTAAGAACAGGCCATATAATGTAGGCTACCCTGGTGGCTTAGACGGTAAAGCGTCTGCTTACAATGAGGGAGACCAGGGTTCAACCCCTGGGTAGGGAAGATCCTCTGGAGAAGGAAATGGCAACCCACTCCAGTACTCTTGCCTGGAAAATCCCACAGATGGAGGAGCCTGGTAGGCTACAGTCTATGGGGTCACAAAGAGCTGGACACGACTGAGCGATTAGTGATCCCCAAAAGATTCAGCAAAGCATTCTTTTTTTCATAGAGAAATTCTCAGGCCACATGTTTCACAGAATGCAGAATTCCTATCCTAGGAAGTCTGAATATTTTTAAAGCTCCTCCCCTAGAAATTCTGATCCTTAATTCCAGTTAAAAGAGACCATCCCCACCCAGGTTTCTTTTCTGAAAAAAATGTGTAGGATTAAAAAAAAAAAATTTCATGTCTTTGCTGCAATCGTCTTCTTTTTTTTTTTTTCCCTGTAATACATTTTTTTTTTTTTAATGTGTATAGGGCTTTTTATTTTTTGGCTCTACAGTATGTGGGATCTTAGTTCCCTGACTCAGGATCAAACCCACCCCCTCTGCAATGGAGGCACAGAGTCTTAACCACTGGACCCCCAGGCAAGACCTGCCTCAACCTTTCTACTGCTGTAGATTCTCATGTGCTTAATTAGGGGGACTGAAGGGCAGCATGAGTGGGCAGTCGCTAAACTGTGCTATGTGTTGTTTTGCTGTTATCCTCTGATCAAGGTTCTTTGTTTCTCTAAACAGTTTCAGTGCTGGAAAAATTCTGTTATGGGGTCAGATGTGGTCAAGATCCTCTGATTACAAGACCCGAGTAGGAGGCAGAATCTGTTCGGCATCTCCATCCATCCTCCACAAGTGAAGCATACATGCCAACAATCCCCTATCCTGAGGCATGGGGAAAAAAAGTTGCACGTCAGTGGGAGCCCAGCTTGTTCTTGATAATGGATGGTACTCAACGTTAGTTCTCTTTGAATGAATCTGGAAAGGAACAGAAGCACTCAAACATGGAAGGAGAAAGGGGAAGTTTGGTGCATAGGATCAGCCGATGTGTACCGCTCCTGGCTTTTGAGGCAGTGTCAGGGGTGGCGGCTGAAATGGGTGCAGAAAACTAACCCCTCCAGGGCAAACCCACAGATCCAGTGTTGTTCCCACAGGCAAGCTCTCTTTTCTGCTCTTCAGTTAGGAAGCAGACTGTGCCGTCCGGAATGTCTTTATGGTGATCTGCCAGTGCTCAGTGTCAGAAATAGGTCCTCATTGGTTTTATGTGCTTTTTTGCGGTGGAGAGCTTGCTTGCAAAGAAGGAAGTTGCTGCTCACACACGACTGACTCTGAAATGACTGAAAGCAGTGTGCCAAGTTACTCTGGGTACCAGCTGGTCCTGCAAGAACAGGGGGCTGGACCTTGAGACCTGAAGCTTCGGGCACATCCTGAGCTGTGCTCTGTGAATAGCAACAGAAACAGCTTCCTGACCTTTCCAGCTGAGCCCCACTGCCTGCCGCCAACCGTCAGATCTGCTTCACCACCGTCCATGTTAACACACCCATCTCCCAGCGGGCAAACCCAGGAAAACTGCCTCCTGTACCACACCTGCCTGCCCAAGGTCTCTTTCTGTCTTTCCATCTGGATGTGCTGTGCTATGTGTCACAGCCAGGCCTTCAATCCTTCCTGTAAAGCCTTCGGCAAAGGCTCCTGTGGTCATAAATCATTCTTGTCTAAACATTGGTGGCATATGTATGTCAAGCACAGGGAGCTCAGGTCAGTGCTCTGTGATGACCTAGATGGGTGGGATGGGGTGGGGAGTTGGGAGGGACATCCAAGAACGATGTATATATGTATACATGTATATATATATATATATATATATATATATATATATATACACACACATATATGTATACCTATACCTGATTCGCTTTGTCGTATAGCAGAAACTAACACAACATCGTAAAGCAATTATACACCAATAATAAGATAAAATGTTGGTTGCTCAGTCGTAGCCGATTCTTTGTGGCCCTATGGACTGTAGATTTCCAGGCTTCTCTGCCCATGGGATTCTCCAGGCAAGAATGCTGGAGTGGGTTGCCATTTCCTACTCCAGGGAATCTTCCTGACCCAGGGATCAAACCTGGGCAGGTCTCCTGCATTGCAGGCATATTCTTTACTGTCTGAGCCACCAGGGAAGCCCAGTGGCTTATAAAGTTAAAAAACATTTTTAAATGTAGATGACTAGTAGGTTACTTATCTCTATTTCCAAAAGAGACATGACACTGAAAAAATTTGTTTTGAATTTTCTTACTGTTTTATTGTTGTTGAGATGAAATTCCCATAATGTTCAATTAACCTGATAGTTCAGTTGGTAAAGAATCGCCTGCAATGCAGGAGACCCCGGTTTGACTCCTGGGTTGGGAAGATCCCCTGGAGAAGGGATAGGCTATCCACTCTAGTATTCTTGGGCTTCCCTGGTGGCTCAGCAGGGAAAGAATCTGCCTGCAATGTGGGAGAGCTGGGTTCGATTCCTGGGTTGGGAAGATCCCCTGGAGAAGGGAAAGGCTACCCACTCCAGTATTCTGGCCTGGAGAATTCCGTGGACTGTATAGTCCATGGGGTTGCAAAGAGTCAGACATGATTGAGCAACCTTCACTTCACTTCACTTCAATGCAGCGACATTTACTGTGCTGGAATTTTTTAAACGTCTCCCCAGGACCTTCAAAAATGGAGGCATTAAGGCTTTGACTTCAAGATATTCTGATAAAACAGCTCTGGGGTGAGGCTGAGATGTCTGTAATATTTTTTAAAGTTCCATGAGTGATTCAGATTTTTTTTGGTAAATTAAAGTTGTTTTGTGTACACAGAGACCTTTTTAAAGTTAAGGATCATGGGACTTCCCTCGTGGTCCAGTGGTTAAGTATCTATGCTTCTCTAAGTATCTTAAACTCCTGCAGTAACCTGCCCAGGGCCTGGAGTTATGCATTCCTCTGATTCCCCCTCCTGATAAGTGCTCCCCCCTCCAAGGGTCATTGCCTCCGGCTCTGATGAACCCCATGACTAGGCCACTCACCGTGATCACTTTGTTTTCTAGATCTGCTCCTCCCGCCAAGCTGAACCCAAGGCCAGCCCCTTCCTCCTTGTGCAAGATGGTGACATGGATGCTGTCTAATTGCTGTAGAAGGAAAATATATGTATTAAAAAACATTGTATTGCAACAGCATGAACAATTTAGCAAGTATTTTTCTTCCCCTCTGTTCAAGTTTAATAAAACTACGGAAGATCAAGATTTAACAAGTGTTTTGACATCAGGCTGTGTGTGTGCTTAATCATGTCTGACTCTTTGCAACCTCATGGACTGTAGCCCACCAGGCTCCTCTGCCCATGGGATTCTCCAGGCAAGAATACCGAAGTGGGTGGCCACTTCTTACTCCAGGGGATCTTCCTGACCCAGAGTTCGAACCCACGTCTCTTGTATCTCTGGCACTGGCAAGCCGATGCTTTACCACTAGCGCCACCTGGGAAGCGTAACATCAGGTTGATCTGCTCTCAAATCGCAGCTTGTCCACGTTCCCAGTTATATCAAACCCATCTCATTATTTAGAAAAAGAAAACTTTCTGGGAAGTCATGGGAAGCTCAAAAGAAAAAAGAAAATGCCTGTAAGGCAACCTGTAGAGTTCTTTTCCTCTCCTGTGCACCCATCCACACCCACATCTGTATAGATGGGGTTGGGTGCTACTGAGTCAGCTGGAAATCGAAGTTGGGACAACACAGCTCTGCCATCTGGTGTGGGATGGGGTCAGCCTGGAGAACTCTGGGTCAGCAAAGCTGGAGTGGTGCAGTTTTGCGAGAGTTGGCTGCTCTGTTTTTATACCTGCTGCTCCGTGGGGCACAGCAGCAGCATTAAGGAAACCAGCTGGCTTCTCATCCTAGAACACACATGCGTACACACACACACACACACACACACACGCCCACCCAGGCACACACACACACACACACACACACACACAGAGTACTTCCCAGCCTGGACCTGGGCTCACTGGAGTCAGAACAATCCCTCTGTAGTGTCTAAAGTCAGAGACCCTCGTCTGGTCTCAATGGTGGTGGTGGGTCTCAAACTCAAGTGCATCCAGGGCCCAGGCAGATTAAAAGAGCAAAAGGGGCAGATGTGAGAGAGAGGGGAACTAGAGAGAACTGAGAGCACATTGGCTCAAGAGGACACTCTGCTCCTAGGAATGCAGACCAGTGCTCCAGGACCATTCATGCCCTTTATAAAAAGAGAGAAGCCAGGGGACTTCCCTAATGGTCCAGTGGTTAAGGATCTGTCTTGCAATGCAGGGAACGTGGGTTCCATTCCTGGTCGGGGAACTAAAATCCTACAAGCCACAGGGCAACTAAGCCTGCAAGCTACAACTAAAGAGTCTGTGAGCCATGGCTAAGATCTGACACAGCCAAATAAATAAATATTTAAAAAGAAAAAGAGAGAGGGAAGCCAGAATCCAGGTTTTGATTCGGGTTTGATGATATTTAGAATATTAATATAATACGGGGCTTCCCTGGTGACTCAGATGATAAAGAATCTGCCTGCAATGTAGGAGACTTGGTTGGATCCCTGGGTCAGGAAGACCCCCTGGAGAAGGGAATGGCTGCCCACTCCAGTATTCTTGCCTGGAGACTTCCATGGACAGAGGAGCCTGGCAGGCTACAGACCATGGGGTCGCAAAGAGTCAGACATGACTTAGCAACCACACACACACACACAATATAATACTTTTTAGACAATCACCAAACAGACCAAATACAATACACCTGCAGGCTCTCAGGCTACCAGTTTGTGCCCTGGCATAAAGGAACAAACTTACATCAAAAATTCACTTGCTCTGGCACCACCAGAGCCTCTGCCATGCCGCTGGCTCCATGAGCCTTTGAACTGGAGTCCCCAAGACCCAGGGGAGGATGAAGGGATGAATGGACTTCACTGTCCCCACCTCTACTGCAGCACTGGCCCAAATCTCCCAACTTGTCCCCAGGCATCAGCTTACTTGCCTTGTAAGAGCCCTTTGTCAAGTTTAAAAGTAAATACTCTCCTCCCAGGGAGGCCCAAAGCAGGACAGCTATGTATTTTATACAGCACTTTGTTGCTGTTGTTCAGTGGCCAAGTCATGTCGACTCTTTGCGACCCCATGGACTGCAGCATGCCACGCTTCCCCGTCCTTCACCATCTCCCGGAATTTTTTCAAAATAATGTTCACTGAATCCTATACAACCATCTCATCCTGTCGTCCCCTTCTCCTCCTGCCCTCAATCTTTCCCAGTATCAGGGTCTCTTCCAGTGAGTTGGCTCTTCACATCAGGTGGCCCAAGTATTGGAACTTCAGTTTCAGCATCAGTTTCAGACTTTCCAATGAATATTCAAGGGTTGATTTCCTTTAGAATTGATTGGTTCGATCTCCTTGCAGTCCAAGGGACTCTCAAGAGTCTTCTCCAGCACCACAACTTGAAAGCATCAATTCTTCAGTGTTAGCCTTCTTTATGGTCCAACTCTCACATCTGTACATGACTACTGGAAAAACCATAGCTTAGCCTGTGTTATTTTGTTGAAATCAGGCTCTGGGTAAGATGGTGCCAGTGCACAGGTGATAAGCAAGAGCCTCAGAGGCTCAGGACATCTTCTCAGGCTCACCCATGCCCTTGATCTAGGGCAGCAGTCCCCAACCTTTTTGGCACCAGGGACCAACCCTTATGGCAGAAAGTAAAGAGGAACTAAAAAGCCTTTTGATGAAAGTGAAAGAGGAGAGTGAAAAAAGTTGGCTTAAAGCTCAACATTCAGAAAATGAAGATCATGGCATCTGGTCCCATCACTTCATGGGAAATAGATGGGGAAACAGTGGAAACAGTGGCAGACTTTATTTTTTTGGGCTCCAAAATCACTGCAGATGGTGACTGCAGCCATGAAATTAAAAGATGCTTACTCCTTGGAAGAAAAGTTATGACCAACCTAGATAGCATATTCAAAAGCAGAGATATTACTTTGCCAACAAAGGTCTGTCTAGTCAAGGCTATGGTTTCTCCAGTGGTCATGTATGGATGTGAGAGCTGGACTGTGAAGAAAGCTGAGTGCCGAAGAATTGATGCTTTTGAACTGTGGTGTTGGAGAAGACTCTTGAGAGTCCCTTGGACTGCAAGGAGATCCAACCAGTCCATTCTGAAGGAGATCAACCCTGGGATTTCTTTGGAGGGAATGATGCTGAAGCTGAAACTCCTGTACTTTGGCCACCTCATGCGAAGAGTTGACTCATTGGAAAAGACTCTGATGCTGGGAGGGATTGGGCGCAGGAGGAGAAGGGGACGACAGAGGATGAGATGGCTGGATGGCATCACCTACTCGAAGGACGTGGATCTGAGTGAACTCCGGGAGTTGGTGATGGACAAGGAGGCCTGGCGTGCTGCGATTCATGAGGTCGCAAAGAGTCAGACATGACTGAGCGACTGAACTGAACTGAACTGAACTGAACTGAACCAGTTTCATAAAAGACCATTTCCCCACAGACTGGGGGAGGGTGATGGTTTCAGGGTGATCCAAGTACACTACATTTACTGTGTACTTTATTTCTATTACCATTACATCAGCTCCATCTCCGATCATCAGGCATTAGAACCTGGAGGCTGGGGACCTCTGCCGTAGGGAACGTTGGCTGTGATGCCTCCTTACCCTCTCCTCCCAGTCAGTCTGGATAATTCCAGTATAAACAGCCTTCGTGAACTGGGGCCTCCCAGACGGATGCAAGGCCCATGAGGCTGTGCTCATCTGAGCTGAATGAGCCTCAGCTCTGCCTGACCACTTCCTTTCCACACACTTTTGGGTCATGCTCAGAAGGCATAGGGGAAGTGGGACTTTCAGAATGACTTGACTGAGTGTGGGAGCCTTTGCAAGTCCTGGGATCAGTCACCTCTCAGTGAGCAGGGCAAATCTTCAGGCAAGAACTCAGAATTTATGATGGACAGGTCACTCGCAAGCAGCATCACCCTGGAGATGCAGGCCAGGCAGGCAGCCAGGGGAACGTGGAGATAGAAAACTTTGACTCTGCGAACTTGAACCTCACCTTTCTCCTTTATTAAATGATCAGAAAGATACAACTCTGATTGAAATCACTTCATGAGCTACAAAGCTCCCTATACTGGAAGGTCTGATTTTGGTCCAGTGCTACAGCACCCCTCTGCCCTGGGTAGGGCACAATCCCACTCTGGTATCTGCCCCTGGGAACCACTGTTTGACTTCAGGGATACCAGGGCTACATGGGTTGCTTTTCCTCCGACCTAACTGAGGTGACCACGCTGCTCTGAGCAAGGCCTTCATCCCTGTAAGTGCTAAGTCACTCAGTCATGTCCAACTCTGAGACCCATGGACTGTAGCCCACCAGGCTCCTCATCCATGGGGTTCTGCAGGTAAGAGTACTGGAGTGGGTTCCCATTCCCTTTTCCAGGGGCTCTCCCCGATCCAGGGATCAAACCGACGCCTCTTAATGTCTCCTGCATTGGCAGGTGGGTTCTTAACCACTCATGTCACCTGGAAAGCCCTTCATCTCTGTAAATGCCCATTAAAAAAGAAACCTACCTTTAATGTAGCTTCGTCCAGCACCTTCACTTCCTCTATGAGCTTCTTTAGTTCCTCTGTGCTCAGCAAGGAGATAACCGACTGACCGGGCTGAGAGGCGCAGTGGTCACAGTCGTTGGCTTCCGTGGACTCACTGAGACCTTCCGTGTATTCTCTCAGCTCTGAAAGGCTTGGCAGGGGGGAGAAGCACACAGTATGAGTCGTGATGCTAACAAGAGCTAACAGTCTTTGCATACCTACTGTATTCCCGGAAGGTGCTAATGTTCATTCAACAAGTACATGCCACAAGTCTATGAATAGAAACTAGGATCCCTTCACCACAGAGATACAGACACTGGGGCTCAGGGAGGTGGGGAAACTTGTCTGTGGTCACGTGGTTATGAAATGCCAAGATCTGGAATCTGAAATCACAGATTGTGGTGTGTCTGAAGTCTGTATTCAAAACGTCACCCTGGAGTATAGCTGATGCTTTGGGCAAATCTGCGTCTATATGACCACCAAGAGTGATGGCCCCTCTCTCTCTCACACACACCCACATACTCACCCACACACTCACAAGACCCATACACTCTCACACCCACACACTCTCTCTCTCTCTCACACACACATGTATGCTCATAAGAACAGGTGGCACCTTCCTTGGTGGTCCAGTGGTTAAGAATGCACCTTGCATTGCAAGGCACACGGACTCAATCCCTGGTCTGGGAAGATCCCACGTGCCACAGGGCAACTAAGTCTGTTTGCCACAACTACTGAGCCTATGCTCTAGAGCCTTTGAACCACAACTACTGAAGCTCATGTGCCTAAAGCCCATGCTCTGCCACAAGAGAAGTCACTGCAGTGAGAAGCCCATGCACCACAACTAGAGAAAAGCCTTTGCAAAGCAATGGAGACCCAGTGCAGCCAAAAAATAAAATAAACATGTGAAAAAGAGACAGACAGAACAGGTGGAACAATCCTTTAGCAAACCTGAGAAACTTTTTAAAGACACAGGATTGTAAGAGGATGAAAGATGAGAGAGGTGAACACTGGACAGAGACACTCACTTGAGAGAGAAGCTGGTGTCCGAGGCAGAAACTTCAGCAGAACTGTTTGTGGGGTCTTCGCTGAATGCTGTGGGAGACAACACCCCTTCTTTGGGGCTGCAGGGGGTCTGGCCGAACGAGAGGGAAGACGGGAGGCACAGCAGGGACTTCATGACGGCCGAGGACACTTGGCTGCTAATGGAGTAGAGTTTACTGGTCTTTTCGTCCAGGGGCTTCATCTCGCAGGACTGGGTCCGGCTCAGGGGGAAGCTCCGAGCCCGCTGACTTGGCATCTTGACCACTGGGCCTCGGGTTCCCTCCATCTGTGTCGCCAGCAGCCTTGAGAGAGGGTCGGGGTCGGAGGAGAGGGTTTTCTGACCGGGCTGCTCTTCCAGGGGAGGGCGCCCTGACATGCCGGGGTCGCTGGCCTCTGAGGTGGCCGGGGAGGCGGGGGGCAGATGCTCTGGCTCTGGCCGCTGCTGCTCCGTGGTGGGGGGAGCCCCTCGCCCCGGGGGACCAGAAGCCCACTCTCTCTCTTGCTTCCCAGGAAGTTCTGCTGCTTCGCCCAAGGAGCTGGAGGCCTGGAGGCTCAGTCTCTGGGCTCCTCTGTCAGGCGGGTGAGCAGAGCCGAAGGTTTCAAAGGAGCTGATCCTCTGCTTGATGGAGGACGAAGCCCGCAGGGGTGGCCCAGGGCGTTCCCTGGAGGTGGGGGTCGGCTGGCAGGAGGTGGCCATCTCTCGCCTGGAGTCTGGAACACGATTCCTCAAACCTTTCAAGCTTTGGCGAAACCAGGCTGGCTTGGGGGCTACTGGAGGACCCTTCTTCATGGTGCTGCCACCCGCTGGCTTGTAAGCTTTGGGACCACCACTGGTGGTGTCCAGCTTCGCGGCAGCCCCATCTGGGTGGCCCCGCATCCCATCTTCCTCACCCAGCGGGGCGTCGGGCTGCAGCGGCATGTGGCTGTGGTTCTCACTCATGATGGGGCTAAAGAGATTTTTGATGCAGTCAGAAATTCTAACCCAGGGGTCTTCGGCTGTGGTCTCAAGGCTATAGTCCATCCGAGCCTGTCTCCTAAGCAATGGGTGTTTTACTGGGGACGTTTGCGTCCCTAGGGGGTAGAAAGAAGGCCAGAGCTGTGTGTTACACCTCATTGTGGGTTTTCCTCCTAAGTTCTACTTTCAAAGATGAACAGCAAGGATTCTAGGGGAGGAGATGAGCAGAGTGGGGGATCCCTACCTGGGTAAGCTGCTACCCCAGGTACTATCACCTGGCTGAAGCACACACAGAACCAGGGGACCAGAGGCATGAGTTAATACCACAGCATCCTAGCGTTTTACAGCTAGAAGGGTTCCCACAGAATACCTAGTCTAATCTCTGACACTGTGTAATTGAGGAACCCAATATTCACAAGGATAAGGGGTCACCTGTTGGCAGAGCCAAGACCCCCATCTCCTGACTCCCCACTTTTGTGTCCTTTCCACTTTTGTGTCCTTTTGTAAGTCCCCTCCATACGAACCTTCAAGTTGTGAACTTTCAGAGATACAAATGTGTGTTCTCATGTCCAATCACGCGAGTTAGTTCATATGTCTGGTGTACATAGTCACATGTGTGCATCCTCTACAAGTGGTTGTGCTTGTGCACACTTTACTGTGTAGGACTGTAGAGAGAACGGTAGTGCAGTGTCTTTATTTCAAGCCCAGAATGTCTGGAAGCAAGCATAAAAGCAGTGGTGATGTAGCTGGCACTATTGTACTGTTCAAGGTACTCTACTGCCAGATTTAAAATGTTTTATATTTGTGTTTATTTTTTATGCATTATTTTTGTGAAAAATATTATAAATCCATTACAGTACAGTACTATGTAGCAGACTGTGTTAGCTAGGTACCTAGGCTAACTTTGTTGGACTTAGGAAAAAATTGAATTCACAAATGTGCTCTCAGAACGGAACTCATTCGTATGTCGCAGACTTACTGTACTAAGTAGCCTCTTGGATAACTCATTAAAACTTTAAAGGTCAAAGCAACTCTCAATTCTCTTACCATTTAAACTTTTAAGCCATAGGTCACACATTGACAGCCTTAATTGGTTTGGACCACCCACATCATTGAAAAGCAATGCAGGTGTGAAGGACTTCAGACAGGTTGCAACCCAGCTCAATGGGGTTACAGCCTCTCTCTCACCCAGCCAGCATTTCACACATTAAAGTATCATCTGGTCCCTGAAGTCATGTCGGTTTGCTACTTGAAGATTTAACCAGCTTGCTCGGCAAAGGAGCGTTCCCAGCCCAAAGAGTCAATGAGAGATGAGAAGGCTCCAGGGAGAAAGAAGCTCTGTACCAGTGATTCCCCAAACTGGGCTGCACACTGGAAACTGGAGGATCTAAAATATACTAGGTCTGATTTAATACATCTGGGATGAGCCTGGGTGTTGGCATTGGGGCAGCCCCATAGGTCCTTCCAGCCTGCTTTATCAGGCACGCCCAGTCAAGTTCAGCCCCTCACCACTGGGGTCAGAAGAAGGGGAGCATATGTCGGTCTTTCTTGGAAGCCCATCTTGAGGAAGCCAGAACAGGGGAAGCTCTGCCACTAGCCACTCTTTCCCAGGGACAGAGGGAGGCTGGCCCCCAAGTCCTGCACAGCCGAGAAGCCAAGTTTATGTGTGGCCCTTCGGTCACCCCAGGTCTCACTGTTCTGGTGCCATGCTCTGGGCGGTGCCTGGTATCAGAATTCAGCCCAGTGTAAAGAAGACATTCATTCCTCCTGCCTCTTGTTCCAATGCCAGCCCTCAAGCTACACAACCATGCAGGGCATTAAGCCTGGAAGATCCCAAGGAGAACTTCTGCACTATCCCAGAGGCCGGGGTGGTTAGTACTGACTCTGGGACTTTACCAAGTGTGTCTGGCCCTCTCAGCCTGGTCCTGCATTTATGCTCTGCTGTAAGGCCTGTTGTAAGACTCAGCTGTCAGACATTCTGCGTGAGAGCCCTATGCACACTGGGGCGAGGAGCTCTTGTTGGTAGACCACTGAGATGATCCCTGGTGTGTTCCTCAGTTGGGCTGACTAAGGGGTGAGGAGGAGCCTCCAGTAGTAGGGCCCCTGCTCCAGGAGAGATGTGCCAGGTATTTCCATTCACAGCGTTCCTGGACCTCCAAGAGCCTTCTGTGTGCTTTGCACGTGGTTACTGTTATTTAGTTGCTAAGTCACGTTGGACTCTTTTGTAAACACCATGGACTGTAGCCCACCAGGCTCCTACGTCCATGGGTTCCCCAGTCAAGAATACTGGAGTGGGTGGCCATTTACATGTAGTGCTACTCAAACAGGTTGAGCAATAAATATGTAAGTGTGTAGCCAATTCTGCCTGGAGAAGGAAGTGGCAACCCACTCCAGTGTTCTTGCCTGGAGAATCCCAGGGACGGGGGAGCCTGGTGGGCTGCCATCTATGGGGCTGCACAGAGTCAGACACGACTGAAGCAACTTAGCAGCAGTAGCAGCGGCAGCTGATTCTGCCACTACCACTACTGGGAGCTCCTTGCTGGACTGGTCTGTCTTCTTTCTCTCATTCTCCTTCACATTCATTCTCATCTCTCTCTCTTTCTCTCTGTGTGTCTCTCTCTCCCAGTGTCTGTCTCTTCCTCTGCCTTGCTCCTTCCCCAGAAGCCAGTACAGGGACTCTTGAAGGCAGCATTGAATATACACTTACTGAACTGAGTCACCCGTTGGGGTTCTGTGTGATTTCCCACTTGCTGATGAGACAACTGAGGCTCACACACAAAAAAGTTGAGTTGCCCCAAATCACACTGGTGAAGGACAGAGCCAGGTTTCCCACCCTGGTCTCCCTGACCCCAAATCCCATCCTCTGTCATCAAAGCTCTAAATATTCAGCTCACATCTCAGCACTTTCAGGGGCACCCCGGCCATCCCCCACATGGGGTTGGTGACCACCAGCAAGCTGCTATTCACTCATGCCTCTCTGACCCACATCCCCAGACTTGGAAATGCTGGAAGCAGCTTTCTAGAAGGCTGTCACCCGGGAAGCAGCGGCCGCTCGCTGTGGTTGGGTAGGTGTGTCTGGGACCTTTCCCAAGGGCTCCCTTCTCCAGCTGACTCTCTGGATTGGCCCACATTCCTCCCATCACCACTGTGCTTCCCCCCACCCCCTGCATCACAGCATCACTTCTCCAGCCAAGAGGTTTCCACCCTGACTGCTCACCAGCCCAGGTCCAGCTGTCCAGCCATGCAGGACGCTCTAACGCTCCAGACAGTCTACCCCTAGTGCTGGACCTTGACCGAGAAGGTCCCTCCTCCTGGCAGATGAAGACCTACCTGGGCTGGCTGCCCTCCTCCCTGGCTGGCCCTCTGAGAGGAATGTCGTGTGTGGCCTGACTGCAGGTCCTGGGTGGCCAGCAGCGGTGTGAGGGGTTCTCCCCGCTGTGTCTTCCTGTGGAGGCGGCGGTACCAGCAGTTCTCTGGCTTCCTGTGGTGTAAACAGGAAGTGAGACTGTGTCAAAACGGTAGCCTCCAGCTGTGAGAAAGCAAGGAGCCCTCTGATTGGGACTGGGGGGCCGACATCGAGAGGCTTTAATGAGAAGTCCAATAGCAGCCCTGGTGGTCAAGAGGGTCCTTTCCTCCATGGCGCTGCCTGCTTGGGTGACCAGGGAGCTGGCACCTCCTGGAGGCCCAGAGCATCCCTCTGCTTCCTGGACACATGAGCTGGCATCCAGGGCAAGGGCTCACCCACTTGACACATGTGAAGATCCTGGGCCCCCTGTGACAGGGAGAAGAGGGCTGGGGGCGCGGACTGGGGCCGGCGCTGCTTCGTGTACCACGACATCTGGCCACACTCCTCCTCCTCCCAGGGGGGAAGACAACGAGGCAAAGATCTGCCTCCCGAGTCTTCATTAAGTTAAGGTTAGAACCCTTAGAGGAAAACTTGGATCTGTTGCTTTCTACATTGTGATTCATTGTTCAGTTATTTACGGTCTTCCTTGATGGCTCAGTGGTTAATAATAAAAAAAAAAATCCACCTTCCAATGCAGGAGACCTGGGTTTGATCCCTGGATTGGGAATATCCTCTGCAGAAGGAAATGGCTACCCACTCCAGTATTCTTGCCTGAAGAATCGACAGAGGAGCCTAGCAGGCTACAGTCCATGAGGTCACAGAGACCTAGACATGACTGAGCGACCAGACAACAACATTCAGCTCTTTAGAAAGGATGATGCGAAGGATGACAGAAACTCTGGAACTGTGCCATCACTCCCCTCTGCTGCCCCCAGGGAGACCTGATCAGTCTAGGGCAGGACGGTTTTTCCATTAAGCATGGATGTGGCCTCTGGCTGCTTCACAAACCAGTTCAGGGATGAGGTGGACCAAGCACCAAGTCACTCTCTAATGCTTGAGTAGAGTTTGGATTTTCATACAGCATGAAAGAGATGTTGCCAGGGCCCAGAGGCAGGGACCAGCACCAGTTCTGTCCCAGAGTGGGGGCAGAAAGCTTCTCAGGAGAAGTGCTTCTTGTCTGGCTCTTGAGCAAAGGGTAAGAACTTTCCAGGCAGAGAAGCCAAGGAAAAGTGTTCCAGAGAAATAAACATCCATGGTAGAAGCAAAAAGCAGACCAGCAACCCAGAAAGAAAAGAAGGCCAATATAAAAATGATGCTGTATAGGGCTTCTCTGGTGGTCCAGTGGTTAAGAATCCACCTGGCAATGCAGGGGACACGAGTTCAATCCCTGGTCTGGGAAGATCCCCTATGCCCCAGGGCAACTAAGCCCATGAGCCCAGCTACTGAGGCCAGAGTGCCCTGGAGCCCGTGCTCTGCAGCAAGAGAAGCCACTGCAACGAGAAGCCCGCGCTGCAGCCAGACAGACCCAGCACAGCCACAAAATAAACATATAATTTAAAGAAAGACGCTGCCAACATGTTTCTGCAGGGGAAATACTCTGCCACAGTGCAGTTGATGGTATCTCTTTTCTGCTCTTTCCAGGGTCAGGTGGAATGATGGGCTGGCTATTAGACAAGGCTGTGAGCTCCCTTCCAAAAGGAAGGAAACAAGCAGGAACAAAAGCACCATGTGGGGACTAAGAGAGAAACTGAAAACATTTGTGGTCTGAGATTTATATCTACTTTGTCAATAAACATTCTTTAGGAAGGATAATTCTATACAAGTGAGAAATGTGTTCACCAAACATTGTCCCAGCCCAGGGTTCCCTATTTAGAACTGAGTTCTACGGCAGCACTTTGGAAACACCGAGAGACCAACCAACCAACCCAAAGGAATCATTGTGTCTCTTGAACTAGTCCTTCAAAAAAGCAAGGTTTGGTTATGAAATTAGAAGCTTAAAATATCAGACCGTTGGTATCTAAGACACTCATCCGCAGGAAAAAAAAAATGACATGTGTCTGAAATTTAACTGCACCCCGGGAACTCGGCACCGTATGTATATCCGTGAATGGTTGACACTTTCATAGGCTGATGCCCTGGGTACCAACCACAGTAGTGAAAGCAACTTTGCATGTTGGACGACTCGGATGTGTTTTGTCTTTTCATCAACACACCTGATACTGCACCCTCTTCATGGGAGGTTTTTTTTTCAATTAGCTCCTGAAGTAAGATTGATTTCACTTGAATTTTGCTGTAAATAGTTTTTCCTGGCATAGTGCTTGGTAGTGAATGATGGAGAGAGAAAGGAAAGAAGACAGGAGATGACTTAGGGGAGAAAGTGATTTTTAACCAAAAGTGATCATTGAAGCTGATTTTCTAGAAGGGAGAGAACTGGTCCTCTGTTGAAAGAAATATCCTGAAGGTCATTTTGGTTGTGGAAGTCCTCTTGAGTTACAGTAGGTGAAAAACACACTGGGCCTGTCATAAAAGCTTGAAAATGGTCATGGGACCCTGGAGAGGAAAGACTGGAGGAGGTGGAGGGTAGAGGACAGAAAGACAGAGGAAAAGGAGGAGGGGGAGGGCCTGGAGGGAGGAAAGGAGGAAAGAATGGAGAGGTATTACACAGTGGGGCCAAACAGAAAAACACCCAGTGAGAAATCCCCAGACATGGCGGAGGATATTTTAAGAAGAATGACATGCAGCAAACAGCCCCTGTTTTTATGGTGCTGTCGCCCCTTCTCTGCACCCCCAACACCCAGGAAAATATTATGGTGCTGGCTGTGCTTTTGTAAAAGGCTGTGGAAGGGTCTGTGGGGCCCGTGGGACAAAGCAGAAGGACAGAGAATTGCAGCTGCGGAAGTGGGGAGGGTGCAGGCAGGAGAGACGGATGCTGAAGAGCAGCCAGGGCGGTAAAGACAGGGGACTTCTGCCTGCAACAGAGCCCCTGTCTGCCTTCTTCTCCCCCAGCAGCCTTGCCTGGGGAGACTCCCTCCCCATACCTGGTCCAACCCGGCCAGAGGGCACAAGGGCATCACCAGGGCAGCCCCTGAGACCCCCACAGACCCCCTCTGGGTCTCCAGGAACAAAGTAGATAGCCTGGCTTCCCAGCTTCTCTGTTCCTAATTTGCCCTCTGGGACTCACAGGTCTTAGGCTCAAAGGAAAATGAAATGTTTGCTTAAAATGGGGGCACGCAAGGTGAGGGTGTCTGTTCTGAACTCTTAACTGGACAAAGACTAGGTATCTTCAAGATTCATAAACTGTCTAGCTGTAAGTTCATTTCAGTAGCAGACCTCACAAGAATTTGAGGTCAAAACCCTACCATGTGTTTAAAATTTTTTTATACCAGGTTAATAAAATATTCATTTGCTTGGAAAGCAAAAAAAAAAAAAAAAAAAAAGGAGCAGGGGAACAGAGCCCCCTGGCAACTCCACCACGAATTGCTAATGAGCCCACATCCTGCCAGCTCTCTGCAAGAGGGTACTTCCTCTTCAGTAACCTGGCTTCCTCTCCCTCCTCCGCTCTCTCACTCCTCCTACTCAACACCTTCCTCTCTGGGGTTTCTTGCTCCTCCTGAAGCTTCCCAACCCTTATCGTGGACTGTTCGAGGGGATTACCAGAGGTCCCAGTTCTACCTACCCTGTGAAATCTGCCGAAGAAGTGAAAGACAGCGAAGCCTAATGATAAAGTGACCCACAGGCGATGTGAACTTGAGCAAGTCCCTCGGCTTTCTCTTTGCATGAAAGGGACTCTTATCCCCAGATGGTTGTCAGCCTTAACTAAGACAGAGCACAGTACCCGGGCCTAAATAAAGGCTCAAGATACAGCAACTGCCTGGCCGTGAGCCTACCCTCCTGTGAGGGAGGGGGATGGAGCTGCAGAGAAAGGAAACGGAGGTCTGCAGGGGTGTGAGGGACAAACTCATAGCAATGAACACCCATATGCCTGAGAGCCTGTTAGGCATCCGCTCGGTTGGTTCCTCTGAATCCTCACCTTAGCCCGTGGAGGGAGCCTCTAGATTCAGCCCCAGGGACTTCCCTGGCAGTGTAATGGTTAGGGCTTTTCCTTCCAATGCAGGGGGTATAGGTTCAATTCCTGGTCAGGGGGCTAAGATCCCACATGCTTTATGGCCAAAAAAAGCAATATTGTAACAAATCCTATAAAGACTTTTTAAATGGTCCACATAAAAAAATAATCCTGGGGTTTCCCTGGTGGCTCAGTGGTAAAGAATTAGCCTGCTGAGATTTGGGTTCGATCCTCGATCCGGGAAGATTTCACATGCTGCAGAGCATGTGAAAGCCCACACACCACAACTCCTGACCCTGTGCTCTAGAGCCCAGGAGGCTCAACTACTGAGCCCACATGCCCTAGAGCCCATGCCGCTATTTCAATGAGAAGCTCACGCACCACAATTGGAGAGTAGCCCCTGCTTATTCTCAACTAGAAAAAAGCCTGTGCAGCAATGAAGACCTAGTGCTACCAAAAATAAATAAATAGCTTTTAAAACCCCTAATGCTTGTAAAGATAAAATAAAATAGAACTTAAAATAAACTTAGACCCAATTAACAGATAAGGAAACTGAGGCTTAGGGACCTGTGAGAGCAGCCTTGCATTCCAGTGTGTCATGGATGGCAACGCAGAAGTCATTCAGCAAGACTGGGGCTTCAGCTGAGGTCTGCCAAGCTGCAAAGCTCTCTCTCCGAAGTTAGCCTTAAGCTTGAGCCCAGCCCCTTCTCTCTGATGGAGGAGAAACCCCTTCCTTGCCCTCAGCTAACACTCTACTAAAGGCCCAGTTCAACCCTGCTTGGCGCAAGAGAATGCTCAACCCTCTCTTACCTGGCCACAGGTGGGCAAGGTGTGTCCAGAAGGGCACAGGGAGTCCTTTCTCTCTTCCAGACTCTTCTGAGGGTCACTGTCACTTTTAAAGTATTTTCTGGGTGGGGGCTTAGGCTTGGAAGATGTAGGCTTTCTCACCAAAATCTCAAAGGATTTCTTGAGTTTCAGTGGCGGGTGGCTGCCCTGGCTTGCAGGGAGGGGCAGGTTCTCATGGGGGTGCCTGGATGAGGCCCCAGGAGGCACCCCTGGTTCCCGCCCCAGGGGCAGGCTGGGGCTGTGCACACTGACTTCCAGGTCAGAAGGTGGCTGCTCTCCACTGCTGCTGGGACTGCCCCCGGGAGATCCTGACATGTAGCTGCTGTCGCTGCTGGAACGGATCATGACCTTCTGCGCCCGTCGATGAGGGGGTGCAGAGTTCTTGTCCCGCTCCTTTTCCAAGGTGGGCCGCCCGTGCCAGCTGCTCTCCAGCCTTTTGACACCTGCATTGGAAGCACAAATGAAACTCCATCCCTGGTCTGGCTCAGGACTCCTGCCAGGGGTACACTACTTGCCCAGGCTGTCTGCTTCTCCCCGGAGGTCACTTTGGAATGAAGCTCAGAAGTCTTGGGTCTGGTGTCCAGCACCAGTGACATCAGGCTGGGAAAATCATTCAAACTTTCTGAGTCTCCAGGCATAGAGACGGAGATGCATCCCCAAGGTTGCCCTTCAAGGAAGGGCTTGATGTCCTGGCTGTTAGCCCCTTCAGGGGCTACCTTGCCCAAAAGGCAGCCCACCTCCAATGCCTGATGGAGACGAGGCTAGAAAGACCCAGCCAATTCTGCACACAGGACACCTCCAGTGGGCCATGTGAGCTCCATGGCTGGGCAGAAGTAGTCTGGTATCATCTCTGTTCAACTGGCCCCTCTGCTCAGCCCTGAGATATCCCTCGCTCCCATAGGTGTAGCGCCTCCGGATGCTTCTGAATCAACATTCTGACCATGGCCCATTTCAAAGCCTGCTGGCCTTTGGGGGAACCCAAACTTCCACCCTCCATTTCCTATCTGTAAAATGGAGATACTCATTTCAGGGGCACTGGACATTTTGGGGTTCAAAATCAAAGAGAGAAAATGTCTGTGAAGGTGCTTTGAGCATTGTACCAAGAGGTCCGGGCTTTCATGGTGGCTCAGTGGTAAAAAGCCTGCCTGCCAATGCAGGAAGCTCAGGTTCAACCCCTGGTTTGGGAAGATTCCCCCTGGAGGAGGAAATGGCAATACACTCCACTGTTCCCACCTGGGAAATCCCATGGGCTTTGTGGGCTATAGTCCTTGGGGTCTCAAAGAGTTGGACATGACTTAGTGACTGAACAACAATAACCAAGAGGTTACCTTTCTTTCCAAAAATGAGGATGAAACAAGGCCATAAAACCACTGTGCCTTAGCCAGAATCCTCTCTTCCTTTTCTCTTCCTATACAGCCCTTCCTCCTGGTTCTGAGCCCCCTTCTGAAACCCTGTCATATTCTGAGCACTAGGGCCAACCACACACCCTCCACTGACCCTTCTTTGTCTCTAGTAGTAGAAGATGCCCCTTCCCTAGCACCACAGATCAGAAGAGTGGGAGCAGACTGAGGCCCAGGCTCTCACTCAAATGTCAGCCATTCTGCAAGTCCAGGAGCAACAGGGGAGCCCCACAGGCGAGCATCTCAGACCTCAGTACAGAACCAAGGCCGATCAAGCTCATAATTCAAATCATCTTTAGAGAAAAAGCTTTTCTTTTGCTTTTTCCTAATCATAAAATAAAAATGTATCTTTGTTTAAAATCAGCTGCAAAAAGGAAGAAGTGAAAGCAAAAATTCAGCCTCAGCCTATCAGAGATGACCGCTGTCAAACTTTTTTCCTCTGTCCTCCTCCCTTGAGCACAGATGCATGTCGAGTGGGTGGAAATGGAAGAACACCACTGAAATAGAATTCTGGATGCTGTCCTTTTATCTGGACACTTTCCAGACTGTGCAACATCCTTGTGAATATCAGTGCTAAAGCTTGCACATTATTCTATAATATGGACATTCCACAAAACTTGGCCAATGCCCACCAGCTGTACGTGCTGGCCGGCCTGGTTCCCACCCCAGATGATCTGTGTGCTCCGTGGCTGATCTGGGGTAAGGGAGCCTCTCAGTGGCTGATGTGGGGTAAGGGAGCCTCTCAGGACCCCACATTTTCCCAAAAATATGCATAAAAATTATATGGGAAGATTCAGGGAAATAGTGAATTAAATAGCATGCCTAACAAGATTAGAACTCAATACATGTCAGAAACTTTATTAATATTTATTATTCTTTCTAAGGAACCTATTAGCATGGGCTAGTGGTTGAAATCTCAAATGCCTATAGGGAGAGAGGTGAGACAAGGCAACCTGGTAAAATAAGATAACAGGGACTGGTGAGGACTGTAAAGAACTAGAGAAAGTTGGTGGATTTAAAACTATTCAAATTCAGATGATTTTAAACTCTCGTGCCTCCAAAACAAAGCATAATGGGACCCCAATTTAGCTGGTGGACTGTTAGCTTTCAATCCTTGTCTATGAACCAGGCTCATCTGTGATGACTACTATGTTCCTGAGGTAGAGTGAGTTGGTGGCTAGACTCAAAGCTTTCTAAGAAGACAAAGATGCTGCAAATGCAAGTTCAGCATCTCCTTACCTTCTAGACTCCACTGGTGCCGCTCCTTTCCAAACTTGACGTTCTCCACAGCCTGGGCCACAGCTTCTTTGAGCTGCTGTTCAGAGACCTGGAAAATATACATCACCTCCTCAAGCAAATAGTGGGAAGTTCTGCATCAGGTTCTGAGTCCTGTACCAGTTCCCCAGCTGGGCCCCTGGATTTTGCTGTCTTTCATTCATACCCACTCTACAAAGAGCTGACATTCCCAGAAACACCCTGGGCATCAGTGGTTCCCTAGTATCTTATGGACAAAGTCCAAACTCTGTCAATAAAGGGATTCTCAAGGTGGCCCCTCTGAACTCCCCAACCTTTTCTCCACTACTTGCTGCCAAACCGGGCAGAGTTACCATTTTAGAGTTTACCTCTGGGGAGTTCTTCCACACTTAACGCTGCCATGACATCATCATCACCTTTATTACCAACAACTATGATGTCATAACTGTAACCCTAGCCATCTTATTGCCACAGGTAATTAATCACCTTTGAGTAATAGTTAAAAGTATGAGTTCTGGAGCAAACAGACTCATGTGCAAGTCCCAGTCCCCTCATTTTCTAACCACACGCTCACACAAGGAACTTAAGCTTCTAACCCTCGATTTTTTTCCTGCAAAACAGTGACAACAATAGAACCTACTTCACAGTAAAATCAGAGGGTTTTTAAAAAGAACTTTTTGGACGCCAAAAGCACAAGCAACAAAAGGAAAAAAAAAAACAGATAAATTGGACAATCTCAAAATGAAAATATTCTGCATATCAAAGAACTATGAGATAAATGGGACAGAAAATATAGATACAATTGGATGATGAAAAAGAAAAAGATAAAAAGAAAGAAAAAGAGACAAATCGGATAACATCAAAATGAAAATATTCCATGTATCAATCAACAAAGGGCAAAATCAGTAGAGTGAAATGGGACTCACAGAATGGGAGAAGACTTAGGCAAATCAGATTCCTACAACTCAACAGCAAGAACAATCAAACCATCCAAGTAAAAATGGTCATAGGATTTGAATAGATATTTTCCAAAGAAGACAGACAAATGGCCAACAAGCATGTGAAAAGATGTTCAGCATTAGTAATCTTTAAGGAAATGCAGATCAAAACCAAGAGAGAACTTCCCTGGTGGTCCAGTGGTTAGGACTTCCCCTTCTAAAGCAGAGGGTAGAGATGCTATCCCTGGTCCGGGAGCTAAGATCCCACATGCCTCGAGGCCAAAAACCAAAACAAAAAATGAAAGCAGTATTGTAACAAATTCAATAAAGATTTTTAAAATGGCCCATATCAAAAAAATCTTAAAAAAAAACCCAAAACACAATGAGATATCACTTCACACCCATGAGGATGGCTAGGTGGTCCAGTGGTTAGGAATCAGCCTGCCAATTCAGGGGACACAGGTTCACTCCCTGGTCTGGGATGGTCCCAACTGCCTCAGGGCAACTAAGCCCATGGGCCACAACTGCTGAAGCCTGCACACCTTAGAGCCCATCCTCTGCAATAAGAGAAGCCTGTGCCCTACAACTAGAGAGTAGCCCTTGAACAGCAATAAAGACCCAGTGCAGCCAAAACTAAAAATTAAGTCATTAAAATAAATAAACAGAAAAGTGACAAGTGTTGATAAGGATATGGAGAAATTGAAACACTTGTGCATTGCTGGTGTGAATGTAAAATGAGACAGTATGGCGGTTCCTCAAAAAATTAAAAATAGAATTACCATGTGATCCAGCAATTCTACTCCTGTATATTACCCACATAGAATGGAAAGCAGGGACTCGAACAGATATTTGCACACCCAGGTTCATAGCAACAGGATTCACAGTAGCCAAAAGATGGGAGCCACTCAAGGGTCCATCAACAAATGAAGGGACGTGGAAAATATGGCCTCTACATATACAACGGAATCTTATTCAGCCTTAAAAAGGAAGGAAATGCTGACATAGTCCGTAGCACAGGTGAGCCTAATGGACACCATGCTGAGTGAAAGATCCCAGTCACATATGACACCACTTAGATGAGGTGTGCAGAGTTGTAAAGTCAGAGCGCAAACAGAGGGAGCCCTGGGACACAGTGGAAGACAGAGAGTGAGAAGAGCCATCTCCAGAGGGGAGAAGGAGGGCTGTTTAAGGGGCAGAGGGTGTCACTGTGGCAAGATGAAGAGTCCTGGGAATGGCTGATGGTCATGGCTGCAAAACAATGTGAATGTCCATCACACCACTGAACTCCATGCTTCAAAAGGGCTAAGACTGGGGACTTCCTGGTGGTCCAGGGGCTAAGACCCTGTGTTCCCACTGCAAGGTTCCATCCCTCATTGGGGAACTAGATTTCACTCACAGCTAAGAGTCTGCCTGCCGAAACAAAGATAGAAGATCCTGCATGCAGCAATTAAGACCCAGTGCAGCCCTGGGATCGCTAAGGGTCAGACACGACTGAGCCACTTCCCTTTCACTTTTCACTCTCATGCATTGGAGAAGGAACTGGCAACCCACTCCAGTATTCTTCCCTGGAGAATCCCAAGGACGGGGGAGCCTGGTGGGCTACCATCTATGGGGTTGCACAGAGTCGGACACGACTGAAGCGACTTAGCAGCAGCAGCAGCCAAATAATACATAAATATTTCCTCCAGCATACTTACTGTCAGTGCTCACTAACTAAGCAGAGCTGTGTTTGAACCCTGCCACATGGGCCTGCGTAGATCTTACCCACCATCCCCTTCTCTATCCTATTTCTGCTAGGAGTTGGTCATGTCATCCAACCATCTCATCCTCTGTCATCCCCTTCTCCTGCCTTCAATCATTTCCAGCATAGGGATCTTTTTCCAGTGAGTCAGTTCTTCCCATCAGATGGACAAAGTATTGGAGCTTCAGCTTCAACATTAGTCTTTCTAATGAATATTCAGGACTGATTTCCTTTAGGATTGACTGGTTTTATCTCTTTGCAGTCCAAGAGAGTCTCAAGAGTCTTCCTCAGCACCACAGTTCAAAAGCATGAATTCTTCAGCACTCAGTTTTCTTTATAGTCCAACTCTCACATCCATACATGGCTACTGGAAAAACCATAGCTTTGACTAGATGGACTTTTGCTGGCAAAGTAATGTCTCTGCTTTTTAACATGCTATCTAGGTTGGTCATAGCTTTTCTTCCAAGGAGCAAGCGTCTTTTAATTTCATGGCTGCAGTCACCATCTGCAGTGATTTTGGAGCCCAAGAAAATAAAGTTTCTCACTGTTTCCATTGTTTCTCCATCTATTTGCCATGAACTGATGAGACTGGATGCCATGATCTTCGTTTTTTGAATGTTGAGTTTTAAGCCAACTTTTTCACTCTCCTCTTTCACTTTCCTCCTCTTCGCTTTCTGCCATAAGGGTGGAGTGATCTGCATATCTGAGGTTATTGATATTTCTTCCAGCAATCTTGATTCTAGCTTGTGCTTCATCCAGCCTGGCATTTCGAATGATGTCCTCTGCATAGAAGTTAAGTAAGCAGGGTGACAATACTGCTTGATATACTCCTTTCCCAGTTTGGAACCAGTCCATTGCTCCGTATCTAGTTCTAACTGTTGCTTCTTGACCTGCATACAGATTTCTCAGGAGGCAGGTAAGGTGGTCTGGTATTCCCACCTCTTTAAGAATTTTCCACAGTGTGTTGTTATCCACACAGTTAAAGACTTTGTCATAGTCAATAAAGCAGAAGTACATGTTTTTCTGGAATTATCTTGCTTTTTTGATGATCCAGTGGATGTTGGCAATTTGATCTCTGGTTCCTCTACCTTTTCTAAAGCCAGCCATTATCAGCCTTAAAGGTTGGCCTGTCTCACTAAACATCCCACAGTGCCTCCATCTCACCAGTCCCCAACTGAGATCATTCTTGTTGAGTTCTGCCCTAAGGTCACAGGTGTTAGGCCTCCTCAGAAGTGGAGCCCAGAATCAAGGTCACCTCTGAAGTTGACTGAGCCCCTTTGGCTTTGCCAAAAGCCTCCTGATCATCACTAACAAGCTTCCTGACTCCCAATTAGGCAAAGATGCCAACTCCAGTGAACAACCAATAGCACCCCAACCAATCACCTAACACCAACCATCCAACAGGAATTTTCTTTGTCTTGAGGCTATAAAAATTGGCTATTAACTCACGGAAACTGTAGGCTCTCTCTGGTCTGCCATGTCTGCCTGGAGGTTGGCCTGCTGTGCTCTAATTGCCCACATTATCTCTGCTCTTTGTTCTTAATAAACTCACTCCCTTCTGAAATGCTCTGTATCTGGAAATTCTTTTCCAACTCTGAGCTTGGACTGCCTCAACGATTCTCCTTCCTCCCAAATCCACTCCCTTCTCCAGTTCTCTGTTCTGGCTGTGGTATTGCCTTTGCTCCATCTTCCAATCTAAAAATACTCCAGTCCTCCTAGGCTCTCCTCTCTCTTATCCCAAACCTAATCAGCCAATACATCTCTCTCTCTTTTTTTTTTTCTAACATCTTAGAATTGAAGACGATTTTTTAAATCCTTGTTGCTAGTCTATTTCATTTATTTATTTGTTTATTTTTGGCCATACCATAAGGCATGTGGGATCTTAGTTCCCTGACCAGGGATTGAAACTGCACCCCCTGCATTGAAAGTGTGGAGTCTTAACCACTGGCCTGCCAGGGAAGTCCCCAACCAACAGATTTTTTTGATTCTTCCCAAGTTGCCTCCTGCTGCCCCTTCTGCTCTATTCTCCTCCCACATCTGCTGTTTAATTCAGGCCTCATCATCTGTTTCCTTCCTACAAAAAACTCCAACTCCACCTACTCCATCCTGTCCTCTGCAGAGCAATCAAAGGGTAAAAAGAAAATTCTGAACATGTTACAGCTAGAGCTTCAGACTCCCCTAGCTCGTCACCACCCACAGAATGCAAACACTTAGTGTCCTGTGGAAAGCCCTTGGCGTGTGACCCCAATGCCTCACCAAACTGCATTCTCAACCCTCTGCTCCCATCTCTGCACCCCAGTCCCAAGAACCTACCCCTCCCTCCTTCCACGGCAGGTGCCTTCATGACTCTGCAACTTAATTCTGTGTCCCTGCTGCCTGGAATGACCTTCCACAAAGTCTTTGCCTGGAGAAAACTAACTTCTGGTACATTTTGCTTTTATCTAACCTTCCCTTCTGTGTGTCTGTGTTCTCATAGTACTGACCACGCTGTATTGCAATGATTTCTCTGCCAGTCTCGTGGGAATGTAAGGATCTGAGGGCAGAAGCTCGCTCACTTCTCCCTGTGTGCCCAATGCCAAGCTCCAGAGAGTCACATAGTGGGGACCCGCTGGATGCATGGATGAGTCAATCTCTTCTATCTGTTAACAGAAACTCTAGGTCTATGTTTTCCTGCCCCAAGGCCTGTAACTCAGCCATGAGAACCTCCTGAGCTGATGCCAAGTGCCTCAGTGTCTAGGAGTTTGTCATAGGACTTCTGCTGCAGAAACTTGTTACTATAGACACTTGGTTCAAACTCAGTTAATGTCTGCATGTTCAACCACTTCTTGTTCCCATGGGAGTCCTGCGAGAGTGGGCCTGGGAGGGAGAGGATGCCCAGGGGTAGTCACCTGTGGGTCTGGATGGCGGCTAACCATGATGGGGATGGGACCCGGGTTACAGTGACTCAGGATGGCGTAGACTTCGTTGAGCGTCATGCAGTGAACGGGAGAGTCATTGATCTCCACCAGCTCATCGCCGCATCTGTAAGAGGCAGCAACAGGGAGCCGTCAGGCAGCTCATTCACAGGGCGTGTCCAAGTCCCCAAGGTCCCACTTCTGCCTAGGGTGCGTGATGAGACCCCAAATTCACCTTGCTGACCAAAGCAGCTCATCACACACCCCCTTCGTGCATGACCACAAAATGGGAGACAGTGCATCCCAGAGTGGGGCAACATTCACCACAGTTTGTAACCTTTTTCTGTCCTTCTCTATCTAACTTAAGCTTGAATGAGATGGAGGGTGTAGTTTAACCAGTGTAATGGATTAACCAATTAACCACAGGCAAACTAATCACGTCCTCTCTTGGGCCTTCTGTGTTCTCATACGCAGAATTTTTAAGGGAATGAACAAATGGGATGTGCTAAAAGATAAAGAAGAAATCACTGGTTGAGATTCCTGCATGGAGTTCATTCTTATAAGGCAGGAAATGGGAGGGAGACGAGGTAGAAAAAATAAGGCTGCTTCGATAAACAGGGGATTTGTACAAGCCAATTCCCTTGCTTCATACATGGGGAAAATGAGACAGAGAGAGTGAAATTATCTCAATAAGACCTCACTTAAGGACTAAAAACTTTTTCTGTTAATTGCCACATAGTATATGTTTACCCTACTCCAGTACTCTTGCCTGGAAAATCCCATGGACGGAGGAGCATGGTAGGCTGCAGTTCATGGGGTCGCTAAGGGTCGGACATGACTGAGCGACTTCACTTTCACTTTTCACTTTCCTGCATTGGAGAAGGAAATGGCAACCCACTCCAGTGTTCTTGCCTGGAGAATCCCAGGGATGGGGGAGCCTGGTGGGCTGCCGTCTACGGGGTCACACACTACTGGAGTCGGACACTACTGGAGTGACTTAGCAGTAGCAGCAGTAAATATTTTAGGCTTTGCAGACCATACCGTCTTTATGGCAACTCTGCAACTCTGATGTCATAGCCTTAGAGAATACGTAAATGAATGAGTACAGCTTTGTTCCAATAAAATGTTATTAAAAAAAAAAAACAAAAACAGATGGTGGGCCCTCATTTGCCATCCTCTGCCCTAGCTGGTTATCAGCAGAGCTGGGACTGAAATTTAGGTCTCCTGACACTGATTTCACGGTTCCTGCTGCTGTGGTCGGCTGCTTCTTTCTTCTACATTGCTATTGCGGAGTTGATTGGTTCCCCTTTCTCCTTCTCCTTGCTAAGAAAGCACACATTTTCATTGCTGTAAAAGAAGACCATCACCAGACAGCACCTGATGCCAAGGAAAGTGAAAGTTTCCAAAACAATCCCTTCTCAGCTCAAGTCTAAGAGGGAAGAGTATCTCAAGAGATTTGGACTAAAGCCATCACTCTGACTGAGCCACTCTCTCCTGGGTGACAGCACAGCAGCTCAGCCAATCAGCTGTCACCCTCCCGCCTAGGGTAGCAGCAAACCCATCACTAATTCAAGCTTGTACATACTATAGTGATAGGAAAACCTTTAAAATATGGCCAAACCCTGCTGATTTAGCAAAGCCCAAACTCAGTAGAGAAGGTATACATGAAGATACATTATTTGGGATACATATAAATATATAGCATATGTTGCTATAAACAGTAGCTAAGTCATGTCTGACTCTTTGCGACCCCATGGACTGTAGCCCAGCAGGCTCCTCTGTCAATGGGATTCCCCAGGTAAGAATACTGGAGTGGGTTGCCATACCCTTCCCTAGAGGATCTTCCTGACCCAGGAACTGAACTTGACCCAGGAATCTCCTGCTTGGCAGGCAGATTCTTTACTGTTGAGCTACCAACATATATCATATGCTCGATGAGAGAAGATAAACCATATATGAATGTGGAACTGAGTATTCTAACAAGTTAAACTGGAATAAAATATTATTATTAGACTCAGATAACTTGTTGAAAATAAAATTTAGATTTTTACTTCTCTTAGAAGTTATTTGTAAAAAGACATACGTGAAATGCTGAAAAATCTTTTGTTTGTACTACCAAGAAACGGAGTTAATACTACTGATTTGCTTGGTAAGCTTTTTTTTTTTTTTCCATATAGACTACACAGGCAAACCTCCTGTTTATGTCACTATACAATTAACCTCAGTTACATCTGAATTAAAGCGTGTTCACTTCATGTTTTCTGTTTCTGGCCATTATTCTCCGAGACAATATCTCTTACATGATGACTTGTGTACAAATTCCCTGGGGTCTCCTTAAAATGCTGGTTCCAATTCAGTGAGTCGGGGAGGGCTGTGGAATTCTGCATGTCCAAGGGATTCCCAAGGGATGTCAATGCCGCTGGTCCAGGAACCACACTTGGAGGAGCAATTCTAAAGATCTCATCTTCTGATCAATCTCCTGACACACTAAGGAATTCCTTCCCTAAGATCTTTTCCAAAACATAATCGGGACATACCGCAGTCGACCATCCAGATGTGCCACGGACCCTGGAGACAGCGTGTGAACGAAGATGCCGGAGATGCACTGGAAATAGGGGACGCTGCACAGTCCGATGCCCAGCCCAACACCAGCCTCTGGAAGGCAGAGCAGGGCGGAGGCAGGGGCTTGTGACTGCACTGACCGGGTGCGCCTGGTCTGCCAGGCCCACACTTGTGCTGGGTTAGCTGGTGTCTCCTATTGATCAATGCAGTCACTGCATGCACAGTCCCAGAGCATCGCTGTGAACAGCACTGCTCGAGGGCCAGAAACCAGTGACCAGGGCAGATGAAGATGCTGAGATCAAGGAGGGAATGAGAAAGCAGGAAGACAGGGAGGGAGAAAGAAGAAAGGGAAAAGGAAAGGAGGAGGGGGCGGAAGGAGGGAGGGAAGGAGGGGAGATGGGAGGGAGGGAAGAAGGAAGGAGAGCAGGCCAGGTTGCAGAACCAACAAGGAGGCCAGCCAGTACGGCTGGAACATAGCTCGTCATGGAGAGAGTGCTCAGAAGTCCCTCAAGGATTTCCAACTGGAATTAGCAGAGCATCAATCAAAGAGATAAAACCAGTCAGTTCTAAGGAAATCAATCCTGAATATTCACTGAAGGACTGATGCTGAAGCTGAAGCTCCAAATAATTTGGCCACCTGATGCGAAGAGCCAACTCACTGGAAAAGACCCTGATGCTGGGAAACATTGAGGACAGGAAGAGAAGAGAGTGACAGAGGATGAGATGGTTGGATGGCATCAGCGACTCGATGGACATGAATTTGAGCAAACTCTGGGAGATAGTGAAGGACAGGAAAACCTGGCATGCTGCAGTTCATGGGGTCACAAAGAGTCAGACATGACTGAGCAACTGAACAACAACAAGAAAACTACAAAGGCCTGCAGGTTCTTTCTCTCTATCCCCATGAAGTGCTCCAAAACCACTTCTCACCCTGCCCACCTTGCTGCGGCAACACTGGCCTTCCCTCTCTCCCAACAATCTGGGCCGGCCGCCTCCTCTTCACCCTCCAGGTCTCAGCCTGGCTGCACTCTGGCGGGGAGGGCCTGATGAGCCCATCGCTGTCAGCATCCACCCCGAGTGGTGAAGGGACTGGATGTTTATCTTCAAATGTCTGAGTGTGAGAGCATCTCAATTCTCTGTCGCAAGTAAGAAAAAGATCCCAGAGAGGGCAAGTGACCTATCCAAGCTCCCAGCAGATTCACCGTAGAGCTGTAACTCCTGGTCATGAGTGTGTGTGTGTGTGTGTGTGTGTGTGTGTGTGTGTGTATGCATGAGAGAGAGACCTGTGTTTGCTTCATTCTGTTTTATTTTAACCACTGCACTAGAACACACTGACTGAATTGACTGAACTTGGATGCTGTGTCCTGGGTTTCTACTAACAAATACAGCCCTAGACCCTGGGGCTAAACAATAATCATAAAACATTGGAAAATCATAGACAGAGACACGGACATAGAGAACAATCATATGGGTACCAAGGGGGAAAGGGAGGTAGAATGAACTGGGAGACTGGGATTGACATATATACACGACTATGTATAAAATAGCTAACTAATGAGAACCTACTGTACAGCACAGAAACTCTGCTCATTGCTCTCTGGTGATTTAAATGGGAAGGAAATCCAAAAAAGAGGGGATATATGTATATGTATAGCTTCCCTTGTGGCTCCCTTAAACCATCTGCCTGCAATGCGGGAGACTTGGGTTTGATCCCTGGGTCGGGAAGATACCCTGGAGAAGGAAATGGCAACCCACTCCAGTACTCTTGCCTGGAAAATCCCATGGACAGAGAACCCTGGTAGGCTACAGTCCATGGGATCGCAGAGTCTGACACTTCAGTGTCGGACACTGAGCGACTTCACTTCACTACAGCTGATTCGCTTTCCTGTGCAGCAGAAACTAACCCAGTATTGTAAAGCAGCCATCTGTGTGCTCGGTCCTTGGTCGTGTCCGACTCTTTGCAACCCCATGGACTGTAGATGGGATTTCCCGGGCAAGAATACTCAAGTGGGTTGATATTGCCTTTTCCAGGGGATCTTCCTGACCCAGGGACCAAACCCATGTCTACTGCATTGGCAAGTGGATTCTTTACCATATGAACCACCTGGGGAGCCATAAGGCAACTATACTCCAACAACAAAAATCTGCTTAAGGACAACAGCCTGGCCTGATTCCCCCTAGGAAAGTCAGGGAGACAGCTCAGAAGTGGGGGGTCCAGTCAGAGGGTGGAGGAGAACAGTGAGGCCCCTAGGAGGCAACGCTTGCCTACCTTTCTTCAGGGACACCTCCACCAGGATCCTGTCATTGGGCTTGGTGCTGCTGGTGGGCGCCTCGGGGCTGTCCAGGATGAAGGAGCTGCAGCCCTTGGTGACGCAGGTGCTAGAGCTCAGGGAACGGCACAGTGCGGGGGACAGGTGGCTGCCCAGGGAGTGGGGGGCCGTCAGGCGGGTCCTGACCGTGAGGGTGAGCAGCCCCTTTTTGGCTTGCTGAAATAGAGAGGGTCACAGCTTCCAGCAGCGGCTCAGAGCAAGGCTAACCTTTTATTTATTATTATTTTTTGTGACTAACAGTAGTGGAAGAACATGTTTTTGAAGAACATGTAGCAGAGTGTGTGTGTGTGTGTGTGTGGTATGGAAACCTGTATATACATATGCTGTTGATCAGTTGTTCAGACACATCTGACTCCTGTTGTTCAGTCATGTCTGACTCTGTGGGAACCCCATGGACTATACAGGCCATGGAATTCTTCAGGCCGGAATACTGGGGTGGGTAGCTGTTCCCTTCTCCTGTGGATCTTCCTGACCCAGGAATCAAACTGGGGTCTCCTTCATTGCAGGTGGATTCTTTACCAGATGAGCTATATGGAAGCCCATTCCCAGGTGGCTCAGTAGTAAAGAATCCTCCTACCAACGCAGAAGATTCAAGAGACATGGGTTCAATCCCTGGGTCGGGACAATCCCCTGGAGAAGGAATTGGCAACCTACTCCAATATTCTTGCCTGGGAAATGCCACGGACAGAGGAGCCTGGCAGGCTGCAGTCCATGGGGTCGCAAAGAGCTGGACACAGCTGGACACAGCTGAACACATGTGTGAGCACATACCACATCAGCTCAGTTCAGTTCAGTTCAGTCGCTCAGTCGTGTCTGACTCTTTGGACCCCATGAATCGCAGCACGCCAGGCCTCCCTGTCCATCATATATACATATATATGCCAAAAAGACAGTCTTGAACTAACTAGTCAGAGACTCAAAAAATACCTTTCAGTGACTGTCTTCAAAACTTAAAGCAGATTGTAACAGAAACACACAAAATGTTTTGAAACAGTGCTATAAGCCTTAGATAGTTGACGTGGCCTCTGACAACAGTCCTGACCACACTGTGATTTCCTGAGTGAGGCCTCTTTTGGGCACTGTGCCCAGATTGGTGTCAGCGGGGTGCGCCACGCAAAGGAGCCCACCGTTAGAATGTGTAGGTTGAAGGAAGTAGGGTGATGTTGGGAGCTTGGTTCCTCTGTCTGGAGGCCCGAGCATTTGGCCATAGAGGGATAACAAACGGTCACCTTGAACTTCTGTAAAGCGTCCTGATGTGTCAGTCCAGCCATCGACTCCCCATTGAGTTCCAGAATTTCATCACCTGTTGGGAGAGGGAGGAGGGAGGAATCGTAGCTGAGAAGAGTGTGGCCCCAACAGGCGGCGTTATCCCCACCTTAAACTCTAGTGCGCTCCCCCACCCCACTGTCCAGCTCTCTGTGTAATGCACAAACCACACAGAGAGCATTACTCACCCAGGTCTCTCCCACTGAGAGGTGGGCAGGGCTGCGGGGCTGGGCCTTCTCTGGCCCCTCTTACGGTCCAGGGAGGGATCCAGGGTCCTTAGCCAAGGCCTGGCCCGCTCGGCTCCCTGTCCGCCTCCTGGCTTCACCTCTTCCCCTCCCGCCTCAGCGCCCCATGCCGCCCTCTCCCCTGGACCACTTGCTGAAACATCGTACACCAGCCTTTCCACTGTCATCTGTGAAGCTCCGTGCTTGTTTCCATGGATCTTCTCAACTACAACGTGTGTCTCCTACCTTTTCCAGCTACCATCTCTTTATTTTTTTTGCACTGGGTCTTTGTTGTGGTCCACAAGCTTCCTTCAGTTGCCATGAGTGGGCTTAGCTGCCCTGTGGCATGTAGGATCTTAGTTCCCCGATCAGGGATTGAACCCGTGTCCCCTGCATTAGAAGGTGGATTCTCAACCACTGGACCACCAGGGAAGTCTCAGCTACTGCCTCTTAACCTTTCAGTCTCTTCTGATTTTGTGCTCTTGGGGCATCTGGCACCTCCCACTCTCAGAGCTCTCATCACCCCGGTGGTCACTGATAGCCCGAGAGAGTCCCTCCCTGACGATGGGGCTTTGTAACAGCAGATGCTGTACCCCCAGGGCCAGTTCTGGGTGAGGCCTCCCTAGTATTCAGTAAATGTGGGTTGGATATGATGTTTCCAGAATGCCGTGAAGATCCTGTCTTACAAAAGAGGAAAGTGAGCTCAGAGAAGTCTGAAGTTAATAATGTAATAAGAATTAGGACTCGGGGCTTTTACTCCAAGTCCTGTCTCCACAACACTAACACACCTAAGAGAAGAATTTTTTCTGTATCCAGAAATCCATTTTTATGTGAATAGAAAATCACTTTCTCCCATTCATTCAATCTATTCAATACACCAACAGAGAGCACTGTCTCTGGTTTTTTTTTTGTTTTGTTTTGTTTGATCACACTGCAAGGCATGTGGGATTTTAGTTCTCCAACCAGGGATTGAACCTGAGCCCTCTGCAGTGGAATCACAGTCTTAACCACTGGATCGCCAGGAAAGTCCTCTGCCTCTGTATTTTTTACATGAATTACTGGCCTGATTGCTCTTGCTGAATCTGCAGTCACTTAATTATGGTTCCATTGTAGACAATCCATCTTTTTTCCCTCTGGTTGTTTTAAATATACTTTTTTTTTGTCTTCAGTAGCCTGAATTTTAACTAGGATGTATTGGGGTGCTTCCTCATATTGAAGTTCCGGGCTTTGAAATAATTCTAGAATATTCTTAACCATGCTCTCATTACCTATCATTCCCCTGCTTTCACAGTGCTCTTTCTTTCTAGAATTCTCATTAGATATTCTGGACCTTCTCAACCTATTCTCCATGTTTCTCTAGTGCTCATCTTTTTTTTCCTCCATTGCTCTGTGTGACCTCCCTGGATAATTTCCAGCTCACATATTCATCTGACAGTTGCATTAATCTGCTGTCTAACCCATCCACTGAGGTTTGTTTGTTTTTAAACGTCAATGACTTTACTTTTTAAAATTTCTGTTATTTTTTCACATTTATCTTTTCATTGTGTTCTATTCTTTCCTTATTGTTTTTCAGTTACTTCTTTTATTTTTTTTCAGCATATTATACACTGAGAAATAATCACCACAATATTGTTGTTGTTCAGTCGCTAAGTCATGTCTGATTCTTTTTGACCCAATGGACTGCAGCGTGCCAGGCTTTCCTGTCCTTCACCACCTCCAGGAGTTTTCTCAAACTCATAATCTAGTTAATATTAGTCACGACACCTGGTTACAAGTTGATTTTGTTGTTGTTGTTGTTGTTTTTGTGATGAGAAAACTTTCAAGATCTACTATCTAAAGAGAGGTGTGGTTGTCAAAGCAGTGGAGGGCTGGAAGAGGGAAGGAGTGGGAGTTTGGGATTGGCAGATGCAAACTAGTATATACAGGATGGATAGACAGGAAAGTACTGTACAGCACAGGGAGCTATACTCAATATCCTGTGATAAACCATAATGGAGAAGAATATGAAAAAGAATATAAATGTGTATCACTGAGTTGCTTTGCTATACAATAGAAATTAGCACAACACTGTAAATCATCTATACTTCAATAAAAATTTCTTTAAAAGCTCTACTCTCTTCAGTTCAGTTCAGTCGCTCAGTCGTGTCCGACTCTGTGCGACCCCATGAATCACAGCACGCCAGGCCTCCCTGTCCATCACCAACTCCTGGAGTTCACTCAGACTCACATCCATCGAGTGAGTGATGCCATCCAGCCATCTCATCCTCTGTCGTCCCCTTCTCCTCCTGCCCCCAATCCCTCCCAGCATCAGAGTCTTTTCCAATGAGTCATCTCTTCGCATGAGCTGGCCAAAGTACTGGAATTTCAGCTTCAGCATCATTCCTTCCAAAGAAATTCCAGGGCTGATCTCCTTCAGAATGGACTGGTTGGATCTCCTTGCAGTCCAAGGGACTCTCAAGAGTCTTTTCCAACACCACAGTTCAAAAGCATCAATTCTTTGGTGCTCAGCTTTCTTCACAGTCCAACTGTCATATCCATACATGACCACTGGAAAAACCATAGCCTTGACTAGACGGATCTTTGTTGGCAAAGTAATATCTCTGCTTTTGAATATGCTATCTAGGTTGGTCATAACTTTCCTTCCAAGGAGTAAGCGTCTTTTAATTTCATGGCTGTAATCACCATCTGCAGTGATTGGCAACTTTCTTTTTTTTTTTAATTTTTATTTTTACCTAATTTTACTTTATAATACTGTATTGGTTTTGCCATACATTGACATGAATCTGCCAAGGGTGTACATGAGTTCCCAATCCTGAACCTCCCTCCCACCTCCCACCCCATATCACCTCTCTAGATCATCCCCGTGCACCAGCCCCAAGCATCCTGTATCCTGTATCGAACATAGACTGGTGATTCATTTCTTACATGATAGTATACATGTTTCAGTGCCATTCTCCAAAATCATCCCACCCTCTCCCTCTCCCTCAGAGTCCAAAAGTCCGTTCTATACATCTGCATCTCTTTTGGATTAGCAACTTTCAAATGCACAATATAATATTATTAACTAAAGTCACCATGATTGATTCATTTTATTACTGGAAGTTTATGGCTTTTGATCACCTTCACCAATTTTGACCACCTCCAGCAACCACCCATTTATTCTCTGAATCTGTGAGTTCAGGTTTTTTTGTTTTGTTTTTAGTCCACATGTAAGTAAGATCATGTACTGTCTCTGTCTGACTTATCTCACATAGCATAATGTCTTCAAGGTCCATCCATGTTGTCCTAAGTGGCAGGATTTTATTCTTTTTATGGCTGAAGTTATAGTCTTTATTTTCAACTTATTTTCAAGGGGAGCTTGTTTTCTAGTGGAACTCCCATAGCCCTCAGACTGCTAACTTTTATTTTATCCCTTTTTTTCCAGTAGGCACCCAGAGGTCTCAGAGCTGGTTTAGGACTAGTTGTAACATTAGCTCTGTGGTGTGGAAGTCCTGAGATCCAGGTTTTGGTGGGAAAGCTGCAGACTCACTCAGACACAGACTGACTCTTTGTTTTCTTGAGGGAAATGTCCTTTCTCCACCCAAGAGCCGAGGACAAAGTTATGTTTCCGCCTTGCTTCCCTTGGCTTTCTGGTTCATGAGCATGAAGGCTTTTTGCAAGTTCTCAGAGGTTCCCAGGGCCCATGGCCACCTCCCCTGAGCCTGTGTGGGCATCAAACCCCAGTCCCTGGGCCTTATGCCCCATAAGCATCTTCCTGTGCTACTGACAGGGACAGAGTGAAGAGATAAAGTAGGTGATTAAATAGTTAATTACACTAGGGGACTGTGAGTAGAAAAAATATGGGAGACCCTGTCAGCTAATGATTACTCAGGAAAGCAGCTTTGCTTAACCACAGAACCAAGCAGGCTTGCTTAGCATCAAAACCATGCAGCAGAAGCAGGAGACATGCCCCCAAACAGTAAAACAGTGGCGTGAGCCCCACATCCTGCCCAGTGAGCTCAGCAAGTTAATGATCCCTAGGCCACGCTCTCTGCACACATGAAAAAGAGTCATTTGTGGACCTAACTTGACCTGCCTGCCTAACCTGGAAGAGGAGCTGATGATGGACGCATGACGTCTACTCAAGAAAGAAAGGTCTTCTCCTCCTCACGTTTCCTTATAATTATAAAACTGTAGCCCAGTAAGTTCTCAGGGTGTGGCATTTCTCATCTGCCCACCTATAGAACTCACAAGTGTCCTATTCTAATAAACCACTTCTTATCTACTACTCTGTCTGTCACTGAATTCTTTCTGTGCTGAGACGTAAAGAACAATGGTACCAGAGCTCTTTGGAGCCCTGGAAACGACACCAGTCAGTTTCACTGTCACATCATCAACTCCTGGGAATGTCATGCTTAAGATTAAGTGGTTTCTTTGTGTCTGAGAAGCTGGGTGTTTCCATTTCTTTCTCTAGAGTTTGAATGTGCTATTTTATCCAACGTATCTGTGACAATAAAAGGGGTGGGGAGAATATTCAAATCAGCTTAATATGTTCAGTTGCTAAAACTAGAGGAGAAAAACAAAAGGCTCAGTCCTCTTCCTCTTCCTCATTCCTCAACGCCAAGTTGAGGAATGAAAATGGACAAATTAAAAAAATAATCACAATATAACTAAGTGCATGCTGAAGGAAGGATTTATAAAGGACATACTTCATACGTCACTACCCATTCTTCATTACACAAAATCCTGAACTTGTCTGCAAATTATTAGGTCTATCCCAAGGGAGCCACGGAGCCCAACTCTGGAACCCCCAGAGTCTTTATTCCTTATTTGGCCATTTTTGGTGGAAGGGGATTAGCCTCGGTTTTGCCATGTAAATCTTACACAATCATTTTTTTGCAAGGGGAATACAGATGAAACGTTACTAGCCTTGATCAGGACACAGTAATTTTGTTGCACCTGTCAACTACAAAGTGGCACCTGCCAAGGGCATCTGCCACCTGCCTCTGAGGAGACTGAACCCTGTGCTGCTGCAGCTGTTGACCTTTGACACGCCCTGAAGGGAGTCCAGTGCAGAGAGTGAGGCACTTTGAGCTACAGGGAAACTGGTGGAACAGATCTTCATAGATAGATATTTTCAGGAACTGATTTTATGACCCCAATCCTTACATTTCCTCATATCTAGAAAAGCACCAAGTCCTTTCATGGTGACATTAGCTCCTCGTGACTAGCAGAAAACCGCTTGTAAAATAAGTGCTTGATTGCACTGAACACCGCCTTCACCAAAATCTTATATACTGACCTTCCCCCATGCCTCTTTGGAGCAGTCTCTCAGAACTATGTGAGGTGCTGTCTGCTGGGCTGCAGTCCTCATCTTGCCCCAGATGAAACTTAACTCCAACTCTCACATTGTGCATCTTCTTTTCTTCAGTCGACACAACAGATACATCCCCTGTGAATTCTTTTCTTTGAAAGAAATTATTCATTTATTTATTTATTTATTTTTGCCTGTGCTGGGTCCTTGTTGCTACACGGCTTTTGTCTAGTTGTCAGGGGCTACTCTCTATTGTGATGCACGGGTTTCTCATTGTGGTGGTTTCTCTGGTTGTTGCAGAGCGTGAGCTCTGGGGTGAGAGGGCTTCCACAGTTGTGTCACACAGGATTAGTTGCTCCTCAGTATGTGGGGTCTTCCCTGACCAGGGATCGAACCTGTGTCTCCTGCATTGGCAGACAGATTCTTTACCGCTGAGCCACCAGGGAAGCCCCTCGAGGCCCTATTCTTAAGCTTCACTTTTGAAAGAAGTTACAAAAGGGGGTTCAGTCAATTATCTGAGGCTAGAATCAAGGACTGCAAACTAGCTGAGTGTCTTTTTCACTGAACTCTTACGATAGCTATGAACTAAGGGACACAAATACCTGGAAAGAAAATCCATGAAGCTGGTTTCTCCTGGCCACTTCAGTTCCTCCTTCACCTTTTATTCAAACACAGAAACATTCAGCAGATATAAATCAGAGTCTCAAGATCCTGATCCACCTTCCTCTTTTTCTCTCATGGACTCCTCTGCAGGCCTTGGATTCAGTTATTCCCTTAAAGCTGTGCCTCAGCGCTCTTCACTCTCCTCTCTTCCTTGCCTCCTCTATCCGTTCGATAACTTCTGCTATTTCCCATATGACCGTAAAAACAATTCAACAAGCTTAAGTCCCTTCTTGAACTGGGACCCAAATTTTCATTTGCCTGTTGGACTGCGCCACCTAGTGGTCACCTGCAGACCTGACTCCACTCTGCTGTTTAAACCTGAATATCTTCATTTGGTCCTCTTCCTTCACCTTCTTCTTGTGGTGGTTGTTCAGTCGCTAAGTCGTGTTCAACTCTTTGCCACCCCATGGCCTGCAGCATGCCAGGCTTCCCTGTCCTTCTCCTGGAGTTTGCTTAAACTCATGTCCATTGAGTTGGTGATGCTACCCAACCATCTCATCGCTGTTGCCCCTGATCCTCCTGCCCTCAATCTTTCCCAGCATCAGGGTCTTTTCTAATGAGTCGGCTGTTTGCATCAGGTGGTCAAAGTATTGTAGCTTCAGCTTCAGAACCAGTCTTTCCAATGAATATTCAGGGTTGATTTCCTTTAGGATTGATTGGTTTGATCTCCTCGCAGTCCAAGGGACTCTCAAGAGTCTTCAGCACCACAGTTTGAAAGCATCAATTTTTTGGCACTAAGCCTTCTTTATGGTACAACTCTGATATCCATACATGACTACTGGAAAAACCGTTGCTTTGCCTAGATGGACCATTGTCAGTAAAATGATGTCTCTGCTTTTTCATATGCTGTCTAGGTTTGTCATAATGTTTCTTTTAAGGAGCAAGTGTCTTTTAATTTTGTGGCTGCAGCCATTGTCTGCAGTGATTTTGGAGCCCAAGAAAATGAAATCTGTCATTGTTTCCACTTTTCCCCCATCTATTTGCATGAAGTGATGGCGCTGGATGCCACAATCTTCATTTTTTGAATGTTGAGTTTTAAGCCAGTTTTCTCACTCTCTTCTTTCACACTCATCAAGAGGCTCTTTAGTTCCTCTTCACTTTCTGGCATTAGTATTGCATCATCTGCATATCTGAGGTTGTTGATATTTTTCTGGGCAATCTTGATTCCAGCTTGTGATTCATCCAGTCCTCCGCCTCCTAGTCTATGTAACTTATCATTGTTCTCTAGTTTACTAAGATCAGACAACTTCAGGGGTTCTCTGGCCTCATCTGCCACCACCACAGAAGCCACTGCTTCACCCTTCAGCATCTTTCTCTTCCCAAGTTTACAGCCTCAGGGAAGACCCTGCAGAGCTGGGAGCCTGGCTCTTAGAATAGCCTCTAAACTGGTTTTACTATTTCTGGTGTCTGGCCAGTCCACTTTGTCTTACACTCAGCTTCCTGAATCATCTTTTAAAAAGCAAATAAAAAAACCCTGGTCCTGGCAGTCCCTCCCAAATTAGAAAAAGCTTCCAACACTCCCCACTGTCTATATAATAAAATCCATATGCAACACCCTGTATAATGTTACAGTTGGAAAAATTTTTTCTATAAAGAGCCAGACAGAAAACGTTTTAAACTTTGCTAGCACAAGCGGTCTGTAGAAACTACTCAATGCTGCCCAAGAGCAGCTGTAGACCAGAGGTCAATGAATGAGCATGGCTGTGTCCCAGTAAAGCTTTTCTATGGAGACTGAAATTTGAATTTAATTTGTCACAAAAGCATCAAAACCTCTTTTGACTTTTTTTCAGCCATTGAAGAAATAGGAAAACTGTCCTTCATTCGTGAGCCTTATAAACATAGGCAGTGGCCCAGACGTGGCCTGCAAGGCTCTAGTTGGTCGACCCTACCCTGAACAAGTTAGATTATTAAAGGTGGTAAGGCTCGCAGCAAAGTATACAGAAACTGGCCTGATACGGAAGAGAAGGAAGGTTGTAAAGTTTCTTGTCTTTAAAGGTCCATTTGTGGCCTGGTGTCAGGCCTGCGGGGTTTTCAGTCTGCTCCCTGACCATCTGCCCCCAAATTCTACCTTCCAGTTCGAACATGGGGTCAAGCCTCTTGTCCAATAACTGGTGGGTGACTGTTGGGTGGGACAGGGTGGGGAGAAAACCGTCCCCTCCAAGACAAGGAGACAGAGAGGGCACTCAGGGAGCATCTCAGGCCCTTCAACCCCTTCCTTTCAGGGGCTTCCCTCCCCAGAAGAGATGAAAAAGCTGAAGGGAGGCAGTTGATAGCACAGGGTGGGCAGAAGGGGAAGGAGGGCTGCAGGGTGGACTATTAGCTCCTTAGTAGAAGGACCCCGTCTGATAATCCTCTGCATTCCTAGAGTCCAGAACAGGGCAGGCTCACAGAGAACGTTCACCCAACTCATTAGAGCACTGGGTCTGGCTCCCCGGGGTTGTGGGCTGGGGTGGACAGACAACAGAAAAGAAACAGGATGTCAATGGGAGGGGGGTGCCAGCACCTGAGAGGAGCCTTGAAAAGCAAAGGCAGCAATAGGAATGCAAGGGGCAGAGCAGAGGCCTTGATCCTCTGTCTCAGGCCAGTGACGGGACTGAGACTGAGTGTGCAAACACACCCAGCCAACGGGCCTGGCATGACAGAGCCATCACGGCCATGTATCCCACTGCCTGCAGACTCTCTGCAGAATCCAAGCAAGCTGGATTCTGAAGGCTTGAGACACATGTTACGTTCCCAAGAGCTTCTACGGGGGCTTCCCTAGTGGTCCAGTGGTTAAGACTTTGCCTTCCAATGCAGGGGGTCTGGGTTCGATTCCTGGTCAGGGAATTAAGATCCCACATGCTTCACAGCCAAGAAACCAAAACATAAAACAGAAGCAATTTTGTAATAAATTCAATAAAGACTTTAAAATGGCCCACACAAACAGTGTCTACTGGAAGCCTGGGGATTCTCTTTTGATTCCTCAAATGTCACCTAGTAAAGCCTGGGAAATCTACCTTCTTGTAGCCTTCCATCAGCTGCCGCTGCTCCTCCTGCAAAGATGGTTTTAACGTAAATTCCAATGGGGCCGTAAATGCTGTCCTTGCCTCCAACAATGCTGAAGCCCAGGCCCTGGGAAAGAAGAGGAGAAGGTCAGACTGAGGAGTGTTCTATGCCATTCACTGGGGTTTCCTGGTGGCTCAGTGATAAAGGAACCCACCTGCCAATGCAGGAAATTCACATTCGATCCCTGGATGGGGAAGATCCCCTGAGAAAGGAAATGGCAACCCACTGCAGTATACTTGCCTGGAAAATCCCATGAACAGAGATGCCTGGTAGGCTATAGTCCATGTGGTCACAAAGTCAGACATGACTAAACAACAACAACAACTTCCCAAGGAGGCTTAGCCTGGGTCGCAGGGAGCTCCTCTTGAGACTGTGAGCTCAAGGAGGCAGTGGGTGCATCTTATTTGTCAGGGTCTGGCCTCCGGAGGTAGATGCTCAGAAAACATATGTTGTAGAGTGAAGGTATGAATGCTGGCTGGAGGCTGGGCCTCTGGATTCAACTCACAAGCATGCCAGGGTGTGGTCAACAGCATGGCTCCCAGGAAGATCCCTCCAAGTGATGGCTGCTGGGTATCAGCATCACTGCGGCTGGGCAGTTTCTCCTAGGTTCCTCGGAGAAGTTCATGCATCACCCAGCATCACAGAGGTGGCAGGCCTGAAAGCCACCTTCAGATCCTAAGAGAACCTGGTGAGCAGGGGCCAGACAGGAAAGCCATGTGGACACAGTGCTGGTGTAATTCTGGTGAAGGTGGTGGGTGCTGCAGGACAGGGAGACCAGTGGTGTCCAGGAGAAGCACAGTGGTAGGAAAATGAGAAGGGGGGATGGGCTCCTGTTTTGGCTCCCAGCTTCTTCCTGGCTGAAATAATTGCTCTAGACCCAAACTTTCACCTGCCCTAGTGAGGCAGGATGGTGCAGTGGGCAAGAACAAGAGCCTGGGGTCAGAAGGTCTTCAGTCACTGTCATAGTTCAGTTGCTCACTAACCAAGTGATCTTGGCAAGTCATGTGAGTCCCAGATTCTCAGCTCCTTGTCTATGCTGTTATTCAGGCATTGGTTGTGTTTGACTCTTTCTGACCCCACGGACTGTAGCCCGCCAGGCTCCTCTGTCCATGGGATTCTCCAGCAAGAATACTGGAGTGGATTGCCATTTCCTTCTCCAGGGGATCTTCCCGACCCAGGGATCAAACTCAGGTCCCCTGCATTGGCAGGCAGATTCTTGACTGCTGAACCACCAGGTAAGCCCTCTTCATCTATTAGCAGAAAATAACAGGGTTTTGTGACAATTAATGGAAGGATCCCTGCAAATCCCCTGGTGCCATGCCTGGGTTTGGGCAGCTGGTTTTGTGGTTTGACTTTAGGTTAAAGCATCTGCCTGCAATGTGGGAGACCCATGCCTGTTAATGATGAGGTCTTGGGTGTGGAGGTTGTATCAGGGAGACAGTGGGAGGCCTGCCCTATTTCTGAAGCCACCACTCCTGATCTGCACTCCAGGCTTCCTATGCCAAATGCCTTCCTGCTTCCCATCAAGGCCTATTCAATCTGCCCAGTGATGCATACGCTCATGAAGTCTACTCACTGACTGTACAATCTATGCACACTGACACCATTTTTAATCATCTTTGCTAGAGAGTTGGTGCCCTTTTCCATTCTGCCTTCTTTTTTATATGTATACAACTTTTATTTTTTAGGTCGTGCCATGTACACATAGGATCTTAGTTCCCCAACCAGGGATTGAACCCTCGCTCCTTGCGTTGAAAGTACAGACTCTTAACTGCTGGACACCAGGGAAGTCCTTGCCTTCTTTTGAGCACTGCAAAAGACAATCCCAAAAACAATCTCAAAGTCGACAGTATTAAAATGCATCTGCCCAAATGCAAGAGATGATAAAGCACAGGGAAGCCTGGCATGCTAGTCCATGGGGTCACAAAGAGTCGGACATGACTGAGCAACTGAACAACAAAAAACGCAAGAAGGTAAGAGCATTGTGATTTACGAATCAGGAAGAGGAGCTGTTTGGAGAAAACTGGGCACAGGAGAGAGTGACTCCCTTGTGACTAGAGGGACAGTCATCTTAGCTCTTCCCACTGGTATCTCCTCGTTTGTCTCTGCTGAGTTCCCAGGAGATAGAAGTGATGGGGGGTGGAGAGGAGGACTTCAGATGTGTGGAGCCTTCCTCTAGGAAGACCATTTTGGAGAATAGCCTTTCCCTCATACCACATGCCAAAATCACGAGGTGGGTAGAAACCTACTCTTCCATTAAGCATCTTGGTCACTTGGATTGGCCTGAGAACTCTGCAGCAGCGGCTGTGTCCACCCCAGAAGCTCTTCAGTGCCCATGTCAGCTTGGGGCAGCATGCTCTGCGGGGTGTGCCCGTGAGCCCTGGGGCTGTCCCACTACCTCCACTGCTTTTCTCCCTGTCTTTCAGTATTTCTCGACTGTGAGGCAAAAGTCAGTCTGCATATCTGAATTCGGGGAGACACATGGACTGAAGGTGTGTTCCCCCATCAAATCAATACATCAGGGGGAAACTTTCAGAGGTGACTAAGCCATAAAGGTGGAGCCCTCATGAAGGAGGCAGGGGCAAGACAGGGGGAGGAGATGAAGAAGCACGACCACTGTGTATGAAATAAGTCGGCTACAAGGAGACATTGCACAGCACAGGGAACGGAGCCAATATTTTACAGTAACTGTGAACAGAATATAATCTTTAAAAATCGGGAGTCACTATCTTGTATACCTGAGACATATAATATTGTACCTCAACTATGTATGTGCTCAGTCGCTCAGTCGTGTTCAACTCAGCGACCCAAGGACTGTAGGCTGCCAGGCTCCTCTGTCCATGGGATTCTCCAGGCAAGAATATGGGGGTGGGTTGCCATGCCCTCCTCTAGGGGATCTTCCCAACCCAGGGATCAAACCTGGGTCTCTTGCATTGCAGGCAGCTTCTTTACCATCTTAGCCGCTGTAAAACCAGGGAAGAAGTTCTCAACATGCATGGCAACCGCCAGCACCTTCAACTTGGACTCCCAGCCTCCAGAGTCATGAGAAATAAACATATGCTGTTTAAGCTGTCCAGTCTATCGTATTTTTGTTACAGCACCTGAACTGACCCTGACGATGATTTGAACTGAATCATCGGGTAAAACTATTTTCAAAAACAGCAAACCAGGGAACATTTGTCTTCCTATGACCTGCTCTGTGAAGAGCTTGCCTGCCTGCCCCTCCCGGAGCCTGCTCACAGGAGAGCATCTGACACTCCTTTTCCAAGCCTGGATCCCCAGCCCCTCTCCCCATCCCCACTGTGACATGACAGCTCCTTGGGAACACGTGTCCATCCAGGAGCCTCCCCTGGCCATGGTCCTTGCTCACCTTTGCCTGGCCCTTCATCAGCACGATGTTGGAGATGACAGACGCCTGGAGGCCCCCTGAGGGCTGCACGAGCTGAGCTGTGCTGAGCGACCGTGTAGGTCTTGACAAGCCCTGGAAAAAGGGTGAGGTGGAGAGAGCATGAGTCCAAGGATGTCAGCTCACTCCCCCAGGAAGGGGGAAAGCCCACAGAGGAGAAAACCTTGATGCCTGCCCTTCTGAGTGTCTGGCGCATGGTGGCTGCAGTGTGGTAAATGCAGGGCGGATGGTTGGGAGTCTAGTGCGCGGGTCTGTTTTGGTGGCCCCAGGAGACATCTTTGCTGAGCCCAGGCTCCCTTTTGACCAGCAGCCAGATGCTCACTAAGATTTGTTACAGGAGTGAGTCCCGAGTCACAGATCACATATCACAGACCACAGACAGTGAGTCCTATACTCAGAGTCCCCAGCAGAGGCTGGGAGGTCAATGGCCAAGAATGTCCTCAACAGGATCCAAGACAAATTTATTGAGACCCTCATCTGGGCCAGGCACAGGGTGGTGGGCAGAGGGTCAGGAACCCCAAGATGTGGGACTTCCCTGGTAATCTGGTGGTTAAGAATCTGCCTTCTGATGCCAGGGACGCAGGTTCGATCCCTGGTCAGGAAACTAAGATCCCACATGCTTGCAGTGCAGTCGAATAAATAAATAGAACTCTTATAAAGAATTGTTTTTAAAAATATGAACTCCCTTGCCTTCCTTAACTTGCCCCCACTTCCCTCGATGACCTCTTAGGTCACTGTACAGATGAAATAAAGGGATCCACGTAAAGCCCCACTGCAGGGTCTGCACAGGGTGCAGTGTTCTCTGCCTATGAGATCCTAACAACACGGAAGCAGCCACGGGCAATGGTCACAGGTGACCATTCCTCATGTGGTTCTTTGCCCCCAAGCCAGCTCCTCACCACTGTAACCCTGTGGACATCAAACCGCCAGGAAAGCTCTTCAAGCAGTCTTCCCCTCGCTCCCTCTTCTCGGGCCTCCCTGCCCTTCATTCTTACCACAGCCTTTGCTGCAGGAAAGTCCAGTTGTTGAGAGAGAGACTTCCTGCCGCTGCAGAGGGAATAAGGCTGCCTGTCCACCGAAGCCGCTGACTTCTTGGTTGTTGGAAAATCCGTCTCTCCTGTGCAATAGGGATTGACACCTAACCCAGGAGAGGAAAGAAAGGGAGAAATCATTTGTGCTCTCAGAGAGCAAAGCTCAAGATAAAACGTCGTCCTCGCCCAGGGCCAGCCCTCACAAGCCGGGGGCCAGACTGAACTTGAAGCATGGAGCGCCCAGCGCCGGGTGCATGATGGGGAGGGCCGAGGAAGAAATAGGTGGTATTCTGGCTACCTTCGTCCCTGCTGTGTGCTCCACGGGGTGAGGGCGGGACTGTCGCTTCCATTCCAACTCAGCTCAACTTAGAGAGGGTTGATGCGGCCTCTCCTACGTGTCAAGTAGGATGCTGCGTCCTCAGGAAACCACAATGATCTGTCAGCTCCAGTCCCGGCTGCCGGGGGTGAGGAGGAGGGAATTTCAAGAGAGAGGAGGAAAGCAGAAATGATGCCCCATAGAGGCAGGGCCAGAGGAGAGATGGGGCAGAAGCCTGGGTGATCTGCCTCTTACACACACATTTGCACGCAGGCACATAAACACCCCTAATGCGAGTGTGTGCTCAGTCATGTCTGACTCTTTGCGACCCCACGGACTGTAGTCCACCAGGCTCCTCTGTCCATGGGATTCTCCAGACAAGAATACTGCAGTGGGTTGCCATGCCCTCCTCCAGGGGATCTTCCCAACCCAGGGATCAAACCAGGGTCTCCTGCATTGGCAGGCGGATTCTTTACCACTGCGGGACCAGGGAAGGCCACAGACCCCTAACACAGGCAGGCAAAGAGTCAACTCGTGAGTCCTTGGGGATCTAAGAATATGCATGGCAATCATCTTCTCTTCCTTTAGGGGGAAACTCAGACTTCATTTTACCCAACTAGGAAATCTACCCACTGCTTCCAGCTGGAAAAACCTTCAGAGATTATCTGCCACGGCTCCTCGCTGTCTAAGACCAGTGCTTCCCAACTGAAATACAGTGCAAGTCATATATGTAATCTGAAATTTTCTAGTAGCCACATTTTTAAAAGTAAAAGAAAGAGTTTAATGTTAATAATTTTTTTTTTTTTTGTCATGCTTCACAGCTTGAGGGATGCTAGTTCCCTGACCAGGGATCAAACTCATGTCTCCTGCAGTGGAACTGCAGAGTCTTAACCAATACATTTCCAGGGAAGTCCCTAATAATATATTTTATTTAGTTCAGTATACCTAAACTCTGTCATTTCAACATATAAATAATATGCAAAGTTATTAATGAGGTGTTTTGCATCTTTTCTTTAGTTTTGTGCTTAGTCGTTTAAATGGGCACATCTTTTACCCTTCTGAGCATCTCCATTTGGATAAGCCACATTACAAGTGAGAAGGATGTGGACACTGGCCACCGTACTGGACGTCAGGCTCCCAGAGAAGGGCGGGGCTTTCCCAGTATCCTCCACACAAGTGGCTTTGGTGGGAAATTCCCCAAGAGAAAGATGTGAGATTGGTGGTGGTTCAGAGGGAAGAAGGCAGGTTGGCACAGAGCTTTGGTTTGCAGTTATTCTTGGGGTAGGAAAGACTTAAGTTGCTTTGTAGGCTGGAGAAAGGAAGCCACTACCCAGAGTGGGCTGAGAAAATGGGACACAATGGGCTTTCATGGAGATGTGAGATCCCTAAGGGAGGAGGAGGAAAGAGACGAAGGCTGGGGGAGAAAGGAGGTGTCGTGGTTCACTGGCAATCCGAGTGGCTGGGGAAACATTCCCCTGTGAGGGCAGCTGTTCCCAGCATCTCTCCACACTAGGAGGTGGTTCTCCCCAACTCACAGGGACCAACTGCCCCTAGAGGGGCCAGGAGAGAAAGGAAACCGAGAGGTTCAGAAAACCACGCTCCAGAAAGAGGGGACAAAGAATCATGGGGCTGAGCTGGGAAGTGGAGCTACAGATGATCCTAAATCTGCCTGGGCATCATGTTTTTTTAAAAATATATGATTTTGTTTATTTATTTATTTATGGCCGTGCTGGGTCTTTGTGGCTGTGCAGGCTTTTCTCTAGCTGCAGCAAGCAGCGGCTTCTCTCTGGTCGCGGTGCACGGGCTTCTCATTGCGGTGGCTTCTCTTGTTGCGGAGCACAGGCTGTAGGCTGCATGGGCTCAGTAGTTGCGGCTCCCGGGCTCTAGAGCACAGGCTCAGCAGCTGTGGTGCATAGGCTTAGTTGCTCCCAGGTATGTGGGATCTTCCCAGACCAGGGATCGAACCCACATCTCCTGCATTGGCAGGTGGATTGTTAACCAGTGAGCCACCAAGGAAGCCCAGGCAACATGTTCATTGAATGTTTTATCATAAGTGGCTCAGATTTCAATGCCCTACCCTGACCTGCTGAATCCACGCCTGCACAGATGGGGTCTGGGGGAGACTGTGTGTTTATCAGGCTCCCCTGGCAGTATGTCCAGCCCTTCAGTGGTCCTTTGGGGAAACTCAAAAGTCCAATCCTTACTTTATCATGAGGAAATGGATCCCAGTCTCCTGTTCTCCTGCCCTCAGCAGGGCAAGGGGACTACTGTATGAAGAAGGGCAACAGTGCATGGCTTGGGTTCAGGGAATATGGACAAGCAAACACGTGGCCAACTTGGATCAGCCTATAGGACAGAAGCACCTAGAGCCACAGGCTGGCACCATGGGAGCAAGACAGGCCATGCCAGCTCCACTTCTGTCTTCACTGAGCTAGGCAGAAAAAAATAAAAAAAGTTAACTCAGGCTTTCTGAGGTTCTTATTTCCACTGTGAGTTTGGATCAGCAAGGACACAGGCCTGGAGTCAGGACAGAACAGTCTCTCCAAAGCACTAACTGGTGGTCTGAGCCCTCTCCTGCCCCTCCTGAAAATTATTGGATATGTTCCAACATCAAGGAAATACATCAAAATTATCACCTTGGCTGGGGTGGGAGGGAGTTGAAACCAGTTAGCATGTAGCACCAAGTTCACTGAAAATGGGGTTATAAAATCCAAATGCAAAAGCCAAAACAATTTTTGACAGGGAAACTATGTATTTTGATGGTTATATGCTTTCGAATTGTGGTGCTGGAGAACACTCTTGAGAGTTCCTTGGACAGAAGGAGATCAAACCAGTCAATCCTAAAGGGAATCAATACGGAATATTCATTAGAAGGGCTGATGTTGAAGCTCCAAAACTTTGGCCACTTGATGCGAAGAACTGACTCATTGGAAAAGACCCTGATTCTGGGAAAGATTGAAGGCAGGAGGAGAAGATGGCGACAGAGGATGAAATCGTTGGATGGCATCACCAACTCAATGGACAAAAGCTTGAGCAAACTCCAGGAGATAGTGAAGGACAGAGAAGCCTGGTGTGCTGCAGTCCAGGGAGTTGCAAAGAGTCAGACATGACTGAATGACTGAACAACAATAATAACATGAGTTTTTATTTAAGTTTACATGCAATTATGAAATGGGGAAATAAATGGGAATGGGTCTAGAGATAAATAACCCCATCTCCCATAAGGCTGACAATTTGGAAAAATACAGTTTCAAGTATTATTATTAATAATTGATTAAACCTAATTAATTAAACTTAATCAGTGAAGAAGTGGTGATAAAAAACTAAATAAACCTTCCAAATCACTGCAAAAACGAAACACAGAAAACAAATGACAAGTGACCATAAAAATAGACTCTTCGAAACCCCATGGACCATAGTCTGCCAGGCTTCTCTGTCCATGGGATTTCCCAGGCAAGAACACTGGAGTGAGTTGTCATGCCCTCCTCCAGAGGATCTTCCCAACCCAGGGATTGAACTCTTATGCCTCTTGCATTGGCAGGCAGATTTTTTACCACTAGCACCACCTGGGAAGCCCTAAAAAGAATATGAGTAAAAGCAAATATTAATTATAATACCAAAGTCAATGGCTTAAGTTTCTCTTAGAAAGACTGTCAGATTTGCTTTCAAAATCTAAGTGCATATCATTTGCAAGAGATAAACAAAGTAAGAAAAAAGAATGAAATAAAAGGATGGGCAAAGACTACCAATGACTGATGCTGGAACCAGCCACTTAGGAAAAAAAAAATTTATCTAGATTCTTGTTTCGTATCAAACATCAAAAATAAAGCACAAAGAGTAAATTTAGGGGGAAGGCAAATCATTAAAAACTAGAATAAAATACTATGTATAAATAATTTAATCAATATGGTTCTACACAAAATAATCTTCATATTATATAACTTCTGTGGTTCTCTCCTAAATCTGTAATCAAATATGATCCAAGAAACACGTGTAAGCATATATCTATAATTACCTTGCAAATCTTGATAAACTGGAGGCAATTTAAAGGTGTCATAGTGTAATAATTAGATAAGTGTACATGAGAAATAATAGCTCTCTACATGTGGAAGAAACTTTTAGGATTAGACAGGAAAAATTTGATGATTTGATTAGATCAGATGAGAACATCTTCATGTTAAAAAATTAAAAGAGAAAGAATAAACTGAAAAAAGTACGTTCAGCGTATATGGCAGCCAAATATTAATTTAACCAAGACACTTTTTAGAAATAACTGACCAAATGATGATCATCTGAGTAGAAGAACAGGAGCACTCCAAAGAAGAGAAGTATACAATGAAGGGGTGTTGAACTGCACCTGTGCAGAAAAGTATTCTTTCCACTGAGTTTATAGGTACATGGACCAGTGAAGGTTTGACAGAAGGAAAAAGCACACTGAGGTAGGATTTTGAGAAATTGAATGAAGGGGCTATTTACAAACAGTAGATGGGGCTTAAGAAAACAGCAAAGCCCAGTGAGGTACTCCGGAGCTGGCATAAGCTGGAAGCTGGAAGCTTTACCACTGGTGGCTCAGTGGTAAAGAATCTGCCTGCCAAGTAGGAGATGCAGATGGTCTCTAATATTCAGATCTGGCATGGTTTTAACTTCTTCATGTTTTTCTGCATTCTTCACATTTTCCTGACTTTTGAATTAGTGTTATCCTATTTGCAACAACCAAGAATCATGACGTCTTTCAGTCTCAACTTCCATTCTGCAACAGGTGAGGTGACAGAAACTCTGGGAGAGACCACGGACTTCCTAAGACCAAGGAGCCTGTCAGATAACAGAGCAGGAGTAAAGCCCTTGTCTTCTATCCTGTGTCGGCTCTTCCCAACTTGGCCCTTGAGATCCACCTAGAAGAGGAGTTGGCCAACCCACAGAGAGCTCTATCGCCAAGAGCAGAGGTGCTCCAGCTGGCCAGGGCATGCCAGTGCAATGGAGGGTGCTCCAGAGAAGCTGCGGACACCATCTCGGGGCAGTCTGGCGGGACGAACAGAGACCCGCCCTCCCCCAAATCGCCCACGTCACTGGTATTCCCAGTGCAGTAAGCTGACTACATACAAACGAGTTCTGTTCTGAGAGTGCATTCATAAGTCCAATTTGTTCATAAGTCCAACAAAGTTGGCCTAGGTACCCAACTAACACAATTGACTATATATTAATAGTAATGTACTGTAATAGGCTTATAACACTTTTCACACGAATAATATGTACATAAAAAACAAACACCAAAAATAAAGAAAACACGTTAAATCATATAGTGCAGTGCCTTGAAAAGCACAGTAGGCCAGCTACATCACCACTGCTTTTACACTTGCTTCCAGACATCTGGGGCTTGAAATAAAGATATTACTGTCCTCTATATAGTCCTGTACACTAAAGGACACACAAGCACAACCATTTGTAGAGGATGCACGCACGTGACAAGGTATGGCAGACATGTGAACTAACTTCCAGGACTGGACTTGCAAATACATGTTTGCATCTTTGAAAGTTCACACCTTAAAGTTAATATGTAGGAGACTTACTGCATTCTATAAAATCTAAGCCTTGCTCCTGAGGATGGTTCAATGATACTTACTGGTTGAGTTGCTGCGTGTTCTTTGATGACAGGCTTTGGGAAACAGGAAGTTATTACTTTGTGGGTCCAGTTTTCCAGACTTTTCTCGAGAGGAAGTTGTAGAAGTTTCCTGCAAAACAATTTCCAGTTTTTATTCAGAAAGTTAGAATAGAAAAAAAAATTGAGATCTCAACACTGACCATGGAAATACTTGTCAGATGGTCCGTTTCTTCCTCTATATTACAGGCTCTATGAAGGCAGGAATTTAGAATTACTACCATCCATTAACTCATTGATATAGTAATTCATTTTGTCATTTACTAACTCATAGATATAATAATTCATTTAGTAAAGAATATGAAATGAGTATCTTTATATTATGAAGAATAAAAATTATAATAATGAACAGAAATTGCATAAATTTTGAACTAACGCAATAAATGTTGAATGATGGAGACATTCCTGGTGGTCCAGTGGCTGAGAATCTACCTTTCAATTCAGGGCATGCTGGTTTGATCCCTAGTCGGGGAACTATGATCCCACATCCTGCAAGACAACTAAACCCATGTGCTGCAACTACTGAGTCCGGGGACTCTGGAGTCAGGCCTCACACAGAGAGAGAAGTCTGTGTGCCTCAATGAAAGATCCTCCAAGCTGAAACTAAGACTGCTGCTGCTGCTGCTAAGTCGCTTCTAGACACAGCCAGAAATAAATAATTAAGTGTTGCATGGTTATGTCAGCTATTACATGTCAGTTTCTCTGTTAGGCAGTAGGACTATAGCTGTGAACAAGACAAAGGAGGACACCGATTTTGGAGAAAAGGCATTTTAGTGATGAAAGAACAACAGCAAACAAACAAAAAGTTGAGAGATAATAACAAAATAACACATGCTGTGAAGAAAAGAACTAAAGGCTGACACGAATGAGAGGCCGGGAGGTATGATTTAGGGAAGATGACCAAGTAAGTTCCATTGTTCTGGCTCATCATAGGCACTTAGAAACAGTCACTAAAATAATGTTATATAAAGAGATTTCTCAATATCGAACGATCCTCACATTTTTGAGTGTATCACATTTTTCTTATACTGCTGATTTCTGCCTGTGAAGATTTAATTTAGGACTTGGAAAATCAATATTCTTGAGTTAAATTTGGTTATTATTCTGTTATTGTTTTTCTACTTTGCCATATTGATCAAATTTTATTTGCTTCTTTTTTATACTAATAATTTGGAAACTCTGTACTGAATCTAGAAGCAGTACTTACTAAACCACACACTTGAACTCATCTCTCTATCAGGCCAGTGATAAAAGAGAAAATAAATGACCTTTTCTCAGATAAGATGAGAACTTGAAACAACTTACACTCACCCCCCTCTCCTCACCCCGGTATTTTAGAAACAGAGGACAGGGGAACAGAAGACTAGAGGTTGATGATGAGCATAATGGTATTAATTATTTTACTTCTCTTCCCAGAACTATTTTTATATTGTTTTCCTATTGCATAACTTTATTAGCCACAATGATTGTGACTTAATTCTTGAGTTATGTTGGCTTTATTAGTCACGACCATAATCTTTAGAAGAGAAAGACAGAGAGTATGTGTCTGTTCTCTGAAAAACTGTGCAGATGGAAAGCTCTCTGAATATTTGCATGTCTGAGAATGTCTTTCTGTGGTCATCACATTTGAGTGATTTGCTGAGTATAGGATTTGGGAGTATTGGTTAGTCTATCTAGAAATCCAGCTGGCTCGAATGCTACCTGGGATTTAACGTTCTAGTGCAGAGGTTTGCTAAGGGTATCTGCCACCCTTTTCTGACAGGTCTGTCTTGTTCAAAGCCAGGCTTGGCGGTGTTGATTCATTTCATGTGCCAAGTGCCTGCCGGCTTTCAGCACCTGGTGCACTTCCCAGAGAGCAAGGAGAACCTACTGCTGCTTCTCCCTATGCTCCACGTAACCCATCTTCCCCTCCAGCCCCAGGCGCTGGAGGAGGCAGGTCAGCTGGCCTCTGTCACCCTCATTCCCCAGGCCTGTCCTACCTGTGTGGTCAACGGCAGGCTAATGACCCCTTCCTTCAAGCCAACCTCACCTGCACTGTGTCATGCAGAAAGTTCTCATGGCTTCCAGAATATGGTTGGCCCCTTTCCATGGCTTCCTGTTCTGACATGCATTTCTCCCTATTGGTACTTTTTTTCTTTTTTGATAGAAATTTCTAAGAGGTGGGAGAGTTAATAAAGTGTACTCATGTAACCATTTGGAGCTAGAAGTCTACTCACAACCTTTTTTTCTTATTAAAACTGTGTCTAGTTCTGACACAAGGGGATCCTGCAAGAAATTCCACATATCAATTCCTTTTTACATGTACACATCAATGTTCAAAACCAGAGAACTCATCTTCCTAGACATTCATTTTCCTTTTTTCAGCAGTAGATGGCACTATATTAACCTGAACAAAATTATCTTCTCTAACAAGGATAGCCCAGGAAATGTGTTAAAGGAGAGAGATTATATGAGAGGGGACTTACATATATTTAAAGAGATTATTGGTCTTCCTCAGTGGCTCAGACGATAGACTCTGCACTTCCAGTGCAGGGGTCCTGGGTTCAATCCCTGGTCAGGGAACTAGATCCCACATGCCTCAACTAAGAGTTCTCATGCCACAACTAAACATCCAGCATGCGGCAACTAAGACCCGGTGCAGCCAAATAAATAAATAAGTTTTCCAAAAAGTATATTTATTGTTAAATTTCTTTATTTTAATCCTCTTGACAGAGCCCCATGTTCAAAACATGATTTAGAAACTGCTTGACATAAAAAGCCAATTGATAGCAGAAAAATCATAGGAATGGAGCTTTTTTTTGGAGGGGGGGTCCAGATTACCTGGAAATGGCCGATGTCACATCCAGAAGTGTGTGCTAAGTTGCTTCAATTGTGTCCAACTCTCTGCGACCCCATGGACTGAAACCCCCCAGGCTCCTTTGTCTGTGGGATTCTCCAGGCAAAATACTAGAGTGGGTGCCATGCCCTCCATCAGGGGCCTGACCCAGGGAATGAACCCATGTTTCTTGCGTCTCCTGCCTTGTCTGGCAGGTTCTTTACCACTAGTGCCACTGGGGAGCCCAACCAGAAGAGGGAATCTTACAAGACTTTGGACCTTTAAAGAAATAGAGCCAGTCAGATCAACTGTCCTGGCTTCAGGAGCAGTAGTCTCACTGTGCACAGACAAGCCGTGGAGCCTCTCCTGTGGGCCAAGGCTTTCTGAGCCAGTCCTTCTACTTCACAACACCATGTCCTGTGGCCAAAGCTGTCTCAGACATGAGACATGTGGCCTCTGCCATGAAGCCATCAGCTGAACACCTAGAGGCTTTGATAAGTTGCCTCTAACCAGGCTGCTGTCAAGCTCTTGGACAGTCATGAAGACTGAGGTGCTTCACTTTGACACCCTCTGCTATGAATCTGCTCTCTGGATGACTGCTACAGGGAAGAACGGAAATGTACTACTGTAAACAGAAGATGAGATCCACATAGCAATTTTCTATCAGACGTGTATGTAAGAAGCTACATAGTAGGACTTCCCTGGTGGTCCACTGGTTAAGACTTCACCTTCCAATGCAGGGGGTGCAGGTTTGATCCCTGGTGGGGGAGCTCAGATTCCACATGCCTCATGGCCAAATAACAAAAAAATAAAACAGAAACAATGTGGTAACAAATTTAATGAACACTGTAAAAATGGTCCACACCAAACTTCCAATGTGACACAAATGAACCCAGTTATGAAACAGAAACAGAATCAGGGACATAAAGAATAGACCGGTGGTTGCCAAGGGGGTGGGCTGTAGGCACAGGAGAGGGTTGGGTTGGGAGTTTGAGATTAGCAGATGCAAATTAGTATATATAGGATGGATAGACAAAAAATCCTACTATATAGCACAGGGCACTATATTCAATATCCTGTTATGAACTTTAATGGAAAAGATTATGAAAAAGAATGTGTATCTGTCTATCTATATAACTGAATCATTTTGCTGAATAGCAATAATTAACACAACACTGTAATTCAATTATACAAAACAAATACAAGTAAAATTTAAAACAATGGTCGACATCAAAAAAACCTTGTCTTGTTCAGTCTCTAAGGTCGTGTCCAACTCTTTGCGACTCCATGTACTGCAGCACACCAGGCTTCGGTGTCCTTCACTATCTCCTGGAGTTTGCTCCAGTTAATGTCCATTGAGTCAGTGATGCCATCCAACCATCTCATCCTCTGTCATCCTCTTCTCCTCCTGCCTTCAATCTTTCCCAGCATCAAAGTCTTTTCCAATGAGTCAACTCTGCATCAGACGGCCAGAGTACTGGAGCTTCAACTTCAGTATCAGTCCTTCCAATGAATATTCAGTGCTGAATCTTAACAAACAAAACATCTATATGGCCCCTAAAAGCTCCAAAATAGAGGCAATGCACAAGTTCAATGGGAAGGAAAGCATGATAGCCCACTCCAGTATTCTTGCCTGGAGAATCTCATGGACAGAGTAGCCTGGCAGGCTAGTCCATGGAGTTGCATGGAGATGGACATGACTAAAGCAACTTAGCACGCACATAGGAGGGCACAAGTTCTATGGATCTTCTATCTCCTGGACATTGACAAGGATCTAGTGTTCACCCAGACTCTGGGACCATCTCAAGGTATATATTCACTCTTTTTAATTCATAAAACCCTGAGCATAATGTTTCCCTCACCAGAAAATCACAGTGGGCCTAGAGCAGAAAAAGGGGTCATGAGATGAACAGCATTAAGCCTCTTATGACCCTGGGCTGGTCAGTTAATTGTTTGGTCTCAGTGTCCTCTTTTGTAGGCTGAAGGGGTGAACTTAACAGCTTTTATAATCACTTTCAGCTCTATACTTTTTAATATAACGGATGATTATGTTTAAAGACTCAAGTGGCTATTGTCCTCTCTGAAGTGATCACATTGCAGAAGGTCACTCACGAGGAGAAAATATCTTCCCTTGGTTCTTGGGGGCAGCCTGGCTAGTTTCCAGCAAGGATGTCCTGGGTGGAGTGGTGTCTCATCAAAGGAATCTCTGTAGGAGCCCCTGTGAAGGCTTGCATACTACAGCTCCCCTGTCAGCCCACAGAACAAAACTCTTCTGTTTTTGCTCCCAAGGTGGGGCTGCTCTTGAGGCCGAGGGTTTGTCACTGAGGTCATAGGCTGGCAAAGTCATTTCCAGACACGTTGCTCCTTGTTCTCATCAGAGGCTGCGACCCAGAGCCACAGTTCTGTGGGTGGCGTGCCCCATCATTACCTGGGTGGTAATCTCTACAGGTATCTGTCCCCTTGGTGCCTGAGTGGGAAAAGGCGTAGACTCACCATGGAGCTCTCTTCAAGTAGGAACCAGTCATGTAACTTGCTAGGACTGAACAGTCAACCTCAAGAAATGGGGAAGAAAACCCAAAAAAACAAAAAAACCACAATCCACATGTAGCCAAGGAATAAACCTAGAATGAAAATGCAGAATTCTGCAGCACTTTGTACTATAAGCAACATTATTCTGGAATCTAAACTCCTCCCCAAAAGTTAGAAGGCTCTATTACTGTCTAAGAAGGGTTCATTTTGCCTACAGACCCCCAACATTGCTGACAGAGCTTGATGCTTCTGGAGTTTGTTGACTGTACTCCCTTAAATACAAGCCTTCCCATTTTCTTTTTGAACTGAGATGCTATAGCTGTTCTAGTGTAAAGGAGCCACAAAATAGAATTCACTGCCCTCCTGGTCAAGGCTTGTCTCCTGTGGTTGGGTTGATCACCCAGCAGTAGACTTGAACTTTAAACCATAAAGATAAATAACTGTCCCCAGCAGATTGGTTCTGGGGTGGTCATGTTGTCATGTGGGATGCTGAGGCCACATGCATCCTGATATGGAGAGGAAGGGTGGAAACCATGAACCGAGGAGTCCTCCAAAAGTCCTCCCTCCATGACCACAGCCACCAAGTCCTTATAATTCCACCTTCTCAAATTTCCCCATTCTTGCTGCTTACATTCTAGTTCATAGTATTTCTTTTAGAAATATTTTCTATTACAATGGCCTATGAGGTCTAGGAAAATATTCTTATGAATATTTTTAACACATGGCCTGGTACAGCTGGATAGCCACATGTAAATGATTGAAGTTGAACCTCTTCCTCATACCATATACAACAATTAACTAAAAAAAAAAATCACAGACCTACAAGTATAGCCTCAAAGTAGAAAAAACCTGAGCACTCATAAGCAAATGAGAAGGTGAATAAAATATGGTATATCTATGCAATGGAATATTACTTGGCAATAAAAAGGAATGGGGTACTAATATATTCTGCAAGCATAGATTCCTGAAAACATTTAGTGCAAAAAGTCAGTAACAAAAGATCACATATTATATGATTCCACGTATAGTAAATGCCCAAAATAGGCAAATCTATATAGACAGAAAATAGATTAGCAGAGGGTTATGGATGGATCAGTAGTGTGGTGGGGAGGTGGGAATGAGGAATGACTGCTAATGGGTGTTTTTAGGGGTGATGAAAACATTCTAAAATCAGGTAGTGGTGGGACCTCCCTGGTAGTCCAGTGGTTAAGAATTTGCCTTGCAATGCAAGGGACATGGCTCAATCCCTGATCAGGGAACTAAGATCCCACACACCACCGAACAACTAAGCCCGCACACCACAACTAGAGTCCTCTCGCTTTAACCAAAGATTCCACATGATGCAATGAAGAGCCCTGGTGCTGCAACAAAGATCCATTAGTGCTGCAACTAAGACCAGATACAGTCTGATAAATAATGAAATCAGATAGGGTGAAGATTACACCACTCTGAAAATACACTAAAACCCACTTGACACCACCACCATGTGTGTGCTCAGTCCTGTCTGACTCTTTGCAACCCCAGACTGTAACCCATCAGACTTTTCTGTCCGTGGGATTTCCCATGCAAGAATACTGAAGTGGGTTGCTATTTCCTTCTCCAGGGGCTCTTCCCATCCCAGGGATTGAACGTGAGTCTCCTCCATCTCCTGCACTGGCAGGCAGATTCTTTCCCACTGCATGACCTGGGAAGCAAAAACCACTTAATAGTATAACGTAAGTAAGCGAACCATATAGTGTGTGAATTATATCTTACCAAAACCACTTAAAATGGACTATTCACCTATTCATTCATTGATTCACAGGTTCCCTGTCCCCAGTCTGCACTTTGATGCTTCTGCACTCAGCTGACATGATTTTACAAAAATGCAGATGATACTCATACAACTTCCTGATTAAACCTATGATGATTCAAGATCAAATTCAAACTCCTTGGCATATCATTGTAGGTCCCTCCTTCTCCAATGCTATCCAAACTGACTCAAGCCTCCATTGCACCCAGTTATACTTCCTATCAGTGGACCCTCTTGTGTCCTGTCCTATCTATGCCATTACCCATCTTGACTATTCTTCATTCTTCAAGAATCAATATAGATGTCACAATCTCTGTAGTGATGTTTCTGTGCAAAATAGCTGCCCCTCAGATAATAATGGGCTTTCTTTCCCAGTAAGAGTCAAGGAAGGCTTAAATGTAGAGAGAGATGGTTGTCTACCTTTTTTTTTTTCAATTGGAATATAGTTGATTTACAATATTGTGTTAATTTCTGCTGTACAGTAAAGACAATCAGCCATACATATACATATATCCCCTCTATGTCACCACAGGGCATTGCATACATGCTATACAGTATGTTCTCATTAGTTATCTATTTTATACCCAGTAGTGCATATATGTCTACAAAGTCATCCTGCTAAGACCATCCCTTCATTACTCTTCTTCTCAACTATTCTTACATGTTTGTTTTTCCAAACACATCATCAAATTATATTGTGTGGTTAAAAAAATATTGTTCTTACTAATTTTGGGAGAGCAACCCTAAATCTTAAAACAACTCCAGGGAATACCACTTTTCTAAAAAGTGGCTATTTTTCTCCAAAAACAGAGTCTGTATTTCTAATTGTCTAATAGAAAATGGATGGATGGAACTTTTATCATACTACATCACAATGGGATTTTTGGAAAGATGAAATAATATATGCAAAGTACCTGGTTCATTGACCAGCAAGAACCCTGAGAAACCAATTAGTTACAAGAGTGTCAATCTATCTCCCAAATATTTTTCAATTCTATTGTTTCCTTTACACAAAGGTGTGTGTACAAAGATCTTTATCACTACATTATTTGTAATAGAAAACATGAAGGGAAATGTTCCATGATGGGGAAGCGATTGAAGATGTTACAGCAGTTCATCAGTACCATTTTTCTAGATTCCATATATGAGTTAACATAAGATACCTATTTTTCTCTTTCAAGTGAACATTTCAACTGAACATTTGTGTACTTACTTCATTCTGTATGACAGGCTATAGGTTCATCCACCTCCCCAGAACTGATTCAAATTCATTCTTTTTTATGGCTGAGTAATATTCCATTGCCTGGAGACTCTCATGGACAGAAGAGCCTGGTGGGCTGCAATCTATGGGGTCGCAAAGAGTCAGGCACGACTGGGTAACTAACACTTACTTACTTACTAATATTCCATTGCATATATGTACCACATCTTCTTTATCCATTCATCTGTCAATGGACATCTAGGTTGCTTTCAAATGGAGACATGGATGTACAGAATGGATTTGTGGAAACAGTTGGGGAGGGAGAGAGTGGGATGAGTGGAGAAAGTAGCATTAACATAAATAAACTATTGTGTGTAAATGGCTAGCTGGTGAGAAGTTGCTGTATAACACAGGGAACCCAGTCTGGCATACTGTGATGACTTAGAGGAACAGGATGGTATGGGGGAAGGGAAAGGAGGCTCAATAGGGAGGGAATATATGTATAATTATGGCTGATACATGTTGTTGTATGGCAGAAACCAACACAATATTGTAAAAAACTTTTTTAATAAAGGTAAATAAAAAGGTGTTATAACAGGAAGTTTCTGTTTCTGGAAGTAGATGGATTTGTTACTTTGATCCCTCTGCTTACAACAAATAAAAGTGTTGGATGGAAATGTAAAGGTATCAATGAAATAGCAAATGAGTAAGAAATTCTCAAAGGCTAAAAAGTAAATAAATGCTGCACCAAAACTTTCCCGAGAAGTAAGCAGATCCCCGAAGCTGGCTGTTGCCCTGAATCATTTTATGAACTGACTGAATGTAAACTTCATCTTCTATAGCTTTACGGGTATTGGGAGCAGACAGGAAGCCCTAGTTCCTTCTCAAGATGAGAAGTTTAATAGGATTCTCCTCTTACATAGAGGGAACCCCAAAGGATTTTAACCTCATTTTAAATGTGAACTGGAAGTAAATCCATCCCACTCTCAGGAACTGCATGAAAATTGTCAGTCTGGAAATGGCCCTAAATGGAAGAGGGGAAAGCCTTTCCGATTTGCTGGGGAATAATAATTACCAGATGGCCCTCACAAGAGTTGGCAACCCTAATTCATACCACATGGATGTCTTTAAAAACCTCTAGATGAGAATTTAGTTTAAAATGGTTCCAGGTTAGTAGTGTCCCAACCACCTGGTGGAAGCAAATTCGAATCTTCTCTAGGGAAAGGAACCAGCTTTGACTTAAGTCACTGAGAGTCCGGCAGAAAAAGTGACAGGTCTTATGAGATTTCAGAGAAAAAAGTAAAAATAAATTTTTGTCTAATGTAAAACACACATTGGAACGAGGCACCATGAGAGAGACCCAAAGTAGCAGTACACGTCAAAATCAGACCTGCAAAGACTTCAAATGGTGGACAGATCAGATGCAAAATTAAAAATAAATACATTTAATATTTTGAAGAAAGAAAAGAAGTGCCTGAAAATTTTAAGGAGAGAGAAACTATGAAAATTTCTGAGCAGATCTGAAAAAGAACTAAGATAGTTAAAAATAAAATTAATTATATTAAAAAATAAGTAAAAAGTTTAAACAGTAGGTTGGATGACACTGATGGGAAGATCAAAGAAATGAAATATGGATCAGAAAAAATACTACCCAGATGGCAACAAAAAGAGGTGAAAATATGAAAAAGAGATTAAGAAATATTAAGACAGAGTGAGAAAGCATAACATCTAATCCAAGTTCCAGAAAGAGGGACTAGAAATCACTGGAAGAGACACATTGCATGTGATAATGTCTGAAATTTCCAGTCCTGATGAAAGATATCAACCCACAGATCAATGACACTCAATGAATCTCAAATAAGATGAACAAAGAGAAATGCACACTTAGTAGTTCCTAGTGAAACTACTGAACATCAAAATATACTAAAGGTTTCTCTGCAGAGAAAAGACAATCTTTGAGCAAGCAACAATTAAACTTAAAAATCACATTTAAACTGCAATTATCTATGTCCAATGACAGTGAAATAATTAATTCACTGTGTCAAGAGAAAATAACCATCAACATAAAATTGTACACCAGCTAAAATACCTTTAAAGAATGAGTAAAGTAAAAGTCTTCTCATATAGAAAATCTGAGGAAATTTGCCACCAGCATATTTTCACTAAAGAAAATCCCCCAAAAAAATGTTTTAGGGGGAAGAAAAGTGATCCCAGATTGAAAGTCTATAGTACAAAGAATGGTGATTATAGGAAAGAGTAAATATTTGGGTAAATTTAAACAAAAACATGACTTTGAAATAATTATAATACCTGTGGTTTTATAAATTAAAATAGAGCAAATCACCTGAAAACAATATAAGCCAGGAAAGAGTGCTTTTGGAATGAAAATGTTCAGTGACTTTTGCGTTGTTCAGAAAGTAGAGCAATTAGCCAATAAGAGGAAATATAAAACATAAAGATCAGAAAAGAGGAAAAAAAAATCCTCATTTGTAGACAACATGATTGTCTATGCTGAAAATCCCTAGTCTTCTATAAAAATAATTCCTAGGAATATAATGAGTTCAGCACTTCACAGGATACAAAATAAACATACAAAAATCAATAGCACTTCTATCTACTAGCAATGAACATGTGGACACCAAAATTAAAATGCATACCCATTGCAATCACTCAAAAATAAATACTTTAGGTATAAATGCAACAAAATATGTATAGGACTTGTATGTTGCAAACCTCAAAACACTAATGAAATAAAGTGAAAAAGTGAAAGTGAAAGTGTTAGTCACTCAGTCATGTCCAACTCTTTGCAACCCCATGGACTGGGGCCTGCCAGGCTCCTCTATCCATAGGATTTCCCAGGCAAGAATACAGGAGTGGGTTGCCATTTCCTTATCCAGGGGATCTTCCCAACCCAAGGATCGAACCCATGACTCCTGCCTCATCTCCTGCATTGTAGGCAGATTCTTTAGCACTGAGCTACTCTACTCAAGGCACTGTGGTGACCTAAATGGGAAGGAATCCAAAAGAGAATAAATATATGTATATACATAACTGATTCACTTTGCTGTATAGCAGGAAACTAACACAACATCGTAAAGCAACTATACTCCAATAAAAAAAATTTTTTTTAAGTAGAACTGAGATTTCCAGTTCTGAGACACAATAGGGTCAACTCACTTTCCTCCTCCCTTAGAAATACAACAAAATACCCTGAAAACTATTCAACAGATAATAAAAAGATTCTGAATGCCAGCAAGAAGAAGCTAACTGGCAAGAGACCCCAGCACTTACTGAACGATAATAACATGAATTCTTTGTGCTATCTCATTAAGTGCTACATACCCAGTGGAGAAGAATATTCCAGTATTCTTGCCTAGAGAAACCCATGGACAGAGGAGCCTGGCGGGCTGCAGTTCCTGGGGTTACAAAGAGGCAGACATGACTGAGTGACTGAACAACTATACACCCAGACCAAGTGCTGGAGACCTGCAACCCAGCACGGCCAGCAGGCAGACAAGAAACAAGGAAACAAACAACAGTGCTCTCTCTGGTCTTTCAAAAGACCAGGAAATGGGAAACATCAATACCAGCACCTAGCAAAATCCCCAGCCCCTGCCCTACAACCAGGGAACTAACAGGAGGTGTGACCTGCCTGCTGTGGCAGGTGTCCCAGTCCCGGTCCTACAGCTCTGGCATCACTGGCAGGTGGTCCGATCTACCTGCAGCAGTGGCAGCAGCCAAGCCCCAGGCCAACCCAGCCCCCACTCTATTACTGGGCACAAGCAGGAGTCAACCTATCTACTGGGGCAGGATCAGCTGCGTGTTTCATTGGTGGCCAAAGAGACCCAGGCCCAGCAGCTTCTGCACATCCTCACCCTCAGTGGCAGATGGTCAGCAGTGACACCAGGCAGGCCAGAGAGGCAGAGCTGCAGGGAGTAAAGGAGAAATCTAGCTGTGCCAGAAAAATGAAGCAGACCAGAATAGCATTGCAAGGGCTCTGAAAACTAAAATGTCATTACTACAAAAGCCCACAAGAGCAGTACAGAACTATATGCTAAAACAGCAGATTTAACCAGATCAAGAGACCCCCTCCCAACATAATCATGAAAATGTCCAAGATACAATCAAAAGTAATTTCTAACATCAAGAACCAGGAAAGACATGATTTGAATAAGAAAAGACAATCAACAATGCCAGTACCAAGATGAATCAAATGTTAGAATTACTTGATGAAGATTATAAAGCAGTCATTGTAAAAATACTTCAACCATCATTGACAAATTCTCTTGATAGCAATGAAAAACAGAGACATCAACCAAGAACTAGAATTTTTTTAAGAAACAAATGGAGGTTAGAGAACTGAATATAAGAAACTCAGAAAAATTAGATACCTCATAATTAAACTTCTACAAACCTGAAGACAAAGAAAGAAGTTCTTTAAAAAAAGAGAGAGAGAAATGATACACTACTTCCTCCCCCCAAAAAGACCAAGTCAAAAGACAGGTTTCACATCTGAAAACATGGAAAGTAACAGGAAAGGAAACAATATTTTTTAAGAACAGAAAAATTCATGCCAACTAAACATCCCATATTCATTGAGATGAAAGACCCTTCAGAAACGAAGGGAAAATAAAGATATTCTCAGAGGTAGGAAAAACTAAAAGAATGTGTGGCTAGAAGATGTACCCTTAAAGAATGGTTCAGAGAAGCTATCCAAATAAAAAGAAAATAATAAAACAGCTGAAAACTTCAGAAAGGAAAGAACAGCAGAAGGGTAAAAGGGTTAGTTGCTCAGTCGTGTTCAACTCTTTGTGATCCCATGGACTCATGCAGGAGCTCACCAGGCTCCTCTGTCCATGGAATTCTCCAAGCAAGAATATTGGAGTGGGTTGCCATTCCCTTCTCCAGGGGATCTTTCCAACCCTGGGATCGAACCTGGTCTCCTGCATTGCAGGCAGATTCTTTACTGTTTGAGCCACCAGGGAAGCCAAGGAGTAAACATAATAGATTAGTTTTTCTCTTCATGAGTCTCTTTAACCATATTTTATGGTTGAAGCAAAAGTTATAATGTCACCTGATGAGGTATTCAATGGATGTAGAGGAAATATTTAAGACAAGGGAGAGTAAAGGGGTATAAATGAAGTCAGTTTTCTACACTTCACTCAAAATAGGAAAATGTTTGTACCAATATGGTAATATCCAATACATATACAATTAGATAATATAGCAACCACAGTGAAAATTATAGAGATATACTGAAGAATTTTATAAATAAATCAAAATGGAACCCTGAAAAATGTGCAAGTAATCCACAGGAGGGCAAAAGAAAAGCAACGAAGGAACAAGAAATAGAGTGAACAAACAGAAAACGAATACAGTAAGTCCTTTACATACAAATGAGTTCCATTCTGAAAGCGTGTTCATAGGTACAATTTGCTCATGAGTTCAGCAAAGTTAGCCTAGGTACCCAACTAACACAGTCGGCTACATAGTACTGTACTGTAATAGGTTTATCATACTTTTCACCCAAATAATACACTCAAAAACAAAACAAAAAATAAACCATTTAAAATCTTACAGTATAGTACCTTGAGAAGTACAGGAATACAGTACAACAGCAGGCACACAGGGCCTGGCATCGAGTGAACAGGCAAGAAGAGTTACTGACTGGAGGAGGGAGAAGAGGTGGGAGATGGTAGAGCTGAAGGGTCGTCAGCAGTAGGAGGAAGAGGGCAAGCTGAGATGTCCTTCACGTCTGATGTTGATGACACAGGTTCTGGTAACTTGTTGGATTAAATTCTATTACCCTCTTGCTTCCAGACATCCTGGGCTTGAAATAAAGATCCTGCACTACTGTTCTCTATATAGTCAGTCAGTCAGTTGCTCAGTCGTGTCCGACTCTTTGCGACCCCATGGACTGCAGCACGCCAGGCTTCCCTGTCCATCACCAACTCCCAGAGTTTACTCAAACTCATGTCCATTGAGTTGGTGATGCCATCCCCACAGTACTGTACAGTAAAATTGCACACAAGCACAACCACTTGTAGAGGATGCACACACGTGACAGTGTACACCAGACGCATGAACTAACTTGTGCAATGGGACATGAACATGTACGTTTGCATCTTTGAAAGTTCCCAAGTTGAAGGTTTGTATGTGAAGGGGGACAGTAAAGTGACTTACTGTGATAAAGTGGCAGACTTAAGGCCTAACATCTTTACCACTGAGCCATCTGGGAATCCCAGTAACCAGGGGGCTGGATACAAAGAATAAGGAGAAGCTTTAGGTGGTTTGAAATGTATATATGAAGAGCCACAGTGAAAACAGAGTAGGAGGGCTTCCCTGGTGGTCCAGTAGTTAAGACTTTGCCTTCCAAGGCAGGGCATGTGGGTTTGATCCCTGGTTAGGTTTGATCCCTGGTTGGGGAGAAGAAGGGGATGACAGAGGATGAGGTGGTTGGATGGCATCACTGACTCAAAGGACATGAGTCTGAGCAAGCTCCAGGAGTTGGTGATGGACAGGGAAGCCTGGCTTGCTGCAGTCCATGGTGTCGCAGAGTTGGACACGATTGAGTGACTGAACTGACTGGTGAGCTATGACCCTACCTGGCCCATGGCCAACAAAACAAAACAAAACATAAAACAGAAGCAATGTTGTAATGAATTCAATAAAGACTTTTTAAAAATGGTCCACATTTTTAAAAAATCTTAAAAAAAAAAAAAAAGAAAGAACACAGAGTAGGAAAGGTAGATGGTTTGTTTACTGCTACTTCACAATACCCCTTCTTCTCTCGCTTTTCTTTCCACCAACCCCCTTTTCCCTAATCAAATGCTGTCCTGTCAGAACTAATGAAACTCAAAAGACCAGCTTCCAGGCAAATAGCTCCAGATGTCTTTGACAACAGAAACAGCGACCAGAAATCACGTGAAGTTTTGGAAGCGGCAAGTGCCCCAAATTGTACCTGTGGGCCGCCCCTCCCACTTCCTGCACGTGGACCACCTAGGCTCCCTCCCCATTCTCCCCCCACACTGGGGATGCGGCTGGCTCTGTGGGAGTCCTGGAGCCCCAACCATCCCTCCCAGGGGCTGCTCTCAGTCTCCACAAGCTGCTCTTCTGTGGCAGGAAGGGGCAGGCGGCCAAAGGATTGGGTTTCCCACTTGCCAAGGAGGCCTGGGCCTCAAAGCCACAGGCTGAGCAGGCTCGCAGGCAGCTAAATGAAGGGACCCGTCTGCTCCCAGAGGGCCCTGACCACCCTCTCTCCACCCAACAGCACATGCCAGAGACTGAGACGGCTGCTCCGACCTCAGTGCCTCCTGAGTCACTCTGTGCGAGTGATGACTTGCCCTAACCAGTAATTTGAATTCATAAAGAGAAGCAGGGTCTTCCACAAAATGAAGGCTGTTCCCATGTGGATCAAAGCATCCTGAGTCCTCTTAGGAAGGCGGCCCCAAAGGGAGGACCTGCCCCAGGTCTGGTCTCATCTGCTGCCGCCCTATTCGCAGAAGGAGTGTCCAGTGATTCCAGACCCCAACCAGTGGGAATGCCAAAAGCAATGTCCAATGTAAACCCATGGATTGGCCAAAAAAAAAAAACAACAACAATGCAAGCTCAGGCTATCTCAATAGAAGCTCGACGTCAAGGGTGGCCTCATTATGTTCATTTATGCAACCATTCTTTCCACAATATTTATAGAGTCACTAGCATGTGCCAGTACCCAATCTCATCCAGTGCCATGAAGAGCGCCAGCTCTCAGGTGGATAAAGACTTCTTCAGGCCTCTTTGGTGATCTGCTAATACTTAGCTAGAGAGAAACTGAGAAACAAATGAGATGGGAGGGGTCAGACTGCATCCAGAGACCTTTGTGTCCCCAACCCCATAATCTCTCTCCCCTGGATCTATCTAATCAAGAGCAAATAATACCACTCTGTGTAGAGTCTGAGGCTGGAGAGATGCCAGGGTGGTTACTTCCTAGATTAGAGAATTGTAGGTGTCCACGTGCTTGCAGGTAAGACCTCTTGTGGTACTGGGCAGTGCAAGGGGTAGAAGGAGAAAGAGGAGCATGGCCGGTGGCCAAGAGCCAGGGCCCCCACATCCTAGTGCAGAACATTGAGAAATCCAATAGCAGAGACTGCTCTGGTGGTCCAGTAGCTAAGACTCTGTGCTCTTAATGCAGGGGGCCTGGGTTCGATCCCTGGTCAGGGAACTAGATCCCCACATGCCATAACTATAAGACCCTGTGTGCACCAACTAAGAATTGGAGCAGCCAAATAAAACAATATTTTAAAAAAGAGAGAGAGAGAGAAAGAAATCCAAGAACTTATTTGACCTTGGTTGTCCAAGTACTTGTGTTTATCAAGGGAGAAGTCCACCATCACCCTAATACCAAAACCCGACAAAGATGTCACAAAAAAAGAAAACTACAGGCCAACATCACTGAAGAACATAAATGCAAAAATCCTTAACAAAATTCTAGCAATCAGAATCCAACAACACATTAAAAAGATCATGCACCATGACCAAGTGGGCCTTAGAAAGCATCACACCCAACAAAGGACACCGCAATATGTAAGACAAATGCTAACAAGTATGAAAGGGGAAATTAACAATAACACAATAATAGTAGGAGACTTTAATACCCCACTACACCTATGGATAGATCAACTAAACAGAAAATTAACAAAGAAACACAAATTTTAAATGATACAATAGACCAGTTAGACCTAATTGATATCTATAGGACATTTCACCCCAAAACAATGAATTTCACCTTTTTCTCAAGTGCCCATGGAACCTTCTCCAGGATAGATCACATCCTGGGCCATAAATCTAGCCTTGGTAAATTCAAAAAAATTGAAATCATTCCAAGCATCTTTTCTGACCATAATGCAGTAAAATTAGATCTCAATTACAGGAGAAAAACTATTAAAAATTCCAACATATGGAGGCTGAACAACACGCATCTGAATAACCAACAAATCACAGAAGAAATCAAAAAAGAAATCAAAATATGCATAGAAACAAATGAAAATGAAAACACAACAACCCAAAACCTGTGGGACACTATAAAAGCAGTGCTAAGGCGAAAGTTCATAGCAATACAGGCATACCTCAAGAAACAAGAAAAAAGTCAAATAAATAACCTAACTCTACACCTAAAGCAACTAGAAAAGGAAGAAATGGAGAACCCCAGGGTTAGTAGAAGGAAAGAAATCTTAAAAATTAGGGCAGAAATAAATGCAAAAGAAAAGAGACCATACCAAAAATCAACAAAGCCAAAAGCTGGTTCTTTGAAAGGATAAATAAAATTGACAAACCATTAGCCAGACTCATCAAGAAACAAAGGGAGAAAAATCAAATCAATAAAATTAGAAATGAAAATGGAGAGATCACAACAGACAACACAGAAATACAAAGGATCATAAGAGACTACTCAGCAATTATATGCCAATAAATTGGACAATGTGGAAGAAATGGACAAATTCTTAGAAAAGTACAACTTTCCAAAACTGAACTAGGAAGAAATAGAAAATCTTAACAGACCCATCACAAGCACGGAAATTGAAACTGTAATCAGAAATCTTCCAGCAAACAAAAGCCCAGGTCCAGACGGCTTCACAGCTGAATTCTACCAAAAATTTAGAGAAGAGCTAACACCTATCCTACTCAAACTCTTCCAGAAAATTGCAGAGGAAGGGAAACTTCCAAACTCATTCTATGAGGCCACCATCACCCTAATACCAAAACCTGACAAAGATGCCACAAAAAAAGAAAACTACAGGTCAATATTATTGATGAACATAGGGGAAAAAGTCCTTAACAAAATTCTAGCAATCAGAATCCAACAACACATTAAAAAGATCATACATCATGATCAAGTGGGCTTTATCCCAGGGATGCAAGGATTCTTCAGTGTCTGCAAATCAATCAGTGTAATACACCACATTAACAAACTGAAAAATAAAAACCATATGATTATCTCCATAGATGCAGAGAAGGTCTTTGACAAAATTCAACATCCATTTATGATAAAAAACTCTCCAGAAAGCAGGAATAGAAGGAACATACCTCAACATAATAAAAGCTATATATGACAAACCCACAGCAAACATTATCCTCAATGATGAAAAATTGAAAGCATTTCCCCTAAAGTCAGGAACAAGACAAGGGTGTCCACTTTCACCACTACTATTCAACATAGTTCTGGAAGTTTTGGCCACAGCAATCAGAGCAGAAAAAGAAATAAAAGGAATTCAAATTGGAAAAGAAGAAGTAAAACTCTCACTGTTTGCCGATGACATGATCCTCTACATAGAAAACCCTAAAGACTCCACCAGAAAATTACTAGAGCTAATCAATGAATATAGTAAAGTTGCAGGATATAAAATCAACACACAGAAATCCCTTGCATTCCTATACACTAATAATCAAAAAATAGAAAGAGAAATTAAGGAAACAATCCCATTCACCATTGCAATGAAAAGAATAAAATACTTAGGAATATATCTACCTAAAGAAACTAAAGACCTATATATAGAAAACTATAAAACACTGGTGAAAGAAATCAAAGAGGACACAAACAGATGGAGAAATATACCATGTTCATGGATCAGAAGAATCAATATAGTGAAAATGAGCATACTACTCAAAGCAATCTATAGATTCAATGAATCCCTATCAAGCTACCAACAGTATTTTTCACAGAGCTAAAACAAATAATTTCACAGTTTGTATGGAAATACAAAAAACCTCGAATAGCCAAAGCAATCTTGAGAAAGAAGAATGGAACTGGAGGAATCAACCTGCCTGACTTCAGGCTCTACTACAAAGCCACAGTCATCAAGACAGTATGGTACTGGCACAAAGACAGAAATATAGATCAATGGTACTGGCACAAAGACAGAAATATAGATCAATGGAACAAAACAGAAAGCCCAGAGATAAATCCATGCACCTATGAACACCTTATCTTTGACAAAGGAGGCAAGAATATACAATGGATTAAAGTCAATCTCTTTAACAAGTGGTGCTCAGAAAACTGGTCAGCCACTTGTAAAAGAATGAAACTAGAACACTTTCTAACACCATACACAAAAATAAACACAAAATGGATTAAAGATCTAAATGTAAGGCCAGAAACTATAAAACTCCTAGAGGAGAACATAGGCAAAACACTCCAACATAAATCACAGCAGGATCCTCTAATACCCACCTCCCAGAATATTGGAAATAAAAGCAAAAATATACAAATGGGACCTAATTAAACTTAAAAGCTTCTGCACAACAAAGGAAACTATAAGCAAGGTGAAAAGACAGCCTTCGGAATGGGAGAAAATAATAGCAAATGAAGCAACTGACAAACAACTAATCTCAAAAACTTATCTCCAACAACTTATGCAGCTCAATTCCAGAAAAATAAATGACCCAATCAAAAAATGGGCCAAAGAACTAAATAGACGTTTCTCCAAAGAAGACATACAGATGGCTAACAAACAATGAAAAGATGCTCAACATCACTCATTATCAGAGAAATGCAAATCAAAACCACAATGAGGTACCATTTCATGCCAGTCAGAATGGCTGCAATCCAAAAGTCTACAAGCAATAAATGCTGGAGAGGGTGTGGAGAAAGGGGAACCCTCTTACACTGTTGGTGGGAATGCAAACTAGTACAGCCACTGTGGAGAACAGTGTGGAGATTCCTTAAAAAACTGGAAATAGAACTGCCTTATGACCCAGCAATCCCACTGCTGGGCATACACACCGAGGAAACCAGAATTGAAAGAGACACTTGTACCCCAATGTTCATCGCAGCACTGTTTATAATAGCCAGGATGGAAGCAACCTAGATGTCCATCAGCAGACGAATGGATAAGAAAGCTGTAGTACATATACACAATGGAATATTACTCAGCCATTAAAAAGAATACATTTGAATCAGTTCTAATGAGGTGGATGAAACTGGGGCCTATTATACAGAGTGAAGTAAGCCAGAAAGAAAAACACCAATACAGTACACTAACGCATATATATGGAATTTAGAAAGACGGTAACGATAACCCTCTATGCGAGATAGCAAAAGAGACACAGATGTTTAGAACAGTCTTTTGGACTCTGTGGGAGAGGGAAAGGGTGGGGTGATTTGGGAGAATGGCATTGAAACATGTATAATATCATATATGAAACGAATCCCCAGTCCAGGTTCAATGCATGATACTGGATGCTTGGGGCTGGTGCACTGGGATGACCCAGAGGGATGGTATGGGGATGGAGGAGGGAGGGGGGTTCAGGATGGGGAACACGTGTATACCTGTGGTGGATTCACTTTGATGTATGGCAAAACCAATACAATATTGTAAAGTAATTAACCTCCAATTAAAATAAATAAATTTATATTAAAAAATATTTTACCTTGATTTATAACTTTAATGTTTTTAATTTCAAAAAAATTTTTACTGGAGTATAGCTGTTTTACAATGTTGTGTCATTTTCTGCTGTACAACAAAGTGAATCAGCTATACATTCATTTTGTTGTTCAGTTGCTAAGTTATGTCTGAATCTTTTTGATCCCATGGACTACAGCATGTCAGGCTCCTCTTCCTTCGATATCTCCAGGAGTTTGCTCAAATTCATGTCCATATGGATTTCCTTTTTTGGATTTCCTTTCCATTTAGGTCACCACAGAGCACTGAATAGTGCTTCCTATGCTATACAGTAGGTTCTCATTAGTTAGTTATCTATTTTATACATAGTATCAGTAGTGTATATATGTCAATCCCAATCTCTCAATGCATTCCATATTCTACTTAAAGGGCATTAAAAAACACTCTTTCCATTTAGAAAAAGACAGTGGGTCTGGAGTAGCCAAGGAGACTGTGCATTCCTTCCTTTGAAAAGTCTAGGTTTATGAAAAGTTTGCACCATGTTTTATGTCCATGGATATGTCCTAGTGTGTCCCAGTTTATAATCCATGGGAACTTGAATAGAATTTGTATGCTACTGTTGTGTGAAAATTGTATAAATCTTAATTATGTTGAACTGGTTCAGGGTGATTTTCAGGTCTACCATATCCTTCTACTTTTCTGTATATTCATTCTATTAATTTTTCAGAGTTTGATACTGAAACCCCAACTGCTGCTGCTGCTAAGTCTCTTCAGTCATGTCCGACTCTGACCCCATAGACGGTAGCCCACTAGGCTCCCCCGTCCCTAGGATTCTCCAGGCAAGAACACTGGAGTGGGTTGCCATTTCCTTCCCCAATGCATGAAAGTGAAAAGTGAAAGCGAAGTCGCTCAGTCATGTCTGACCCTTAGCGACTCCATGGACTGCAGCCTACCAGGCTCCTCCATCCATGGAATTTTCCAGGCAAGAGTGCTGGAGTGGGTTGCCATTTCCTTCTCCGGAAACCCCAACTAAAAATCTTAATTTACCTACTTAAAAAAATAATTGCAATATATAGTAGGACTATGTGTAACTGTGTTCTGTATTTTCCAAGTCTCTTTTAAATGTGTTACCATACTTTCATAATTTAAAAAATAAGAAAGAGAGAAAAAAAAGAAATGTTTTTAGTCCAAACTGAGATGTTATGTAAGTAATATGCCTGGTTTCAAAAGACGTAGTACAAAAAAAGAGATGTAAAATACTTGGATAATTGTTTGATATCATTTGATAATAATTTTATGTTAATGAAACAATGTTTTGGATATATTGGATTAAATAAAATATGTATTAAAGATTTTTTTAAAGAAAAGTCCATAAAAAATAATAAAAAATAAAGTCTAGGTCTGATACATTGAGTTTCTGTTTACTAAGTTGGGGAATCTGATTTTGAACACTCTTCCCCAGGGCTCTGGACGCTACCCTGAAGAAGAAGCCCCTTTGGACCCTCAGTGCACAGCGCAGATCCAAATGTCTGCTTCAGATTCTACACGTCCCTGCCCAGCTCTGGCACATCCCTGGGCAGTGACTGACTTAGTCCCGGTCGTGCCAAACACAACACATCCAATAAGGCTTTTATTCCTTTTTTCAGTTGGCTGTTTATCTAACTTCCTCTTTTTTAATTTTCATATTAGGCGTTTCTAGAAACAGGCATGATGTCATAGGGCCTCTCTCCAGACGTTGTTTTGAAATCAGTGTAACCATGGCATTGCTGGAGGCTGAGGAGTCCCCCTGGGCCAATGGAGTCACGCCTGGGTGCAAGGCAGGGTAGGAGCCAGCGCGGGGAGTAGTGAGTCCCTGTGAGGAGGGACGGGGCGGGGGTGTTCCTGAGGACACAGAGGCTCCTCCAGGAAAGGATACTGGGACCAGCTGTCAACATGTACCTTTCTGCCCTGGCACTTTTGACACAGGACGGTGGCTCAGATGTTAAAGAATCTGCCTGCAATGCAGGAGACGTGGGTTTGATCCCTGGGTCAGGAAGATCCCTTGGAGGAGGAAATGACAACTCACTCCAGTATCCTTTCCTGGAGAATCCCATGGACAGAGGAGTCTACAGTTCATCCGGTTGCAAAAAAGTCTGACACAGCTTAGCGACTAAACAACAACAACAACAATGTGCACTGCATGGTGGATTTTCTTGTGTAAATACTTATAACTGTATCCTCATAAAACTCATCTGAAGTATGTATCATTACTAAAAGTCTCCATCTCATAGATGAGCAAACGGACACACAAAAAGTTAAAGCAATCAGTAAGGACCTACTGTGTAGCACAGGGAACTCTTTCTCAATATTATGTAACAACCTAGATGGGAAAAGAATTTGGAAAAGAATAGATACATTTATAGGGGCTTCCCAGGTGGCACCCATGGTAAAAGAATCCACATGCCAATGCAGGTGACATGAGACACAGGTTTGATCCTTGAGTTGCGAAGATCCCCTGGAGAAGGAAACGGCAACCCACCCCAGTATTCTTGCCTAGAGAATCCTATGGACAGAGGACCCCGGCAGGCTCCAGTCCATAGGACTGCAAAGAGTAGGACACCAGTGAAGAGACTTAGCATGCAGATACCTCTGTATGTGTAATTACTTTGCCATAAACCTGACACTATCAATATCATAACACTGTTTATCAGCTATGTGCTTAGTCATTCAGTCATATCCAACTCTTTGCAACCCCAAGGACTGAAGTCTGCCAGTCTGCTCTGTCCATGGTGATTCTCCAGGCATGAATACTGGAGTGGATTGCCATGCCCTCCTCCAGTTTATCAGCCATACTTCAATATAAATTAAAAAAAAATTTTTTTTAAGGTAAAGTAAATTTTCCAGGAACACACAGTTTACTAACTGGGAAAGTTGGACTCGAACCCAAGCAATCAGACTAATGAGCCCACACCTCCAGCCCTTAGGCCATACTTCATCCCCTTGCCCCTGAAATACAAATGCTGCTGTGATCTCCTTCTTCCCTGGAAAGGGTCAATGAGAAAGAACTGTGAAAACACCATCTAAACCAAAGTATTTAGTGCACATATGACTCACAGAGAGATGAGAAGGTGAGGCTTTCCCCGGACCCCTTGCCAGTCTCCTGTCCTCTGCCCGTTCATCTGGCCTCCCCAGGTCTCCAGCATCCTGCCACTAGACAGGCTCCCAGAACATAGCTCCAGACATACCATTCTATGCATGGAGCCCATGCATCACCACTGGGGCCTCCTCGTTGCTGCATCTCTCCTCATGCAGTTCCCTCCACCTGGAAGTCTCTCCCATCCACCCCAGCGTTGTCAAATCCTATGTCCTTCCAGTGGCATCTCACCTTTTACTGGTCATTTCTGCAGCTCTGAATATTTCCCATCTTAGAACACACCATCTTCCTTCCCTGGGGTTGGTCAAGGCAGAACTTGCAGTTAAACTTGCCACCTTTCATCCTCCCGTGGACAAATGGTGCTAGCTGTGGCTTGAAAGTAAATACCTACCCTGACCATCCACAGTACCACTGCCATGACCCCCTCAGTAAAACCACATCACTTCTGGCTTGGGTTATGATCATAGTTCTGTTCACTGGCCTCCCTAGGCTCCACTCCCTGCTTGGGAGCCAGAGGGCTTGTTAAAATTATTGAGGTGGCTCAGCTGGTAAAGAATCCACCTGCAAGAGACCACCTGCAATGCAGGAGATGCAGGTTTGATTGCAGGATTGGGAATATCCCCTGGAGAAAGAAACAGCAACCCACTCCAGTATTCTTGCCTGGGAAATTCCATGGACAAAGGAGCCTGGTGGGCTACAGTCTCTGGGGCCGCAAAGAGTTGGATATGACTTAGCAATTAAACCACCAGCACCCCTGCTCCATCTTCCCATGTTTCCCCGTCCTTCTGAGGGTAAAGCTCCATGTCTGGTGGACACTGGCTCCCACCCCGACTCCATCCTCCCCACTCCCCTCTTCCCTGGATACCCTGTGCACACTCTCCTCTTCCTGTCTTTGCACATGCTGTTCCCTCTGCCTGAATGCTCTTCCCCCAGATGTTCATTTGACTCACTTCTCTGCTCTCTTCATTCAGGTCCTGAATGTCCCTTCTTTAGAGAAGCCTTCATGATCACCTTTTCCCTGCTCTTGTTCAGAATGCGAACTCGGTGCCTCCCTCACTTTGGACTAGGATGATGTGTTGACTTTCATTCATGGCCCCAGGAGCCATCGGGGACTCCTCCCACCCCACACACACCCTGGCACACCTTCATGAAGAACATCCTCCTGCAGGCCTTGCTTCGATCGTTCCCAGCTGCCTGGAGTTGTGTGGCCTCGGAGGACAGTGTGAGGTCAGGAATGCTGCGGGGCGCAGCCTCTGACGTATCTGCCAGCTGCACAGATGAGTGGAAAATTCCCTCCTTGCCCTGACCCAGGGAAATCTCAAAGGGGTCAGGGTATCTCTCGTCGGGGCTTGAGCTGTCATCGCTGGTCTGGGCGTTACAGAGGATCAGGGAGCGGGAGATGGACCGCAACTTGGTGGATTTTCTGCTCTTTCCGGAACGGCTGTGAGGCTCCATCCTCAGGGAGGAGGTAAAGCTGCCTTTCTTCCTTTCCTGATCTCTGGCCCTTGGCTGACGAGTGGTGACTGGACTGGGTTTAGCCACCACTTCGTGGGTCCCTGGAGGAGAAAGGAAATAGGAAGAGGCAATGGGACTTGCTGCAGACAAGTGGAGCGAGACACAAGTCCTGGAACTGAGCCACGATGTCTGTGAAGCAGGACAGATGGAGAGATCATCATTCGATTGACTGGCCCTTCCAGGGTGCCGGCCACATGGAGGGATCAAGTGTTTACCACAGCCTCCTGAAGCTCCAATACTTTGGCCACCCAATGTGAAGAGCTGAGTCATTTGAAAAGACCCTGATCTGGAAAAGATTGGAGGCAGGAGGAGAAGGGGACAACAGAGGATGAAATGGTTGGATGGCATCACTGACTCAACCAACATGAGTTTGAGCAAACTCTGGGAGACAGCGAGGGACAGGGAAGCCTGGCGTGCTGCAGTCCATGAGGGTCGCAAAGAGTCAGACACAGCTTAGCAACTGAACAACAACAATCACTCTGAGGCTCACAGAGCCCAGAGCTTCTCTTATCCAAACCCTCCTTCTACACACAGGGACACTGAGACACTGAGAGAAAGAGGTTCAAATGCAAAGCCACAAAGAGCATTTGCAGGACAGTCAGTGATCAGATCACTGGTAGGAGTTTAGAGATCACAGAGACCTGTGAGACTTTTAAATGTAAAAGCCATTCTTCAGACAAGAGTGTATGGGGTACTCCAGCCTATAGAGCAGGTCAGAGTGAAGAAAAGGACTGGGCTGAACCTGCCAGTCCCCTTCTGCTTCCCCTGGTCACTCCTGCAGGATCTCCAAGTAAACCTGGGGATTCAGAGCCCAGGCTGAAGATTGCTGATGTCTATGCCCTCAGTTTCTAGATGCTGCTGCTGTTTAGTTACTCAGTCATGTCTAACTCTTCAGACCCCGTGAACTGTAGCCCACCAAGCTCCTCTGTCCATGGGATTCTCAGACAAGAATACTGGCATGGGTTGCCATTTCCTCCTCCAGGGGATATCCCGACCCAGGGGTCAAACCTGTGTCTCCTGCTTGGCAGGTGGATTCTTTACCACTGAGCTACCTGGGAAGCCCAATTCCCAGATAAAGAGCCTACAAGGAGGTTGGGAGGCTCACCTAATGTTGACCCACCAGGATTGTTTTGAGTATAAAAGAAGGTGAATCTTAGATGGTTCATGCCAAAGGGCTTAGCACACAACAGGTACCTGGCAAACCTGTGTGCCTTTCCCCAGCATCAATGTCACACCTGGTTGGTATCTCAGCCAGGCTGAGGGTCTCCTTTGTCATCTTTCCCCATGGGATCAAACCCTGGGATGAGTCAAAAACTGGCTTTACTCATCAGGTCAACAGCATCACTCTCAGCACAGCTCAGCTCCGCTTCACTGAGAAGTGCCTGTCATGGATTCAGGCATGAATCCTGTCTATGAGGCAGGTGGTTAAAGGGGCTCTGATGCTGCAGAGTTCTGACTCAGGCCCAAGCCACAAAATAAAGCCTGTTGCCAGAATAACAGACTGTGGGATGCTCTTGGCCCACGGGTACTGCTGTTGGTGCACAGCTAGTACTGAATAAGGAAAAGCAGAGGTCTTCCAGCATTTCATCATGCAGAAACCCTTTCTTATTATATAATCTCCCCAAGACAACATCTTCTTGAACAAAGACAGTGTTTTTCAATACCCAGGTGCATTGTATTGTTTTCTCTATTAGCGTTTTAATTTTATCAATATATCTACCAACCTGAATGGCTCAGTGATAAGGAATCTGCCTGCAATGTAGGAAACACAGTAGTCGCAGGTTCAGTCCCTGGTTCAGGAAGATCCCATGGAGGAGAAAATGGCAATGCCCTCCAGTATTCTTGCCTGGCAAATCCCATGACCAGAAGAGCCTGGAGGTGGGGTGGAGGCTACAGTCTATGGGGTCACAAAGAGTCGGACATGTCTGAACACACACGTACATGTCTATAGCAACCAATAACAATGAATCAAAATGAATGAATGAATAACTATTTGAGAGTGTACCCTATATATCAGGCTCTCTTCCTGATGCTTTAATATAACTTAACTCAGTGGGCTTCCCTGGTGACTCAGACAGTAAACAAAGTGAAAGTGAAAGTCAGTCGCTTAGTCGTGTCCGACTCTTTGTGACCCCATGGATTATACACTCCATGGAATTCTCCTGGCCAAAATACTGGAGTGGGTAGCCTTTCTTTCCTCCAGGGGACCTTCCCAACCCAGGGATCGGACCCAGGTCTCTGGCACTGCAGGCAGATTCTTTACCAGTTGAGCCACAAGTGAGGCCAGTAAAGAAACCACCTGCAATGCAGGAGACTCGGGTTTAATCCCCGGATCTGGAAGATCCCCTGGAGAACAGAATGGCTACCCATTCTAGTATTCTTGCCTGGAGAATCCCATGGACAGAGGAGCCTGGTGGGCTACAGTCCACGGGGTTGAAAAGAGTCAGACATGACTGAGCAATTAACACAACTAAATATTGGTCCATTTTATCAAACACCCTCTTGCCAATATCCCAAAGTCCTGTACTCTGTTTCCTTCCATCTAGAAAACAGTGAGTCCCCTATATACAAGTCAGTTCTGTTCTGAGAATGTGTTCATAAGTCCAATTTGTTCATAAGTCTAAGTTAGCTGAGGTATTCAGCTAACACGATAGGCTATAGAGTACCGTACTGGGAAGAAAGTATTAGTCGCTAGGTCGTGTCTGACTCTTTGTGACCCCATGAACTGCATCCCACCAGGCTCCTCTGTCCATGGGATTCTCTAGGCAAGAATACCGGTATGGGTTGCCATTCCCTTCTCCAAGGGATCCTCCCAACCCAGGGAAGGAACTCCGGTCTCCTGCATTGCAGATGGATTATTTATCATCTGAGCCACCTGAGAAGCCCCTACTGTACTGTAATAGGTTTATGATACTTTTCACACAAGTAATATATAAAGAAAAAACAAAAAAAATGAAGAAAATTTTAATCTCACAGCACAATACCTTGAAAAGCACAGTAGGATCAGCTATATCACCACTGCTTTTACACTTGCTTCTGGATATCCTGGGCTTGAAATAAAGATGCTACACGACTGTCCTCTACACAGGACTGTACAGTAGAGTACACACAAGCACAACCACGTAGAGAGGATTCACACACGTGACAGTGTACGCCAGAGTTCACAAGTCCATTTGCCATCCTTTCCTACCTGTCCATACCCTTCATAGTGAAACATGTGCCCTCCTATGGAGCACATCCAATCCACCCATCTGTTTTCTGGATTCCACTCCTCAGCTTCTCCAGACTTAAAAACAATAAAAATGATGGTTATCTATGGTCATAGCTTCCCTCATAGCTCAGCTGGTAAAGAATCCACCTGCGATGCAGGAGACCCCGGTTCAATTCTGGGGTTGGGAAGATTCGCTGGAGTAGGGATAGACCTAAATAACCACAATGGTGTGATCACTCCAGTATTCTTGGACTTCCCTGGTGGCTCAGATGGTAAAGAATCCTCCTGCAATATGAGAGACCTGGGTTCGATCCCTGGATTGGGAAGATCCCTTGGAAAAGGGAAAGGCTACTCACTCCAGTATTCTGGGCTGCAGAATTCCATGGGGTCATAAAGAGTTGGGCACAACTGAGTCACTTTCACTCACTCACAGTCATAGCAAACACCTTCCTCCAACAACACAAGAGACTCTACACATGGATATCAACAGATAGTCAATATTGAAATCAGACTAATTCTTTACAGCCAAAGATGGAGAAGCTCTACACAGTCAGCAAAAACAAGATCAGGAGCTGACTGTGGCTCAAATCATGAACTCCTTACTGCAAAATTCAGACTTAAATTTAGGAAAGTAGGGAAAACCATTAGGCCGTTCAGGTATGATCTAAATCAAATCCCTTATGATTATACAGTAGAAGTGACAAATAGATTCAAAGGATTAGATCTGATAGAGTGTCTGAAGAACTATGGACAGAGGTTCCTAACATTTTACAGGAGGCAGTGATCAAAACCATGCCCAAGAAAAAAGAAATGCAAAAAGGCAAAATGGTTGTTTGAGGAGGCCTTACAAATAGCTGAGAAAAGAAGAGAAGCTAAAGGCAAAGGAGAAAAGATATACCCATCTGAATGCAGAGCTCCAAAGAATAGCAAGGAAAGATAAGAAAGCCTTCTTAAGTGATCAGTGCAAAGAAATAGAGGAAAACAATAGAACGGGAAAGACTAGAAATCTCTTCAAGAAAATTAGAGATATCAAGGGAACATTTCATGCTAAGATGGGCACAATAAAGGACAGAAATGGTATGGGCCTAACAGAAGCAGAATATATTAAGAAGAGGTGGCAAGAATACACAGAAAAACTATACAAAAAAGATCTTAAAGACCTAGATAACCACAATGGTGTGATCACTCACCTAGAGCCAGACATCCTGGAATGCGAAGTCAAGTGGGCCTTAGGAAGCATCACTATGAACACAGCTAGTGGAGGTGATAGAACTCCAGCTGAGCTATTTCAAATTCTAAAAGATGATGGTGTGAAAGTGTTGCACTCATTATGCCAGCAAATTTGGAAAACTCAGCAGTGGCCACAGGACTGAAAAAGGTCAACCAAAGAAAGGCAACGCCAAAGAATGCTCAAACTACCACACAACTACACTCATTTCACATGCTAGAAAAGTAATGCTGAAAATTCTCCAAGCTAGGCTTTAATAGTACGTGAACCGAGAACTTCCAGATGTTCAAGTTGGATTTGGAAAAGGCAGAGGAAACAGAGATCAAATTGCCAACATCCGCTGGATCATTGAAAAAGCAACAGAATTCAAGAAAAACATCTACTTCTGCTTCATTGACTATACTAAAGTCTTTGACTGTGTGGATCACCACAAACTGTGGAAAATTCTTAAAGAGATGGGAATACCAGACCACCTTACCTGCTTCCTGAGAAATTTGTATGCAGGTCAAGAAGCAACAGTTAGAATCAGACATGGAACTATGGACTGGTTCCAAATTGGGAAAGAAGTACATCAAGGCTGTATATTGTCACCCTGATTATTTAACTTATATGCAGAGTACACCATGTGACAGCATATTAATAAGCAGAGACATTACTTTGCCAACAAAGGTCCATATAGTCAAAGCTATGGTTTTTCCAGTAGTCATGTATGGATGTGAGAGGTGGATGATAAAGAAGGCTGAACGCCAAAGAATCGATGCTTTTGAACTGTGGTGTTGGAGGAGACTCTTGAGAGTCCCTTGAGAGTCCCTTGGACTGCAAAGAGATCAATCCAGTCAATCCTAAAGGAAATCAATCCTGAATACTCATTGAAAGGACTGATGCTGAAGCTGAAACTCCATACTTTGGCCACATGATTTGAAGTGCTGACTCATTAGAAAAGACCCTGCTGCTGGGAAAGATTGAAGGCAGGAAGAGAAGGGGACGACAGAGGAAGAGATGGTTGGATGGCATCACCGACTCAAAGGATATGAGTTTGAGCAAGCTCCGGGACATGGTGAAGAACAGGGAAACCTGGTGTGGTGCAGTCCATGGAGTCGAAAAGAGTCAGATATGACTGAGCGACTGAACAACAACAACAACAACAACAACACCAACAACACTTATTTAGTGCTTATGATGTACTGTTCTAATTGCTTTACAATTTAGTTCTCGTAAAATCTATTGTAGGCTCCATTAACATCCTAATTTTGCACACATACACACACACAAAAACAGAATTCCTGGGGACTCCCCTGGTGGTCTAGAGGCTAAGACTCTGTGCTCCCAATGAAGTGGGCCTAGGTTCAATTCTTGGTCAGGGAACTAAATCCCACATGGCACAACTAAGAGTTTGCATGCCTCAACTGAAGATCCCACACACTGAAATGAAGATCAAAGATCCTCCGTGCCACAATTAAGACCCAGTACAGCTAAAAAATAAACAAGAGTTTTTTTTAGAAAGATAACTGAGGCACAGAGAGGTTAGGTCAGTTTCCCAAGACTGCACAGCCAGAACTCAGTGAAAGCAGGAATTTAAGCAGGCAGTCTGACTCTGGGGCCTGAATCTTTGCCGTGGTTCTGCACAGCCATTGATTAGTGTCTCTCTTTAATCTCAATCTCTCCCTCTCTTCTGGGTTTTATCCTCAGCATGTAAACATATTCAAATTGTCCATCTTTGAAAAATTACATGTTGTATTTATATCCTCTTCTTGTTATCTGTCTCTCTTTATCTCCTTCATATCTTTCCCTCACCTTTTTAAAATTATGGTAAGAACATACAACATGAGATCTGCCAGACTTCCCTGGTAGCTCAGTTGCTAAAGAATCCACCTGCAATGTAGGAGACCTCAGTTTGATTCCTGGGTCAGGAAGATCCCTTGGAGAAGGGATAGGCTACCCCCTCCAGTCTTCTTGGGCTTCTCTGTTGGCTCAGATGGTAAAGAATTCGCCTGCAATGTGGGAGACCTGGGTTTGATCCCTGGGTTGGGAAGAACACCCTGGAGAGAGGAATGGCTACCTCCCCCAGTGGGAGAATTCTTTCCTGGAAGATAGCATGGACACAGGACCCTGGTGCGTCCATAGGGTCACAAAAGAGTCAGACACAACTGAGTGACTCGTTTTTCACTTTCACTGCTACCTTAACAGATTTTTAAAAATATTTACTTATTTATTTAAAAAAATTTACTTATTTACTGATTTACTTTACTTATTTATAAGTAAATATAAATATTTACTTATTTACTAATTAAAAAATATTTACTTGTTATTTATTTGGCTGCAGCAAGTCTTAGTTGTAACATGCGGGATCTCAGCTGCAGCATGTGAGCTCTTAGTTGTAGCATGTGGGATCTAGTTCCCTGATCAGGGATCAAACTCTGTCTCCCTGTATTGGGAGCACGGAGTCTTAGCAACTGGACCACCAGGAAAGTTCCTTAACAGATTTTAAAGCATACTAACAAACACTGTTAACAACAAGCATGGTTTTGACAATGGACCATTCTTCGGCCCTTCCACTTCCTGAACAAAATGTTTTACACTCTGTACTTTCTGCCCTCAGGCTCACCTCCTCTTTGAGTTACAGCCCACAGTGTCAGCTTCCTCCCCCAAAACCACTAAAACTTTTTTAAATCACTTCTACATTTTACCAAAGTCATGAACCCAAGTCCAGAGGGCGTGGTCTGCTTGCTCAAAACCTGCCTTATTTCTAGAGGATTCATTAATATGAATATCAATGCTCATATCTATTGGTTGAAGAGTACACAGAAATCAAGCTTTTAGAGTAGCTCTTGCCCCCCCCCCCCCCCCCCCCCCCCCGCCGCCATCTTCTCATTACTAGCTTTTACTTCTGGGTGTCATCTTTCAAATCCAAATTGTAAATGCTCTTCTCCCTCTCACCATAACCCAACACAGGCATTCCTTTGCATTCTGTCAGTTCAACATCCCAGAACTATAAGCTCTCAACACCAGCACCACTGTAAAGATTAATGTATCCAAACCTCATTGCATTTTGTTCAACTTCGTGAGGATTTCCCTGTAGTTCACCTGGGACTCATGGAGAAGGAAGTGTGTGTGTGTGTGTGTGTGTGTGTGTGTGTGTGTCACAGCCAACACTGGTCCACTAGGCATTTGAAATACTGAAAGACAATCAAAGTTTAAAATCCTTCTGGACTTCTGTTGGTGCTGTACGGAGAACCTATAAATACGGAGTTGTCCATACCACCTTGTGGAAAGGGTTGCCTGAGAGTGAAGCCAACACACAAGGTCCAGAACTCACAGAGGAAGATGAAGATAGAAAGGAAGACAGAAAGAGAAGGATGAGCCTAGATGATATAATACCAACACCTAAATACAGCCATGCCTGAAGCCATACTATACCTGAAGCCATACTATCTATTCACTTAGACAAATGAATAAAACTTCCTCTTTTTTTGCTTAAAAAAAGTCCTCCTGGCATAGTTGTTCTTTCTGATGCCACTGGCATAAGTTATGGAAAATAGTGACATTCAAAGGTTGAGAGGCTTTTTGAAACTGTCTTTTATCCCATCCAAGTCTAGTAGAGGAGCCAGTCACCTCCAGTCAAGGCCCAAATTCTTCTCCCCTTCAGTGCTTGGCTCTGGAATAAAGGCCTCTTGCCTTCTTTTTCACCAAGCATTACCACCATCTGTGTGTATTCTTAGACTGCAAACCCAGTTCCCTTCCCCCCTCTATCTCCCTACCCTCCGCAGCCCACAAGAGCTGTCCTAGCAAAGGTGAGCTCATTCAGTGAGCATTTTCCAGATCACAAACATGTGGAGACCCTTGAGACCCCGTAAAATGCATGTCCTGCCCTCAGTGGTGGAAACATTAGCTGCGTGTAGGGTTTAGGAGACCAGAGGATTGAATTCCTTGGTGGAAACTGGGCTAATCCCAGAGGACCGTTGTAGGAGTGTCTGATGAGTACAGTCAGTTTTTAAAAATAAGCTTTTCCAGAGAGAACCGCGACTTCTGCGGCTGTGGCTGTCACGTGGGATGTCCAGTGGAGCCCCGGGATGGGAGGCTGGTTATGCACTGGGGACCAGGGATTAACCCTTCAGTCTAGAGCAAAGAGGGTTTGCAAAATGAGCCTTGTTACTGTGGAAAATGTAAAAAAGGAAGGGAAAAATTGCAAAAGGACTGTAGAGGAGAAGCCAGGATCGGACTTCTGTGTGAGCCTGTGTTCCCTCTAGGCCTGGCATAATAAGAGAGGAGAGAGAGAGAGAATAATTGAAAACACAGCACCGTGGTCACACGGTTCAACTTAGCTTTGGTAATTGTGCTCAGGACATTGGAACCAGCTTCTGCTCCCTAATGGAACCAAATGTGAGCGGAGCTGGTGGGCAAGCCCATGCTGTTGCCCAATTCCAGTCTTCAAAAGGTCAGAAGTAACGAGCTTTCTCTGATTTTACCCCAGGGCTGTAGGAGCATTTGCCAAGCTCTTGTCAGCCTTGCTCTAGCCCCGTGGGTCCTCCACCAGGCTGTCTTTCAGTTCTCTTCCAAGGCTGCCCAAGGATGCACAGCTGAGGCTTCCAATGTGGCTGTGCTAAAAAGGACCAGCTGCTCCCCTTACCCAACAGAAAACTCCGAAGGATCCACTTCACCCCAGGAATCAGCTCTCCTACTCCTTGGAGGCCTTTCCTCCAAACCATGATTGTATTCACTTTAGTTAGAGCTTCAATAGAATGCTCGGGCTGGAAAGGTCTCCATATGACCCACACGAGGAGGATTTTAAACTTTGATTGTGGCCAAAGGAGACACAAACTGACTCACCATCATAGTCTCAGTGAACTTTAGACCCTCCTTGGCTAAGCTGTCATCTGCATAGAAAATGCAGAACTGGGACTTCCCTGGTGGTCCAGTGGTTAAGAATCTGCCCCACATGGCACAGATCATGGGTTTGATTCCTGGTCGGGGAACTACATGCCACAGGGCCACTAAGCCTGAGAGCCACAGCTACTGAGTCCGGGTGCTCCAACTAGAGAATCCATACATGGCAATGAAAGATCTTGTATGCCACAGCTAAGACCCGGACAGCCAAATAAAATTTTTTTTTTTTTTTTTTACGAAAGAAAATGCAGTGTCAAAAACATAAAGTTGAAGGGCAAAATAACAGACGGTTCATCCTTTAAAGGGACTTGAAGAATCTCCAGACTGGGGGCCGGGGTTGCATCAGTTAAGTCCTCCTTTCTCTCCTTCTTTCTGGTCTTCTTTCTTCTTTCCGTCCTTCCTTTTCACTTGTTGACTTTGCAAGCACTTGCTGAGAAAAACTCTTACGTGCTTGCCTCTTTGCTGGGCATAGCTAACCCACTAGAGAAGAAACCATGGTATTTCCATCTGGTTAAAATACACTTAATTCACTGGAGAACTCTGCAAGGGTGCATAACCATATGGAGAGAGGAGAACTAGCTGATAAAATGTGTTTCAAATTTCTGAGTTCTCCGACAGTGTTCTATATCAAAGGCAATTTTTAAAGTTTGGTCACTCCAGCCCGGGGGTAATTTTTTTGTTTTCAGCTGAGGAGTGACTCAGAGATAAGAAATGAAGGGAGGAAACTGATGGCTCCTTTTCTTTCTAAAAGAGTGTCTTTAATAGGACTCCAGGGACCTGTGGCTGGAATCAGTGGGATGTATGTCTGTATACATCGGTCACGGGACAGGACGAGCGGCACAGCGCCTCTCAGCCTCTTTCCCAACTGTTAAAGTGAGCCGGCTGTGTTGATCTGAGTTTTATACACTTGATCTTTCTTCCTCTGCACTGTTACTTCCCAGAGGGAAGAGACCATATCTCATCATTTTATGTCCCCAGAGCTCTGTCAAGGCTTGCCACACACAGAGTAGAGGCATCTGCATGTCCAGTGAATGAATGAATAGTGGGTAAGCATCTCAAAGGTTCCTTTGCCCCCAATGGACCTTTCCCACGTTAATATAAGGTGAAATGATCCTAGGTGTGATGGTTAATTTTATGTGTCAACTCCACTGGGCTAAGGGGTGCCCATATAGTTGCTGGGCTTCCCAGGTGGCTCAAGTGGTAAAGAATCTGCCTGCCACTGCTGGAGATGTGGGCTCGATCCCTGGGTTGGGAAGATCCCCTGGAGGAGGAAATGGCAACCCACTCCAATATTCTTACCTGGAGAATTCCACGGACAGAGGAGCCTGGCAGGATACAGTCCACGGGGTCACAAAGAGTCAGACATGACTGAACCACTGAGCATGCAAACACACACGCACAGTCACTGGAAAGACATTCTGAAGTCTGCTCTCAGGAAAATTCTAAAGGCATATGTGAGATCTCAAGAGGAGGCCCTCACAGGGGACGTTGCACTTTCAAGCACCCTGGCAGGTGATCGAATCCATGAACAGGCAGGCACAAGTGGGGTCACCAGGATGCCCTCCAAAAAAGCGCAGGCCTCTGAGACAAAAGATGAAGATGGACAGGACTATTACCTCATCGGCATGTATTCCCTCCAAGAGAGAAAAGGGTGAAAATATAATTAACCTCAAGAAGAATCTAGATAAATTCAAGAAAGGCATCTCCACCCACCACTGTTCTGAAGGGATTGGCTAAGATGGATTCCTCATTAAATCCCAGTGCTTGAAAAAGACACAGATGTGTATAACGGACTTTTGGACTCAGTGGGAGAGGGAGAGGGTGAGATGACTTGGGAGAATGGTATTGAAACATGTATAATATCATGTAAGAATCGAATTGCCAGTCTATGTCCGATGCAGGATATGGCACGCTTGGGGCTGGTACGTGGGGATGACCCAGAGAGATGTTGTGGGGAGGGAGGGTGGGAGGGGGGTTCAGGTTTGGGAATGCATGTACACCCGTGGTGGATTCATGTCAATGTATGGCAAAACCAATACAGAATTGTAAAGTAAAATAAAAAATAAATAAATTAAAAAAAAAATCCCAGTGCTTGGGGACTTCCCTGGCAGTCCAGTGGTTAAGAATCCAACTTGCAATGACAGGGACATGGGTTCGATCCCTAGCTGAGGAACTAAGATCCCACATGATGCAGAGCAAATAAGCCCCCACTCTGCAACTAGAGAGAAGCCACAGTCACAATTACTGAACACACGGGCCACAACTAGACAGTCTGTGGCTGCAACTAAAGATTTGTGTGGGGCAATGAAGATCCCACGTGCTGCAACTAAGACCCAACGCAGCCAAATAAATAATAAATGATAAATATTTTTAGAGATGCCAGTGCTGTGAAGAAGGCTTCACAGGTAGGAGACACTCAATAAATACTGTTGCCATGAAAAAAGCAGTCAGCTGCCTAGCACTGAATGCTTGTAACTGGGAGGAATGACAAGCAGGTGCAGAAAATGACCTGGCCGAGAGCTTAGACTCTGGAGGTGGCCTTAGTTTCCATGGCAGGTTTGCCCCTTATCTGTGCAACCTCAAACCAAGGATTGAACTCCTTTATGACTTAGCTGATCACCCATAAAATGGAGATGACAATGCTAACCACGTGGGAACGAGAGCAGATAGTTCTGAGAAGGTCTTGGCTGAGTACTGACACATACATGGACTAAAACAGAGAAAATAGTAGAACAGTGGGGATAACCTACATGTACATCAAGGAGAGGTTTTTATTAAAAATATTATGATACACTCACACACAGAACATTATGTGACCAATCTCAAGAATAAAATATATGGATATGGAAAGAAGTTCACAGTATGTGGTAAAGCTAAGAAACACCATAAAATAGTCATACCAGCTAGTTTGGGTTATAAAAATGTACTTGCCTGAATAGACGTCAAACTGTGAACAGTGTTTTTGGCAGGTGAAGATGCTAGGGGGTGAAATTTACAAGGAGTTTTTTCTTTTTACTTATTAATTTCTTATTTCTGATTTCTTATGACAGTTACAAGAAATTTTAATTTTAAATTAAATTTTAATTATAGTTTCCATCACAATTATAACCAGAAAAATTAAAAGTTTTTATTTTGAAAAATAAAATAGAAATTTATGGCTAATTTCTGTTAGCTAGTAGTTCTGATTAATTTGAATAATAATTTTCTCAGATTTGAAAATATCTGGTTGACATTTTTACTGAGATTTATAGATGAATCTGGGGAGAGAATCTTCTCATCCAGGAACATTTAAAAAATTTTTGCTTTGTTTTTATAGTTGCTCAGCTTTTTTTCTCAGACCTTCAGTCAAATTTTATGTTCTTCATCATATAGAGTTTAAATATCTCTAATAACATTTATCCCTCTGCACTTTCCTTTCTATTTTGAATAGACCATTATTAAAATATTTTTCTACTTGTTCATAACTTATCTATAAGTTATGACTTTTACACATTTATTTCATAACCAGCAATCTTACAGATCTCTCCTATCCAGAAGCTATTCAACAGTTCCCCTTGTGTTTCCAATTGACTAATATCTAACTATTAACAAATTCACTTCATCTTATAATATTTTTACCATTTATTTCATTTTATTTTCTAAGTCTATTGATTAAAGTTTCCAGGACTTTAATAAACAATGGTAACAATAGAGGAGTTCCATGTCTTCTTCTAGATGTTAACGGAAATTCTTTAGCTTTTCACAGTTGAGTAGAATATTGATGGCTATCCTGAGATAAAATTATTTTTATTAAAGAAATTGTCCAAATTACTAATTGCAATTTGGGAAGTATTTTCTCCAAGAATGGTGTTGCCTGCTAAACACTTTCTCAGCTCCTCAGCCATGTTGTGTACCATTCTTCTGAGTTCTCAGTGTGAAGAAACATATCACTGGCTTTTTTTCTAATATTGTTATCCTTCTGGACCCCAATTCTTCTCATAGAGAACTGAATTTAGTTTGCTAATATTTTGTTTAGGATCTTTATATCTAGGCTCACAAAAAGAAACGGTGGACTTCCCTAGTGGCACAGTCATAAGAATTTGCTTACCAATGCAGGGGACACAGGTTTGATTGCTGGTCTGGGAAGATCCCACGTGCCTCGGAGCAACTAAGCCCATGTGCCACAACTACTGAGCCCTAGTGTTGCAACTACTGAGGGCTGAGTGCCTAGAGTCCATGCTCTGAAGCGAGAGGCCGCAGCAATGAGAAGCTGGTGCACCGCAATGGAGAGCAGTCCCTGCTCACCGCAACTTGAGAAAGCCTTCGAGCAGCAATGAAAACCCAGCACAGCCAAAAATTAATTAATTAAAAACTCTTTTTTTAAAAAAGCAAACAAAGCAAAAAGAAATGACCCTTCATCTCACTTTCTGCTGTCTTAGGTTATTATTAAAAAAGGAATTGGGGGAATTCCCTGGAGGTCCAGTGGTTAGGACTCTGCGCTTTCACTGCTGAAGGCCGGGGCCTGAAATAGTTTACTAACTTAAAATAGGGCTTCTTTTGTAGCTCAGAGGGTGAAGAAACCGGCTGCAAAGCAAGAGACCCAGGCTTGATCTCCAGGTCAGGAAGATCCCCTGCAGAAGGGAATGGCAACCCACTCCAGTATTCTTGCTTGGAGAATCCCATGGACAGAGGAGCCTGGTGGGCTACAATTCATGGAGTCGCAAAGAGTTGGACGTGACTGAGCGACTAACACATACACAACACAATTTAAAATATACTCAGTAAAAGTTTCAAGTAGTTTTCCAGAAAATCTCTTGGTCCTGTCATCATGTTTGAGGTGGTTCTTTGAAATTTTCCATTGTTTCCTTGGTGGCTGTCTATTTAATTTTTTTTTTAAGAAACTTAATTTTTATTTTATGTTTTAGGCCAGACCATGTGCAGCATGTGAGAGCTTCGTTCCCTGACCAGGGATGGAACCCATGTCCCCTGCATCATTAGTGCAGAATCTTAACCACCGAACCACCTGCGAAGTCCCCTGATCTATTCAGTTTTTTAAAAAATATTTTCCTTTGACAGTTTTGTTCACTTACATTGTTGATAAGATGGGTGACTTTTATCAAGATTTTCCAATTTATTAGTATAGAGATGCCTTTTACAATTTCACAATTTAAATTTTTTCTCTGAACTATATAGAGACCACTGACATGCATTTCAGTCGGTCCTCTGGTCCTTCTTCCTATTTTACTCACCTGATTGAAGTGAGCTATTCTACTGGTCCTCTCAAAGGACTCAGAATTAGTAAAAACATCTGCTCTTTTCAGTTTACTTTCTAATGCATTTACTTCTGCTTTAGTTTTATTCCTTTTTCCTTCTTGATTTTCTGATATTTATTTTGTGCTTGTGTCCATCTTCTAGAGGGTAATATTTAGTTCCCTAAAACCCATTCTTTCTATTTTAGAAATAACAGCATATCATGCCGTCATTACCTGCTTAGCTTTGAGCCCAACTAGATCTGAGTTTAAACCTCTGTCCGATTATTTACTAAACATCTGACTTGGAAAATCTACTGAACTGTGACTCCAGTCTCATTATCTGGAAGATGGGGAATGACTGTAGGAATCACCTTGCAGCAGTTCTGGGACAGACAATAAACTGAAACACCAGATGTGAATCCCTTAGCACAGTTGGTTGGCCAGTACAGTTACTATAGCCACCACTGTCAGCGTCATCATTATTGTAAAAAGCTAGAAATTTTCCTCTGAATGACCCTTTGGCCACAACACATGGATTTTAAAACATGATGATCTAATTGTTGTTATTTTAGAAATGGCCTGTAACTGCAGCTTTGATTTCCAGTTTAAACCCAGATTTTTAGAAGACTGCTGTTGTTATTGTTAGTTTCTTGTGGTTAAACTTCCAAGATTTAACCTTGTTGTTCTTATAATTTTTTTATTAGAAAATTCCAGTTTCATTGCATCATGGCCACAGGATGTGTCCTGGACACTTTTTATTTGTTGGAATTTATTGAGGCTTATTTTGTGAGCCAGAATGTGATGTAGCTAAATGTTTTAAATGTTCAGTGCCCATTTGAAAGGAATGATTATTCTGTTTGGAGTTTCAGATATGGATATACTCAAAGGTGATACTAAAATATGTATATATTCCATCTTATAAATCATCAACTAATTATATTTTGGTCTAATCTGTAAAAGCTTAAGAGTGGTGTTCATTGAAATCTGGTACCATATCTGTAAGATATTTCCAAAAATTTTGCTTTACATATTTCAGTGTCTTTATTAGAAGAAATTTTTACGAAATGATAGAAGAGTACACCATAAAGTTCTCAATTTTCATATCTCCATGGTGCACTCTTCTTTTATCATTTTGTGAAAATTTCTTGTAAGAGTTGCCTCAGCTTTTGTCTGACAGAATTAACATTGTTACCCCATTTTCTTTTAACCTGCATTTGCATGGTTTTTACCCATCACTTTATTTTTAACCTCATATGATTTCATTTTAAATGTATCTCTTCCAAGTGGGGTATAATTTGGAGCGAGAGAGAGCATTTCTTTCTCTTTTTTTAAATGCAAGGTTTTAATATTTCTGTTTATTTATTTTTGACTGCACTGGGTCTTCACTGCTGCACTTGGGCTTTTTCTAGTTGGAGCGATCGGGGGCTACTCTCTAGTTGCGGTGGCTTCTCTTGTGTGGAGTACAGGTTCTAGGGCATACGGGGCACATGGGCTCCACAGGTGTAGTTCTCAGGCTCTAGAGCACAGGCTCAGTAGTTGCTCTGTGCAACAAAGACTAGGGATCGAACCCATGTCCCTTGCACTGCAAGGTGTATTCTTAATCACTGGACTGCCAGGGAAGCCCTCTTTCAATACTTTAATTTCCCTTTTTCAAGTTGAATCTGGGAGACTTCCTTTCTAAATATAAACCTTGTATTTGATACTATGTTTTATATATCTTATACACATTTAATGGACAACCTTGTATCTTATATCTTGAGACATCTTCCTTCCAATCAGTTTTGCTTTGGTCTTTCTGTAGCTTCTTATTGTCTCCTTTTCTTGCTTTTCAGCCAACCCATTCACTCTCTCCTGTCCTTAATGAATCAGAGGCTTTACATTTTATTTTTGTATTATTGATGGCTCTGTAAAGAATTTTTGAAAGTGATGCTTGAGCACAGATGTTTCTTCTTCATCCATTCCAAGAAAGACACTATCTGATGCCTCTTCCTACACCTTCAGGGAAACCTCTCACTTCCTTCTGATACCAACCTCTCCATTTAGAGGTTTGGAGGACATTATGTATTATCTCTTTCAAAATTATTTTTATCACTTATATGGATATTATTTCAAAATCCTGTTGAGAACAGTCAATGATTGAGATAAACTTAAAGTTAGCCTCCTTTTGTGGCCCAAATATGTATGTATACAGCGATTGGTTGGGGTTGGGGTTTTGCTAAGAGATTATATATCATCTCTTTCATGTTATTCTCTATTTCTCTCAACACACACATGCCTTTACTGTTTGCTTTTTTTTCAACTTTTATTTTATATTGGAGTATAGCTGATTAACAATGATGTGATACACTGCTATAATTAAATGGAAAACTAACAAGGACCTACTGTACAGCACAGGGAACCCTACTCAATGTTATGTGGTGGCCTGGATGGAAGGGGAGTTTGGCGGAGAGTGGATACATGTATATGTATGACTGAGTCCCTCTGCTATGCATCTGGGCTGCCCAGGTGATGCTAGTGGTAAAGAACCTGCCTGCCAATGCAGGAGACATAAGAGACGCTAGTTAAATCCCCGGGTCGGGAAGATCCCCTGGAGGAGGACACAGCACCCTGCTCCAGTATTCTTGCCTGGAGAATCCCATGGACAGAGGAGCCTGGTGGGCTACAGTTCATGAGGTCACAAAGAGTCAGACATGACTGAGCAACTAACACTTTCACAGACACTGAAATTCCTGCTCAGATTGCTCAGATCTTTCGCATGCAGATGGGAGCCTGAGGAAGGGGCTCAGGCTGACTCTCATCAGATGAGAGCTGCAGGGATCAGCAGGGAGGAGAGCTTGTGCATCATCTGGAGAGCGTGTCTGGGGCAGGATGGTAGAGGCACCTTCCATCCACCAGGCAGGGCAGCCTTGTCCTCGTAGCTGCAGCTGTCTACCCAGAAGCATTTCTGGCCCAGATGTGCATGCCTAGTCTCAGCCAGAAGCAGAAGCAGTGGGATCCCCCCTGGGTGGTCCCCAGTGTCTGGGGCACTGCACAGAGCCACCAGCAGCCTTACCAGTTGCTCCCACCCAATGCACACACTCCAGCATCTCCAAGTGTGGCCAACACAGCAGCTCCCAATGGGCTCCGCCCTCCCACCCAGGCACCCTGCTCCCTCCCCTACAAGCCACCCCAACACCCTGTCTGTTCTACACTCTTTCATGCAGACCTCTCCATCTTTCTGCCACAACTTGCTGAGCTTACAACACCAACATAGGTTTGTTCTTATTTAAACTGGGATCCAAAAGAAGAACTTGAAGTAAATTCCTCATTCCAGGTCGCCTTCCTAACCAAACTCCAAGCTCTTAGTTTGTCTTGCCACATGGTGTATTTTCCTCCCTGCCTATACGAGCATGTTGTTATTTACACTGATTTTGGTCTTAGTTTCAAAAACATCTTCTATATTAAAACGGGTTGCCAGCCCAAATGGACAAGGCACATAATAAGGTGCTACTGTCAGAGTTAAGGTTGTTGTTATATCGATAATGTTCATTCAATTTTTATCTTTTAAGATTTTTTTTTTTTGGGATATGGTTGCCTTACAATGTTGTGTTAGTTTCTGCAGTACAGCAGATTGAATCAGTCATATGTATACACACACACCCCTCCCTGTGCTATAGAGCAGCTTCCCACTAGCTAGCTATTTTACACATGGTAGTGTATACATGTCAAACTCAATCTCCCAATTCATCCTACCTGCACCGCCACCCCCTCCACCCTTGTGTCCACACATTTGCTTTCTACAGGAACAAAATTGGGTCATTTGTAGAGATATGGATACTTCACTTGGTCAGAAAGAGAGAAACAGATATCGTATATTAGTGCATATATGTGGAAGCTAGAAAAATGGGTGAACCTAGTTCTAGGGCAGGAATAAAGATGAAGGCGCAAAGAACAGGTGTGTGGATGTTGTTCATTCATTTCTGCAACAACTATTTTCTGAGATTCATCCTGTGCCAGGCAGTGATGATGTAAAGGATGAAGACATGGTCCTCTCCAGCCAGCTGGAGAAGACAGATGTGTATCTGGGTAATATTCTTGGTGCAGGAAGTTTGATAAGAAAGGTTTGAATCAAGTGTCACAGTCTGGAGTAACTTTATGTGTGGTATCACCAAGGAGTCAGCCCATGAGCTGAGGCTTGAAAGCTGAATAAGGGTTTTCCACGTGTGGAAAAAAAAAGAGATTTGGGAGTGAGCATCTCCAGCAGATGGAACAACATGCAAAGTCACAGAGCTGTAAAAGACCTTCTGTACTCAGATCAGAGCAGATTTCTGGGCGACACCTGAGTCTAGGGTTGTGAGCACCGGGGAAGGGCCAGATGGCCAGTTCAGGGAGGTGTGCAGCCATGGTCAAGGAATGAAGATCTGATCCTGCTGGTGAGAGGATTTCATTTCAAAGTGCACCCGCTCCTCTTCACCGCCAAACCCTGGGGGCCCCCCAGTGGGGCCCAGAAAGAGGAATGGGGAGTTCGGCAAGAAGGCAGGTCTCAAACTTCTGGCCTGCCTTGTCTGAATGATTCTGCTTCTAATTGCTTACAAATGAATTTTTATGGTGGTGATTTAGTCACTAAGTCATGTTCGACTCTTTGCGATCCCATAGACTGTAGCCCGCCAGGCTCCTCTGTCCCTGGGATTCCCCAGGAAAGAATACTGGTGTAGGTTGCCATTTCCTTCTCCAGGGAATCTTCCCGACCCAGGGATTGAACCAGTGTCTCCTGCATTGGCAGCTGGATTCTTTACCTGCCGAGCCACCTGGGAAGCCATTGGCAGTGCGTGAAGTTTCCCTAAGCTTCCTCAGCCTGGACTGTGATGCAGGCCCCAGGGACAGGGAAGGGGCCTTGGCCAGATTCACTTGTCAGGGACGGTCACCATGTAATTGAAGAGCTGCCAAGGGATGCCCTGCAGGATGGTGTTCCTGAAGCTGATGTGGTTCAGCACCTGCCTGGGCTTCCCGTCAATCACCACCACCTGGATGCCATTTTCTGAGCCGGGTACTTCTTTCTGTCCACTGGAAACCATAAGAAACACCAGTGGGGGTGGATAAATGAATATCTCTGGCTTCGAGGAGGGGGCTGGCCCACCCTGATAGCTCATGCCCTCATCATGTTTGGAATACAGGAGGTGCCCTCAACTGCGGTCATACAAGTTGACTGCCACTTAACTTGGGGACATAAAAGAGAACAGAAGGGACTTCCCTGGTGGTCAAATGGTTAAGAATCTGCCTGCCAATGCAGGGGACAAGGTTCATTCCCTGGTCCAGAAGATTCCACATGCCATGGAGCAACTAAACCAGTGTGCCACAACTACTGATCCTGAGCCCTAGAGCCTGTGCTCTGCAACAAGAGAAGTCATCGCAAGGAGAAGCCTGGACATCACTACTAAAGAGTAGCCACCACTTGCCTCAACTAGAGAAAGCCTGCACACAGTGACGAAGAGCCAGTACAACCAAAGATAAATAAGTCACTTTTAAAAGGAGAGCGAGTGGAAGAGAGGAAAGGAATGGAGCCAAGGAATGGAGCCATCCTGTCCTCCTCAGCAACCTAGACCAAGGGCTGCTTGAGGAAATGGGGAAGGCTTGGCGCTGGGCTCTTGGGACAAAGGGGCAGCCTTCAAGGGGCTCAGCCAGAAATGGGAGAATTGCACCTGGCATGAGAAGGAAGTAGATGTTTCCTTGCGTCCATAGGGAGCAAGAAATCTGCTGAGCCCTCTGACAACAGAGAGCAAGCACATTTATCAACCAACAAGCACCAACCCAACTGTGTGAGTGAAACCACATGGAATTAGTCCAAAGCAAGTGGACCCTCATCTAGAGCAAGTGCAGTGACTGACAGCCTTCCCAAGGCCAGTGTCAGAACTGTCCATGCACCGTGCCCACCTGGGGGAGAGGAAGCTTGGCAGGCAGCAGGGGAAGTCTCCTTTGGGCTGCCTCCACCCCCTCCTCTCCACCCTTCCTCCTGCTTCCTTGCACATCTCCAGCCCCAAGATGAGGTCTTGGCTGTTAAGGTAGAAATCCCTGAACAAGTAGCTCCTGGGGCTTCAAAGTGAGGACAAACAACTGCCCACAACACATCTGACCTCCCAGATGACTTCCTCCTCCCCTCACTCTGCAAAGGTGGCCCACGAGTCCCACCCCAGTGACCGGCCTCTGCTCCTGCCCAACCCCAGCACAGCTGCCAAAGAGGAAACCAAGATCCAGCAACTACGCCCCGCACCGATGCAGGTCAGAGAAACCAGCCTCCTGCCTCTGTGAACCGCCGCCTGGTCAGAACTGCTGCTCGAGGGACATTTTCTCTCCTAGGCCCACCTACCTCTCTGCTCACAGCCCCTGGGGCTGTGCCCTCCTTGGCTTCCCTCTCCAACTGCCCAGCCGGGACCACGGCATCATTTATCCCAGGAAAGCCAGGGCCCAGGCTGGGGTCAGAGGCAGCAAGAGACGAGAAATGGACGCTCCTTTTCACCCAGAGGCTGCTCTCTGAATCACATCCTGAGATCTGACACCGTTCTCAGCGCCTGCTCTGGACAGGTGACTCTGGGCGAATGTGGCCAACCTGTCATTGGCCAGCTTGGAGACTCCCAACCTGAGCCATCTGACTTCTCCATGGGAAGAGGCTTGGTCCAAAAGGGCCAGGCTGCCAGCACTGGGAAGCTCGGACTCAGAACAAAGTCCACCATCTGCTGGGCTGGCAGAGAACACGCAGGAGGCCAGTGCCGCCCAGAAGCCCAGAATCCGGTGAGGCTCCTCCTTGTGGTCCCAGGCGACCCCTGCCTTCCCTGGGTAACCCAGAAGTGCCTGGGAGGGCAGGAAGGTCATGAACATGACCCAGTGTCTCAGAGAGCCTGGCATAAGGTCAGCTCATGCCATCCTGCCATGGATCTTTCAATATCACTACATTCATTTTACAAGTGAAAAGTCACTGCATAGAAATTCATTGAGCACCTACTAAGTGCCAGACCTGGGCACCCAGGGTCATAGCCCATTACTCGCTCAGCAAAATCCAGTGACTTCCCAGAGGCCATGTAGCTAGCAAGATGTCAAGCCAGGTCTCTAATCAAGATCCACCCGACCCCAAAGCCCTGGCTCTCTTCATGGCATCGTACTGGGACTTCCCTGGTGGTCCAGAGGGTAAGACTCCATGCTCCCACTGCAGGGGGCCTAGGTTCAATCCCTGGCTGGGGAACTAGATCCCAAATGCCACAACTAAGATTCTGCATGGCACAACGAAGATGTGGTGCATGCACGCGTGTTAAGTCGCTTCAGTTGTGTCCGACTGTTTGCGATTCCGTGGACTGTAGACTGCCAGGTTCCCCTGTCCATGGAATTCTTCCCGACCCAGGGATCAAACCCATGTCTCTTGCGTCTCCTGTATTAGCAGGCAGGTTCTTTACCACCAGCACTGCCTGGGAAGCCCTAAGACGTGGTATAGCCAAATACATGTTTTAAAAAGAGAGAAAGAGAGAAAGAACTGGCTTTTGAGAGCCTGTCTGGTCCCCAAGCCAGTTGTGGGCATCAATAGGGATGCCTCTGGGAAAACAATGGAAAAAACAAGTTATGTAACAAGTTTGAACCCATGGAAGATTCTTCTAGAAATACCAATTCTTAAACTGAACCTGGTCCTCCAGAATCAGAATCTCTGAGCATGGGGCCTGGTCTGGCACTCTGTTTTTATAAGCCCTCCAGGATCACCTGGTGCCTGCTCAAGTTCAAGGGAGTTTCCCAGATGGCTCAGTGGTAAAGAATCCATCTGCCAATGCAGGAGACACAAGCTGGATTCCTGGGTTGGGAAGATCCCCTGGAGAAGGAAATGGCAAACCACTCCAGTATTCTTGCCTGGAGAATCCCATGGGCAGAGGAGCCTGGCAGGCTGCAGTCCATGGGGGTGCAAACACTTGGACATGACTGAGCACACAGGCACAAGTTCAAGAACCAAGGATTTCACTTATGTCGAGCAAGTTGAGAGCCACAGCATCAGGGGACAAGGCACTTCTGTGTGTCCTATCGGGATTCTCATCACGTGGGCAGAGGGCTTTTCCCCCGCATGTCCCCCTGAAGAGCCTGATCTAAGGGTGACATTTAACCCGTCTGCCCCTTAAAGACCATCCCACACTTTTGTCCTAAGCACAGCCTCTGTGAGCTGTTTGTATGGACCAGGCTGGGACTTTTGTGACTCTCTTTTCTAACAAATGGAATGCTTTCTGACGCTCACCACCAAATGTTTCAGGGCTGGCTGGGGGCTTTAATAAGGGTGTAGGTGCAATCTGTGGGAAGCCCCCGGAATGCCATGCAAGGCTTTGGAAATCTGGCCATCGCTGGGACAGGGTCCCGTGGTCACAAGGGAGGCACTTTGGGGATAAAGCTGCCTTTGTCAACGGGTGTAGGGGGCAGTTCCCTATGGCAGGGCTGAGTCTAGGGTGCAGTGGAGTAACTTCTCAAGTGCAGGGCTTCCCTGGTGGTTCAGTGGAAAAGAATCTGCCTGCAATGCAGGAGATGCTCGTTTTATCCCTGGGTTGGGACGATCTCCCATGCCGTGGAGCAACTAAGCGCTACAACTGCTGAGCCTGTGCTCTAGAGTCTGGGAGCAGCAACCTCTGAAGCCCATGTGCCTAGAGCCTGTGCTCCGCAACAAGAGAGGCCACCACAGTGAGAAGCCCAGCAGCACAGCCAGAGAGGAGCCCCTGCTCTTCACAACTGGAGAAAGCCTGTGCAGCAGTGAAGACCCAGCACAGCCAAAAATAAACAAAACTGTATAAAGTGCATTGAACCTTGGTTAGTGTCGCCTGCTCTGCTCAGCCTGCGATGCAGTCAGGGCTCAAGCCCGGGGGTAGACCACCAAGGCTGCCTCACTGGCAGAGAAAGGCTGGGGGCGATCTGGCAGCCCAGGAGGCCAGCCTGGCCCTTCCAGACCCCACAGCCTCTGCGGGCCCTACAGCCTCCCTCCCACACCTTGTCCTTGTGTCTGAATCCAGGTCCTGCTTCTCCATCTTCAGATGACACCCACCTGCTCACTCTCAGTGGGTGAATTCATTCCGGCCCAGGCCTTCACTGACAGTGCGGTTCTCTCCTGGTAGAGACATCCGTGCCGCCTGGGACTCTTCCAGGAAAAGGAGAACCTCCCCTCTGCTTCCGACACTCCCCAAAGGTGAGCTCGTGCCTGAAGAAAGCTGGGAGGATGCAGCTGCAGAGCCCCACCTGGGTGAGAAGTGGGGGCCCCTGAACCACACACCAAGCTTGGCCAGCTCCTACTGTGGGATGTCGGTCACGTCTCAGCCTTGGTTCACTCAGCTGCCAAATGGAATTAAAAACTCCCACCTCGAGGGTCAACAAACACATGAAGAGATGCTCAACATCACTAATTATTAGGGAAATACAATCAAAACGTCAATGAGCTATCACCTCACTCCCATCAGAATGGCCGTCATTAAAAAAAAAAATCTACAAACAATAAATGCTAGAGAGGGTGTGGAGAAAAGGGAACTCTCCTACATTGTTGGTGAGAATGTAAGATGGTACAGCCACTATGGAGAACAGCCCAGAGATTTCTTAAAAAACTAAAACTAGAGCTACCATATGACCTAGCAATCCCACTTGTGGGCATAAAACCCAGAGAAAACCATAATTCAGAAAAAACACTGGCACCTCAGTGTTCATTGCTGCACTGTTTACAACAGCCAGGACATGGAAGCCACCTAGATGTCCATCGACAGAGGAATTGATAAAGAAGATGTGGTATATTTCCTTTACTTCCTTCATAGAACTCATCACCATCTGAAGGTGTCCTGTAGTCTGTTTGGTCTGTGCTTTGTATCTCTACGTCCCATTTAGAGTGCAAACACTGCAGACAGGAGGAATTCATCAGAGTTGTTCAATGCGGGGTCTGCAGCCCTAGGGCACGGCTGGTCCACAAGAGCTCAGTAAACACTTGCTGAATGAATCAACCCCAAACTGAATGAATAAATAAATGACTAATGCCATGTAACGAGCATCTACATTTGTTTGTATTTGAGAGTCTACAGGGAGTTCTGGAAGACATTTTCTTAATCTAATATAGGTGACTATGCTCAGGTTTAGATGGAACTTAACCTATTCGACCCTCTCTCCTAGTTTCTCAAGGCCACAGATGAGAAAAGTGAGCAAGTTCTCTCTGAGAGAAGAGAGTTTACTTCTGAGGGCATCAGTGGCCCTTTGGATTAGACAAGCAGAATCACTTGGTTTAATTCACAGCCACAGGATGAAGAACACTTGGAGGTACAGAAGCTTGACTGGTTAATAACAGTAACAACTGGGACTTCCCTGGCAGTCCAGTGGTTATGACTCTGAGCTTCCACTGCAGGGGCACGAGTTCGATCCCTGTTCAGGGAACTAAGATCCTACATGCTGTGTGGTGTGGCCAAAAATAATAATAACAGCAACAACTGTCATTTGCGAAGCACTTGCTCTGAGCCACCCTACTAAGTACTGTCGACACAGCATCCATCTCCACAATTAACTTATAGGGTTGGTGCTATTCGTTATTCCTATTTTCTGGATGAGGAAGGGAGAAAGAGGAGGCACCAGCTGGTAACAGGCTTTCCCAAGACACGGAGCCAGCATTTGAGCCCAAGGTTATCTTACAACAAAGTCCAGGCCATTCTGGCCCTTTGAATAAACACTGAATAAATAAACCAGGCGGAGTTGAGCAATCTGGAAATTCCTACCCCGCCCGGCAGCCCAGACACAGGGGTTGAAGGTTGAGAAAGGGTTAAGCACCAAAGAGAGAGGGAAAGGTTGGTGTTTGGGTGGTGCTTTTTCAAGGCCCTGATCAAGAAGGTTTGCACAGGGGGCGCTTGCTTGCCCTCCACCCGGCCACAAGAAAAGGCCAGGTTTTCGCGAACGACTGACACACCCAGGATGGGACGGAGGTGGGGGATGTTTGCATTCCACAGGATTTAGGCAGGAACCATGTGTTCAGCCTGGGGTCTTGCCTCTTATAAGGGTGTAGAGATAGTCAAGTGCCTCATCTTTTCTGGCTCTTACAGGATGCTGGAGCTCTCCAAGCCAGGGGCCCGGCTCTGTTCAGTATGTGTTCAGACAGGACGAGGGGTGAGCCAGGGTTGGGAGGGAACAGCCAGGCCCCCTCCTGCAGTCCTCCTGCCCACACAGTTATCGCAGGAAAGCCGCTTCCTGACTTGCTTCAGAAAGCAACGTTTTTAAAGATGAAGAAATCCCTGCTTTCTTTTCTTAATTTGTTATTGTCTTGACATGACTGACTCAATAAGTAAAAATGTTCAATTCCCGCCCGAGGTCACAGGCTCATCTCCCCCAGGCTGGAAACTCCTCTGGAGGCTTCGTGCCTTCTCCCACTTCCGCACCTCAGCACATGCACAAGCTGCCCTTTTCTAACTCACAGAGCCCCTGCTTCCCAGCCGGCTCTCATGTTTGGCTCAGAGCCACCTCCTCCAGGAAGTCTTCCATGACACCTCCATCCCAATTCACCGATGGAATTAGGGGCTGCTCTTCTGTCATCTCAAAGCTCTCTCATCAGGGTCTTATCCATTTACTCTGAGATCCCTGATGCCAGGGACTGTGTCTTCTCTCTCTCTCTCTGTAGCCCTGAACAGTCCCTGGATTTTAAATAGCTGTTGTAGGAAGGAATGAGAAGAGCAAAAAAAAAAAAAAAACAACAACAACAACAACAGGAAAAAAGGCAGGAGGAAGGAGGGAGAGAGGTCAGATGTCTCTGTGGTCAGATGCATAGAGAGATATATGCATAGGTCAGATATAATAGAGACAGAGACAGGCAAATATAACTAACTGCATGCCCAGGTATGTGTATGCACCCTCCAGTCACAGGAAGGGTATGGCGGGAAAAGTCCACCATGGTCCAGGAGTTCAGAGGCCTGAAATCTTATTCTCAGGTTGGTGCTGACTGGCTGTGCGGCCTGGGATAAGCCAGGCCCCCTTCTGAGCTTCAGCTATCTCCTTTGTAAAATGTGTTATTATAAGCCTTTTAAGGGCTTCCCTGGTGGCTCAGTGGTAAAGAATCCACCTGCCAGCAGCAGTGGAGACACAGACATAGAGAACAGACTTAGGGACAGGAGGTGGGGGTGGGGGTGGAGGAAGGAGAGAGTGGGATGTACGGAGAGTAAAATGGAAACATACGCTCAGTTCACTTCAGTTCAGTCCCTCAGTCGTGTCCGACTCTTTGCAACCCCATGGACTGCAGCACGCCAGGCTTCCCTGTCCATCCCCAACTCCTGGAACCTACTCAGACTCATATCCATTGAGTCGGTGATGCCATCCAACCATCTCATCCTCCATCGTCCTCTTCTCCTCCCACCTTCTCTCTTTCCCAGCATCAGAGTCTTTTCAAATGAGTCAGTTCTTTGCATCAGGTGGCCAAAGTATTGGAGTTTCAGCTTCAGCATCAGTTGAAGTCCAGAAGTCCGTTTTCATCTCATACCATCTCAGCCATTCAGACGTTGAAATGCATACACCCTACACTGAGTGATACCCATTCTGGCTGCTTCCGTGTTCATCTTCCCAGGGACAGATGCTTGCACTGGCTCCAATTCCTGGACCAGCCTGGTCTGCAGCAGGACATACAGGGCATCTCCTGTGAAAAAATCTTGGGGAGGGGACCCTCCGAGGGGACCCCACGTGAGGCCCTGGGACACGTGAGTATATACAGAGCCTTGACATGGTTCTCTTTGCCACCCAAGCGTTCAGTTCCCATGAAGGGCACCTGCTCTGTCTCCTCCGTCCTGGCCTATCCCTAACCTTGCTGGCAGAGCCCGGAGCCCCACTCCAACCCTACACCCAGCCTGCACCATTATCTGTACCTGCTTCTCCTATGCCCCCAAAACCATCTGCTTGATGCTGCTCCCTTCTCCTCAAACCCCAGCCAAAATCTGCACTTGAACTCACTGTGAGGTCTACCCAGCAGAGCTGGGCACTTTTGCCACCAAGGGCTCTGCCCGTTAAGACCAGCATAGGATGAAGCAGTGCTGAACGTTATTGCTGTTGTCCAGTCTCTCAGTCGTGTCTGACTCTGCCACTCCATGGACAGCAGCGCACCAGGCTTCCCTGCCCTTCACTATCTCCTGGAGCTTGCTCAAGCTCATATCCATTGAGTTGGTGATGCCATCCAACCATCTCATCCTCTGTCATCCCCTTCTCTTCCCGCCTCCAATCTTTCCCAGCATCAGGGTCTTTTCTAACCAGTCAGTTCATCGCATCAGGTGGCCAAAGTATTGGAGCTTCAGCTTCAGCATCAGTCCTTCCAAGGAATACTCAGGGTTGATTTCTTTTAGGATAGACTGGTCTGCTCTCTTTGAAGTCCAAGGGACTCTCGAGAGTCTTCTCAGCAACACAACTTGAAAGCATCAGTTCTCCGGCTCTCAGCCTTCTTTATGGTCCAACTCTCATTGTATTTTATTAAATTAGGTCTTTACATCTAGTGGCACATAATATATTATTAATATTAGTAAAAACTGAAAGCAACTGAGGAAGGACATGGGAGAGCCTTCTGGGGTGAGAGTAATGTTCCTAACAAGGTAAGTTTCTCAGGTGTATCTGTTTTTCAAGATTAATCGAATGGTACATACATTTCACTGTGTGTAAACTTTACCTGAAAGAACAGTCACCAAATACTGAGCTTGTTTTCACTATATACATGCTGAAGTGTGTGAAGTGTAGGGGTGCCTTAAACTTATTTGGAAATGTATGAAAAATATAAGATGGGAACTTCCCTGGTGGTCCAGTGGTTAAGAATCCACCTTGCAAGACAGGGGACATGAGTTCCATCCCTGGTCTGGAAGATCCCACGTACTGAGGGGCAACTAAGCTCGTGCACAACTACTGAGGCCATGTGCCCTAGAGTCCGCGCTCTGCAACAAGAGAAGCCACTGCAAGAAGAAGCCTGTGCACAGCTAGAGAGTAGCCCCCACTTACCACAACTAGAGAAGGCCTGTACACAGCAACAATGACCCAGTGCAGTCAAAATAAATGAATATACTTTTAAAAATTAAAAAAATAAGATCGATGCAGGGGTGGTAGATAGAGGGTTGGTGGGATGGATAGTCATGTAACAAGGCAAAGAAACGTTGCTTGTAGAATCAAATAGTGGGTATATGCTTGTTGACTACAATTCTTTCCACTTTCCTATATGTTTGAACATTTTTGATAATAATATTTTGGAAAGAACACAATTGAAAGCAAGCTAAGTTGATAACTGGGGGAGGTATGAAATCAGTTGTGTCCCTGATGTGGTTTTCTGAGGCCGTAATGGTGATGGTTCCAGTAACTTCACAGGAACTGAGAAGCCTAACGCCAAGTAGAAACATCAGTATGGCAATTGGTCTATTACGTGTCTAAGGATCGCCGTAGTTATTTTTCAGCCACATGCTAATAATTCATGCTTTAGCATGAAACAGAGTTGCCTGGGTTCAAACCTCAGTCCTGCTGCTCACCATTTGGATAAGCTCCCCAGGCCCCATTTCTGCTCACCTTACAACAAAGACAAGGCTTTCCCCAGTGGCTCGCTCAGACTGTAAAGAATCGGCCTGCAATATGGGAGACCTGCGTTTGATCCCTGGGTCAGGAAGATCCTCTGGAGAAGGGCATGGAAACCCATTCCGGGATTCTTGCCTGGAGAATTCCATGGACAGAGTAATCTGGTGGGCTACACAGTCCATGGGGTCGCAGAGAGTCAGACATGACTGAGTGACTAATTCACACACTGCCTCATAGGGATGCAGGGGCAGCTCCAGTGAGTCCATGCCCATCGGGGTCCTAAATCAGCACCTGTGCTGAAAGCCCCCAGGTGGAGGGAGGTGCTGGTATTTACAGAGAGATTTCCAAGAGGCACCCTCCAGGGTTGGCCAGCAGATGTGGGGAAGAGAGATAACAGGCTGACACACAGAGAGAAGGGCTCTTGAGGCCTGGCCCCACCAGCAAAACCTCTTTTTTCCCTGCGCTGACAAGTCACCAGGATGCTTTTTAAATTTTTTTAAAAATTTCACTTGACTGCCTTGGTCTTAGTTGCAGCATGCAGGATCTTTTGTTGTGGCTTGAGGGCTTAGTTGCCCCAAGGGATGTGGGATCTTCCCAGACCAGGCATTGAACCCGTTTCCCCCGCATTGCAAGGCAGATATTCAAGCACTGGACCACCAGTGAAGTTCCACCAGGATGATTTTTTGAAAGATGCTGTGAGGAAAACAGACTGGATGGACAGATGTTTACGAAGCACACAGAGGAGATGTTAAGCTCATAAGATCTGAGACAGTTCATTTCTCACTGCTTCTCTACCTCTGCACCCAACCTAACTTCCTAAGCTCCACACACAACTCAACTGGCGCCTTCTTAGGGGGGCCCACCCTGACCACCAAACTAGGCCAGCTCCCCAGTAAGAGCCTCTCATAGCAACGAATCCTCTTGTCATCATAGTGATGTGATGTGTGCTTTTTATCTCCAGTTTCCCAGTAGATCTTCAGAGCCCAGCACAGTGCCTGAAGCAGAGACTGCGCTAAATAATCTGTTGAGAATGAATTCCAAGTGTCTAAGAAAGCAACTGCACTCTCTGTAGATTGACAAATAGAAAATTGGTGGTGGGGTGAAGTGTTATTCACTCAGTCATGTCTGACTCTTTGCAGCCCCGTGGACTGTAGCCCACTAGGCTCCTCTGTCCACAGGATTCTCCAGGCAAGAATACTGGAGTGGGTAGTCATGACCTCCTCCAGGGAATCTTCCCAAACCAGGGAGATCAAACCCGTGTCTCCTGTACTGGCAAGCAGATTCTTTACCACTGAGCCAACAGGGAAGCCCTGAGAGGTTAATTACCTTTCCCCAAACCAACTAGCCCATTCATCTTAGAGCTCCGGTTCCATCTCAGTAGCCAGAGCCTGCAGCCCTGGGGTCTTGGTCCCTATGCTCCACTGCCTTTCTTCTGAAGTCAGAGACACTCTAATGGAACCTAACCAAATGGATCTCAGGGTTCCAGCCTCTCGGCCGTATCTTCCTTCTGGAGCTAGAAAAGTCAGAAATGTGCCTTTGACTTGCTTCTCTTTCTTTTTTAAAAGAAAACCACGTGTTTATTCTCTTCTGCCAAAGTTACAACAGAGCTGAAGCTTTGCCAGTGTTGACTTTAAAAGCTGGGCTGAGGGGTTAAAATCCTTTCCCCTGATGCCTGTTTGTTTATGTTTCCGGAGTGAAAGAAGGAGGTTGTTATAAGAAACCATCTGATCCATTTCAGAGGCTGTACCTGCAGCAAGGCAGGGAGTCTGGCCCGAGTACCTGGTGCCCCTCCCAGCACTTAGATCCAAGAAGGCTCTGAGGGGGTCCCTGCCCCAGAGACTTGCTCTCCTGTCTCCCCCAGTCGCTGAGCAGCACCCTTTCCTGTTCTGCATCCTGTTAGAAGCAGAGCACAGCCACGGGGACTCTGACAACTTTGGACATTTAGACACCAATGCCCTTGCCCCTGAAAGTTGCCAGGACCCCTCACAGAGGAAGGAAGGGCAGGTAGAAACCGGCTGCCCTAGCCAGGGCTTTCTCTTATCCTCTTTGGGGGGTCCTGCAATAAAGCCCTCCTTTCACCCTTCTGACAAGCAACCTAGTGAGCACTCAGCCAGCCTCCGCGAGGACAATGCAGACAGACAGGGAGGGACTGCACCACACACGCGCACGCACACACACACGCACACACAAACACAACACAGTAGAACCACAAGGATGCTTTTCTATGCTTCCACCCCTCTGGGAGAGTGTCAAATCAAACCTTCCATCTCCACCTCCCCGTGATTCAGCCACACTCACCATTCTCCTTTCGTGGGAAGACCCTCTTCTGCAAACTCATGTCGAGGGGCTCTGAGGATGTGGGAGAGCAGTGACTGGTCCCTCTGGGTCCGGATCGAGAAGTCTTGGGGGATCAACAGCAGCTTCTAGGGCTGGGAGTATTTGAATGGGAGTTAAAATTACAAAGTAACTCCTCGTTAGAACTGTTTCTCCCCCCGCGAGCAGGGAGGGAGGGAAAAAAAAATCCCTTTCCCTCTGCCAGCAAATCTTTAACGTCTCAAAACAGTCGCTTCCAACTCCTGCCCTCCTTGTGAAGCGAATGTGTAGAAGGCGATGTAATTTCACTGAATCAAGCCCTCAGATCACAAGCCTTTTCCTGTACCACAAACAGAAATGTAAAACCTCAAACTTTCCCTTGGACTGGGAGTCCGTTGCGAGCGGGCAGAACACGATGCTGTCTGAGGTCTAATGTATGGAAAACGTGCTGAACTTTTCAGATCATCCCAAAGGCTGGAGTCCGTTCGCCCCAACTTCCCACCCTCAGTCTTTTTTTTTTTTCTTTTTAATGAGTTCTGGTGTGTTTATGTCATTGCAAGGGACAAACACGACACCTCCAGTCCTTGCCCAAAGTTGAAGTGATTCATTTTCTCCTTCACACACGCCACACACACACACAGAGCCTGTTGAATCCCAGTGAAAACGGCTTTCATAAAATTCGCGCGGGGCTGGGGCGGAGTGAGGCGGGGTGAATGCAGTCTGTGTCCTGAGAAGGGCAGTTGGGCTCCGGGGAAGGTGGAGGCTGACTTGAATCAAGACAAACAGAAGGCGCCCTGACTCTCGCCCTTGTCAAGAGGAGGAGGGATGAAAGAAAAGTGGACACAAGCCCTGGGGAACTGGGCTCCGAAACTTTCGCAGTGTTCTCTGTCCAACTTCCCCTTGTTAGCCTTCCCATACCCTGAAGGATCTATTTTTAGACTTGGACAAGGCATACTATTATTTTAAATGACCGATTTGATTGCTGGGTTAAAGAAATCCTTGGATTCCCCCCACCAGAACGACCAAAAGAATATACAGTAAGTGGGCAAAGAGTCGGGGCTGAAAGCTGGGGAAGAATGTGATGGTTTTCAGGACATGGCAATGTGACAGCAGATGCAAGGGAAAGCCTGGTATGTTTGATAGAGAAAAAGCCACCAGGGAAGCAGGAGTGACAGACCCTGAGTCAGCTCCTGGGTTACCTGTCACCTGCCAAGTGGCCCAGGTCTTCTAGGGATGGGCCCCTGCCATGGATGCCTCTGGCCTCCTGACCAATGTCACTCCCCCCATTCATAACCTTTTAAAAAATATTTATTTGGCTGCACCGGGTCTTAGTTGCATGAGAGTTCTAGTTCCCTGACCAGGGATCAAATCTGAGCCCCCTGCCTTGGGAGTACAGAGTCTTAGCCACTGAACCACCAGGGAAGTCCCCGTTCATAGCCTTTCTAAAATAAAAATTTTTTAATTTTTTATTGGGGTGTAGCCGATTAACAATGCTGTGATAGTTTCAGGTGAACAGCAAAGGGACTCACTCAGCCATACATATACATGTATCCATTCTCCCCCAAACTCCCCTCCTGTCCAGGCTGCCGTATAATATTGAACAGAGTTCCCTGTGCTCTACAGTAGATCCTTGTTGGTTATCCATTTTAAATATAGCAGTATGCACATGTCCATCCCAAACTCCATAACTATCCCTCCCGCATATCCTTCCCTCTGGCAACCATAAGATCCTTCTCTAAGCCTGGGAGTCTGTTTTGTAAATAAGTTCATTCTTATCACCTCTTTTTAAAGATTCTGCCCATAAGGGATGTCATACAATGTCCCTCCTTCTCTGTCTAACTTCACTCAGCACCACTGTTCAGAATCTTGAATCACCATCACTCAATTAAACCACCTCCAGGTCACTGTGACCACTCCACCTCTCCCCCACCTCCCCACCTCCCACCTCCCTCCAATAATCATTTCTCTGGGCAGTGCTGCAGGGTGCCAGGGGGAAAAAATGAAAAAAAAAACAAAAAAAAAACCTTTGCTGTCAGCACCTGGAGTCAGAACAGTTCCCCGAGGGTCATCCTTCTCCCAGGATGAGGGTTTGGATCCAGAGCTGGCACTTCCTGCTGCCTGCTCTACCTTGCTCGTAGTAACCAACTGACTGCCCAGGCCATGGACCTGCAGCATGCTGCAGGTACTCTATGCACAAAGAACCACGAGGGCCAGACACTGGCCTTGCCTTCTAGTGGTTCCCAGGTGCGTCAACAATGGGAAGCCAGCTAGACAGGGGAATACTCTGCAGAAATTAAAATGATGTAATAAAGATTTATTGTCCTAGAGGGGCTTTCCTGGTGGCTCAGGGGTAATGAACCCGCTTGCTAGTGGCAGGAGAGTTGGGTTTGATCCCTGGGCCAGGAAGATCCCCTGGAGAAGAAAATGGCATTCCGCTCCAGTATTCTTACCTGAAGAATTTCATGGACAGAGGAGCCTGGTGGGCTACAGTCCATGGGCTCACAAAAGAGTCAGACACAAATGAGCGACTAAACAACAACAACATTGTCAGAAATGTATTACATCACTAAGCGAATTAAATCAGGTAAAAAACACAGAGTGTGTAGTGTGATCCATATGCACGAAGCAAAATTAAATTTGGAGAACTAAAATTGAGGGATGTGGGGGGAACTTCCCTGGTGGTTCAGTGGTTAAGACTCTCCACTTTCACTGCAGGGGCCACAGATTCCATCCTGTTGAGGAACTAAGATCACACATGTCAAGGCATGGCCAAAAAAAAAAAAAAAAAAAAAGAGGGATTTTTCTTTTTTTTCATGGGCTTCCCAGTATCCATTAAGTTTTCCAATATCCATTAGGTTATTCTCAAAGTCAGAGAATAGCAATAGCTTTCAATTCATAACATGTATAGGATGGTAGAATCATTTCTAAATTAAAAAAAAATAAGTTAAATCACTGGCTTTGGGACTCCAAAGTAAACTTTGTTAAATCAATAACAAAGACTATACTTCTGAAGGTCATAGCTTTTGATCATATGAATTAAGCCTTTGACAAAGGAATTATTATCTGATTAGTAGGCAGAACAATGGCCCCTCCAAAGATGTCCGCATGCTATTTTCAGGGACCTGTGAACATGCTATGTTATATGCAAGAAGGGATTAAGGTTGCTAATCAGCTGACTTTAAAATAGTGGACAAACTGAGAGAGTAGCATTGACCTTTATACACTACCATGTGTAAAACAGATGGCCAGTAGGAAGCTGCTGCATAGCACAAGGAGCTCAGCTCAGTGCTCTGTGATGACCTAGAGGGGTGGGATGGACAGTGTGGGAGGGAGGTTCAAGAGAGACGGGCTATATGTATATAGCTGATTCACTTTGTGGTACAGCAGAAACTAACACAACAATGTAAAGAACTATATTCCAATTAAAATAAAACAAAGGGATTATCCTGGATGGCCCAGGTGGGCCCAATAAAGTCAGAAGTGTCCTTAAAAGTGGAGGTCAGAGTTAGAGGGAGTCTTGAAGAAGCAACACTGCTGTCTTTGATGATGCAGATGGGGGCCATAAGCCAAGGATGGAGACGGCCTCCAGGAGCCAGCAAAAGCAAGGGAAAGGATTCTCCCCTCCAGTGCCCAGATAAGAATGCTTACTCCGCCAACACTTTTCATTCTAGCCCATGGAGACCCAATTTGGACTTTTGACTTCCAGCACTCTAAGATAGTTTGTGCTGGCATTTTTAAATCAATTTATTTATTTATGGCTGTGCTGGGTCTTCACTGCTGTGCTGAGCTTTCTCTAGCGCAATGAGCAAGGGCTACTGTCTAGCTGCGGTGCTCAGGCTTCTCACTGCAGTGGCTTCTCTTACTGTACAGCGTGGACTCTAGGGCGTGCAGGCTTCAGTAGTTACAGCTCACAGACTATAGCAAGTGCTCAGTAGCTGTGGCGCACAGGCTTAGTTACCCTGTGGCACATGGTGTTCCCGGAGCAGGGATCGAACCTATGTCCCCTGCATTGGCAGGCAGAGTCTCAGCCACTGGACCACCAGGGAAGTCCCACTATGTAGTGTTTTAAGCTACTCATTTTGCGGCAGTTTGTTACCGCAGCAATAGGACACTGACACATTTGAATTTGTGTGTGTTTCGTTTGTTTCTTCAATGATGAAAGCTTGGCCTGGACTACAAAGAGCAAAGTCTGGAGGATACAGAGCACAAAATCTATACCATAAACCCACAGATTTGGGAAAAACACTTGATGATATAAGAGAGGCTATTTTCTTATTTGAACGAAGATAAAAGTCTGCCCAACTGAAGGGAAGATGAGTTTCAAAGAACACATGGCTGCAGAGGAACTCCTCACTTCTGCCCCTTTGTGGTTGGCACCAAGACACACAGATAGTACATATTGGGGATAAGACATAACATGGAGACCTGGGTCCCACTTTCTGCCTGGAATACTGGGAGGAAAGAGCCTCATTTGAGTGTCCTGAGCCAACTCGGATTGGAAATGTCCACGTGGGATGGTTAGACCAAGATCCTGGAACAGTCCCCTGAGTTCCCACGGGAGGATGGAGGTAGGGTGGGAGAGAGGAGCTGAAAGTTCCCTGAAGAGGTGAACTTGGAAGAGATGCCCAGAATACCTGAAGGCCCCAGCTGACCCAGGAGCCCCAGACGGCTGGATGTGGACACAGCAGGGTGACCTTTGTGGTGAGAGAATAAGATCCCTCGATGGCTGACACAGAGGGGATGGAACATCTTGGACAAAGGAGAAGCTGGCAGCTCCCTCTACAGAGAATGCCTTGAAGAGGGGACCACAGGCTCTGCACACCTTCCCCAGTGCCACCATCTCATATAACAACCAGGCAGGGAGACCCTCAACTGGCTGAGCAGGAACCCAGAGTAGGCCTGACTAAGATCGGGAGTAAACAAGGAATGACTAAATTTACTTTGGATTAGCAAAATCCATTTTCCATCTTCAAGATTTGCCTGGTGGTCCAGTGTCAAAGACTCCACACTCCCAATGCTAGGGCCTGGGTTCAATCCCTGGTTGGGGAACTAGATCCCACATGCCACAGCTCAAAGTCCCAAGTGCTGCAACTAAGACCCAGTGCAGCCAGGTAAATAAATATTTTTTAAAACTCACTGTCCAGAAAAATGGGGGTTAAAGAGTTAAGTTCAATAACAGAGAAATACGGAAAATTACATTTTTTTCTGAAAATAGATTATTATTGATAGTATATGCCACAACATAAACAGAGATTATCTCTAGCTAGTAAGAGAGATTATAAGTGCTTTTCATTTCTTTTTCTCTGCATTTCCTACTTTTCCAAAAGGAACATGTTTATATACGTATGGATGTTAGAGCTGAACAATAAAGAAGGCAGAGTGCTGAAGAAGTGATGCTTTCAAACTATGGTGCTGGAGAAGACTCTTGAGAGTCCCCTGGAAGGCAAGGAAATCAAAACAGTCAATCCTAAAGGAAATCAACCCTGAATATTCATTGGAAGGACTGATGCTGAAGCTGAAGCTCCAAAGCTTTGGCCACCTGATGAGAACAGCTGACTCATTGGAAAAGACCCTGACGCTGGGAAAGATTGAAGGCAAGAGGAGAAGGGGACGACAGAGGATGAGATGGTTGGATGGCATCATCGATTCATTGGACATGAACTTGGGCAAACTCTGGGAGATGGTGAGGGACAGGGAGGCCTGGTGTGCTGCAGTCCATGGGGCCACAAAGAGTCAGACACGACTCAGCGACTGAACGACAGCTCCTTCCTCTCTGAAGACACTCCTAACCCAAGTGAATGGAGATGGGGTCAAATGACACAATCTCAATTATAAACACAGAATATAAGAGAATATGGGGTTTCCCAGGTGTCTCAGTGGTAAAAGAACACTCCTGCCAATGCAAGAGACACTCAGTCCTTAACTCAGCATGATCCCCTGGAGGAGGAAAGAGCAGCCCAATTCCAGGATTCCTGCCTGGGAATTCCCATGGACAGAGGAGACTGGTGGGCTACAGTCCATGGAGTTACAGAGTCGGACACGACTTAGTAACTAAACTACGACATAGCTGATTCACTTTGCAGTACAGCAGAAACTAACACACACTGTGAAGCAACTACACTTCAATAAAATTAAAAACAAAAACAAAAACGTGGTTATCTCCTCCAGCCTAGACAAGAAGGTAGGGAAGGAACTAACAAGTTGTCCACAGAGTCTAGAGGCCACCCTCTGGCTGGCTGGCTGACCACGAGCTCCAGCCAGGCTGTGTGCTGCAGCGCAGGGAGCAAGAAAGACGGAAACAGCAGCGCCAGCCCAGGCTGGGATGCAGGAAGCATCAGGGGAACCAGTGGGACACAGAGATGACTTGGGAACCAGAACAAACACAAAAGTCTCAGGGTAAGCCCTGGGGTGTCTTGTCTTTGCTCTCCCTGGAGTTGATGGATAGGTAACAAGCCCACTATTTGGAAGGTCCTGTGAGTTCAGTCTTGCAGTGGAGAGATTACTCAGTGGTCCAGCTGAGGAGACCTGGGAGAGACTCAGCACGGATGCTGAAATGGACACTGACTGAGTACTAAGCCAGGGAGACAAAGGACCACTGTCTGAATCCCACCTCTCCAGGGGGAACTGGATGTGCCTGGATAGATGCCAACTCAAAAGAGGCCCAGGGTCCACCCAAGGCCAGGCGTCCTCTCCGAGGCAGTCTGAAGTACAGGGAGGCAGCACCAAAGGCCAGAGTTTATTCTCAAGGGAAGTCCAAGAGCCAAGTTGTGAAGCCTAGATCCAGTCCAGTGTCCAAAAGGCAGAGTGGGAGGACACTGGGGAGCTGAGGATGCAGAGTGGAGGAGGACTGGACTGGCTTAAGGGTCTGGAGCATGCTCAAGGAGGGACAGGATCCCCGGTTATGAGAACACACAGTGGTCTCAAACCTTTGGGCACTAGGGATGGATTTTGTGGAAGATAGTTTTTCCCACAGACTGAAAGTGCCAGGGATGGTTTGGGGTTGATTCAAGCACATTATGTATTTTTAATTAATTTATTTTTTATTGGAGGATAACTGCTTTACAATATTGTGTTGGTTTCGGCCATCCATCAACATGAATCAGCCATAGGTATATATAGGTCCCCTCCTTCCTGAACCTCCTTCCCACCTCCCTCCCCATCCCACCCCTCTAGGTTGTCACAGAGCACCGGTTTGAGCTCCCTGTTGTCATACAGCAAATTCCCACTGGCTGTCTATTTTATATGTGGTAGTGTACATGTTTCTCTGCTGCTCTCTCCATCTGTCCCTCCCTCTCCTTCCCCCCCTCAACCTGTGTCCACAAATCTGTTCTCTATGTCTGTGTCTTCACTGCTATGAAGACAGCAGTCTTCAGTACCATCTTTCTGGATTCCATATATACGCATTAACAAACAAGATTTGTATTTCTGGCTTACTTCACTCTAGATAACAGGCTCTAGCTTCATCCACTTTATTCGAACTGAGTCAAGTGCATTCCTTTTTATGGCTGAGTAATATTCCATTGCATGTATGTACCACAGATTCTTTATTCAGTCGTCTGTCAATGGACATCTAGGTTGCTTCCACATCCTGGCTGTTGTAAATAGTGCCACGTGAACATTGGGGTACACAGAACACATTACATTTGTTGTGCACTTTATTTCTAATATAATGCCGCTGGTAATCTGACAGGAGGTACCCACCGGTCCATGACCTGGACGTTGAGGACCCCTGTTGTAGACTAGACTTCATGGAGGAGATGGCATTAAGTTTGATCTTGAAGGCAGTCTCACTCCCAGGCTACTTCACACCTCCTTCCCCTGACACTGGCCCCAGAGTCAGGAGAAACACCAGGGAGCCGTCAGCCTCCCTGCCAGCCTGGCGCTCTCTTGGTGGTTGTCTCTGCGTCTGTGCTGTCTGTGGGGGACACAGCAGCTGTTCCTCTAGGGCCATGGGTCCCGTTTTCTCTTCCTTCCTCTGTTCTAGTCTCTGATCCTCCCTAACCTCTGTCCTCCACACCTTAATCAGCTGCTGTCCTTGTTCTCTGCAGGATTCTATTTGCAGCTAAGCGACTGGGGCTTCCCAGGTGACACTAGTGGTAAGGAACCTACCTGCCAATGCAGGAGACACAAGAGACATGGGTTCAGTCCCTGGGTCGGGAAGATCCCCTGAAAGAGGGCAGGGCAACCCACTGCAGCATTCTTTCAGGGAAAATCCCATGGACAGAGGAGCCTGGCATGCTACAGTCCTTGAGACTGCACAGAGTTGGACACGTCTGAGCACGCACAAAATACAATGACAATAGGCTCAGGAGGGAGCCTCAGGAAATTCCAACATTTAAGGGATCAGCAGTGGAAGAGACATGCAACATCAAGGCAGAGAAGAAACTAAAGAGAGAAATAAAAATTAAGAAAGTTCCAACACAGAAGCCAAGGGGAAGGGAGGGTCCGTTTTGTATTTTGTTTAGTCGTTGTTGGCTTTGGGACAAAAGAAATAAACTTCAGGAACCTCTGGCAAATCAAGTTGGCCTCCTGTCTTTCTTGGAGAAGAGACTAGCTTTTAGCATCCCCTGGAACGAAACAGCTGTCATTTCTAGGGTGCTAAGGAGGGGGACTGGGGCGGGAGGAGGGGTGGGGAGAGCAGATGGATATAACTAAACTGAGGATCTGGTCAGGGTTTCAACCAATTTCCCAAACCTAGTGCTAATTCGTGCAGCCCACAGTCTATTTCCCATAAATTGAAATCCCTGTGTATTTGAACGGAAATATAATCCACGTGTTCATGATTCATTTGCACTTTATGTAACCAAATGTTGGGCTGTCACTGTTTGATGTCCAAGACACCATCTGAAGAATCTTTGCAGCCAGAAGTCATGAGTTGCCAGAGAATTGAAAAGGAGACAAGCCTTGGCCAGCTGCATCCCTAATTGTAAAGCAGTCAGCAGGGAATGAAGAGGTACAGTGTGAAGGGGGGAGCATCCAATATGTACTTCTAGATCAGATATATGTTCCATGCTTCAAGTTGCAAGCATCTGATGTTAAACAAGCCACACCAACAAACAGGCAGCGCCCGCAGAGATGCTGTAGGTGATGTAACTGTTTGGTTCCTATTGAACATTTTAGATGATTTCCAACTCTGATATTATAAAGCTAAAACAAAAATCTTTTGTGTATCCGCTTTTGTCCACATCTCTTATTATTGCCTGATGATAAGTTTCCAGATATAGAATTACTGGATCACAGGAAAGACACACAGTGTTAAATTGTATTTCAGGAAAATTGCAAAGTTACCCTTTTATACCGGGCTTCCCAGGTGGCGCTAGTGGTAAAGAACCCACCTGCCAATGCAGGAGACATAAGAGACGCAGGTTTGATCCCTGGGTCGGGAAGATCCACTGGAGGAGGGCATGGCAACACATTCCAGTATTCTTAACCTGGAGAATCCCAGGGACAGGGAAGCCTGGAAGGCTATGGTCCATAGGGTCATAAAGAGTTGGACACCACTGAAGCAACTTAGCACACATGTATGCACCCTTTTACACACAATGAATGAACTTGTCTTTCTCACCATGCTTTTTTAAGCTCTGTGTATTATCAAAGAAATAATCAATGAGGTATTAGAAAGTTATTAAAAGTTGTGTTTCAAAGACTATTTTACATAGCATGCAAAGCTATTAATTATATAAATACAAAATTGCATAACTGAACAATAACTATGTACAAGTATAAACTCAATTTTATTTAAATTATTCCATAGTGTGATGTATATTCTATCACACAGAACAGCAGTTTCAGTATATGAAACGGTGCTCAACACCACTAATCATGAGAGAAATGCAAATCAAAACCACAATAGTATGTTACCTCACACCTGTGAGAATGGCTGGTACCAAAAAGATAAGCAGCAGGTGTTGGTGAGGATGTGGAGAGAAAGGATCCCTTGTGCACTATGTGTGGGAATGTAAGTCAGTGCAGCCAGCGTGGAAAACAGTATGGAGGTTCCTCAAGAAATCAAAACTAGAACTACCACATGATCCAACAATTCCACTTCTGGTATTTACCCAAAGAAAACAGAAACACTAGTTTGAAAAGATTATACACCCCTATGTTCACTGTAGCATTTTTCACAATAGTCAAGACATGGCAACCAGTTAGGTGTCCATCAACGGATGAACGGATAAAGACAAAAAAACTTTATGTTTATATATATACACACACATACATATATAACACATATATATTTCATTTATTTAGGGGCTTCCCTGGTGGCTCAGATGGTAAAGAATCTGCCTGCAGTGCCGGAGACCTTGGTTCCATCCCTGGGTTGGAAAGATCCCCTGGTGAAGGGAACTGCTACCCACTCCAGTATTCTTGCATGGAAAATTCCATGGATAGAGGAGCCTGGTGGGCTACAATCCATGGTGTCGCAGAGTTGGACTCGAATGAGCAACTTTCACCCACTCACTTGTTGCTATGTACACACACACAGTGGAATATTATTTACCCATAAAAAGAATGAAATCTGGCTACTTGTGACAACATGGATGGTCCTTGAGAGCAGGATGCTTAGTGAAAGAAGTCAGAGAAAAATAGAGTATGATTTCTCTTATGTGTGGAACCTGAAAAAACAACACAAAAGAACCCGTAAGCTCATAGATACAGACAACAGATTAGTGGTTGCTAGAGGTGGGCAGCCAGGGTGGGGTGGTGGAAGGGGTGTGGGCAAAATGAGTGAAGGGAGTTAAGAGATATAAACTTCCAGTTATAAATAAGTCATGTGTGTGAGTGTGCTTAGTTGTGTCCGACTCCTTGACTTCATGGATGGTAGCCTGCCAGGTTCCTCTGTCCATGGAATTTCCCAGGCAAACATACTGGAGTGGGTTGCCATTTCCTTCTCCAGGGGATTTTCCCAAGCGAGGGATCAAACTCATGTCTTCTGCATTGGCAGGCATATTCTTTACCTCTGAGCCACCGGGGAAGCCCAAGGTTAATAATACTGCCTTGCATATTTGAAAGTTACTAAGAATAGATTTTAAAAGTCCTCAACACAAGAAAAACAATTCTGTAACTATGCCTGATGATGAATGTTAACTAGACTTAATGTGGTGATCATATCACAATATACCAAATATTGAATCACTGTGTTGTACACCTGAAATTAATGTTGTATGTCAACTGTAATTCAATAAAAAAATTTTTTTCTTAAAGAATATCAGCTTCAGCTGCAATAACAAAATCAATCCTCAACTCTCAGCATTTTAATCCCAACAGAAATTTATTTCTCATCAGCACAAAATCTGATGCAACCCAGGCCACTCTCCAAGGCAGCCTTTTCCAGGTGGTGACTCAGGGACCCAGGCTGTCTCCTTCCTGTGTCTCCACCATCTCAACACTAGCTGAATTCAGAGTTCCAGAACAGAGGACAAGAGAGCATAGAGACTTATACATGGGCTTTTCAAGGCCTCAGGCCAGATCTGACACATGTCATTTTCATTCATGATCAACTGTCTAGAACTTACCCTCTGACCATGCCCAACCAGCAGGCAGCTAGAAAGAGCACAAGGATGCTCAGTGAGCACTCAGTGTCTCAGCTACAGTCTGGTCACCAAATATTCCTTTTCTCCCTTTTCCCACACACACAAAAAAAACACTTCCAGCCCATGAGCGATGACCCATCGCCCCATCAATTTATAGCTCCCCGCTCAAAAGATCAGAATCTCCAGCAGACACACAGGTCCTTGTATCAAGCCAGAAGTGGCTGCTCTCGGTTCTGAGAAGCATCTTTCTAGAGCAGGCGTCGGCAAACTTCTTCAGGGCCAGAAAGTAAATATGTTAGGCTTGGGGGCCATGAGGTCTCTGCTACAGCTATTCAACCCTGCCATCGTAATGCAAAAACAGTCACTGACACTCTGTACATGAACGGGCATGGCAGAGAAGGAGATGGTTGGAATGGCATCACCGACTCAATGGACATGAGTTTGAGAAACTTCGGGAGACAGTGAAGGACAGGAAAGGCTGGTGTGCTGCAGTCCATGGGGTCATGAAGAGTTAGACACAACTGAGTGACTGAACAACTGCTCTCAGAGGGCACTGCATTTACTGCTTGTCAAGGACACCTTTTGGAAAGTTTTCCATTTTCCATTGTCTCCTTGGCCACCTGTGCAGTAGATGTTGGAAAGCCTATGTCCCTTGGGGGCTGTTTTCCTCAGCCTTTTTGATGCCTGTGCGTGGTTGGAGTTTCAGGGTGCTTAGAAGGTTAAAAGTCTCAAATCATCATAGGCTTTCTAAGGCCAGGGTTCTTTTTTTTTTTTTGGCAGTCTGACTCTCAGACAACTCAGTAGTCACTTTCCAGTTCCATCTTCCAGGAACCACACCCACTGTTCTTTCAAGACTTGGTTCCTAGAGCTGCTGTATTTGTTTATTTCATGTCCCCAATCCTCTTTCACTCAGTACAACAGTGGCTGCCTTCAGGCCACCTACAGCCACAAGCATGAAATTCCTACCCTTCCTCTGTTTGCTCTGAGACATAAAAATCAGAGGGAAATTTTAATTATAGGTGTCAGACCCCATCTTTCATTTGATTTTTGCCCTGCTTCCAACTGGACACGGCACTGGGTACCACACCCTGAATGTGAATTTGCCTTTGGCTACTCTGAAGTCTTTCTCAATCCCATTTCTGACGCTATCATCTCAAGGCGGTTCATTTTTCCAGCCTTCATTTCTGGCCTTTCTCCATTCCCTGTTATTACTCTTAGAAATGAGTCGATTCTTTGCTGTGTGCATCTTTTCCTTGTAACACCTTGTTAAACATAGCCAGCAACAACTAATGCGATTACCACCATTCCGATTTTCCAACCACTTTCCCCAGAGCTACAAGTTCATTAAGAACCAAATGTACCTTCCAGGTGATCACAGGAGACTAATAATAAATATTTCACCACTGCATAAGAGGGGCTGAGTGTTCCTCCAGTCCCATTTCCTTACTGCCATTTACCTAACTGATATATCGATATGCACTGCAGGTTTTTGTTACAGCAGCTTCTTACTTTTACTATCAACTTCTAAATTAGTCTGAATAAGCTAGGGTGTATTATGGGCACCCCCTAATTCAGTGGTTTAACACTTGCTTGCTCACATAAAGTCACAGATAAATCTGGCTGCATTCTGTGGCATATACAATATACATTAAGGTTTTCCACCCAAGTGGGTGATGGAAGCCACTGGACCCTGCCATGGAGGGGTCCAGCGAGCCACAGCTAGATGCTAAGGTCAAGTCACCAGCTGGCTCAGAGATTTTCAGCGGAAGCTGGAGATGGCTGTGAGCTCAGACAGTTGCAGATTACTTAAGTGTCCTTATGTTTCAAAGTGGCAGATCATTGAGGTCAAGTAAAGAACAAGTTTTTCTGAAATGACAATTCCACATTTTCTGAATTTCTACAGACTGTTCAAGGAAGTTGCTGTAATTATTGAAACTATGTGAAAAATGATTACTTGGTTGGTGAATTGCTATCATCGTTCTAAAATCATGGACTTCATGGGGCTTCCCTGGTGGTCCAGTTAGGACTTCTCCTTTCAATGCAGGGGGTGTGGGTTAGGACCCCACATGCCTTGTAGCCAAAAAGAAACAAAGCATAAAACAGAAGCAATATTGTAACAAAATCAATAAAGACTTTAAAAATGGTCCACATCCAAAAAAAAAAAAAATTAAAATAAAAAAAAACTACCACTAATTAAAAAAAAAAAAAAGGACTTCACTTTCTGCAACAAAATAGCCTAAGGATCAAATGATAAGTACTGAATGAAAATTACACCTTGGGTTTTCCACTTTTTAAATAATAAAAAAAAGAATCAAGCAGGAAAAAATATAAAAATAAGATATATATTAAGAAAACACATCAAAAATTAGAGAAACATTTTCTTTTCCTCAGTCATCCACATTGAGTATTTATTGCTTTGTAATCAGAATATGGACTTCCCATGTGACTCAGTGTTACAGAATCTGCCTGCCAATGCAGGAGACACAGGTTTGATCCATGGATTGGGAAGACCCTTGGAGATGGAAATGGCAACCTATTCCAGTATCCTTGCCTGGCAAATCCCATGGACAGAGGAGCCTGGCGGGCTCCAGTCCATGGGGTCATAGATAGTCAGACATAACTGAGCAACTAAACAACAAAAATCAGAAAAAGATTACAAATACTTAAATCATCAGCTTATTCAGCTACTTGGGAGATACACTTAACAGTTCAGCTGACTTGATCCTTTGAAAACTGCATTCTCTATATGGGCCTTTCAAGAATCTCTTTAAGATGATACACTACCCCTGAAATTATCACAACATTGTTAATCGGCTATATTCCAAAACAAAATAAAAAGTTAAAAAAGAAAAGATTATAAAAAGAAACAACCCACCAGTTAAAAGAGCAAAATATATACTTAAGTTTACCTTTACTCTTCATGGCACAAGGGATGAAGAACTGTGTCTTGGGGTTGGATGACGAGGCTTTTATGCCTGTATATGTTTGTTCAGTGTAAAACACTCCATGAACCAAGTTCAAGGACACTAGCAGCAAAAGGGCTATTTGTGGCAGCATGTTCTCAGATGGATTCTGAAAAACAGGAAAGAATAATTTCATACAGCTTCGTCACTGACCTGTTTTATTTTTCTAATGTTGTATAGATGAATTCTTTAGTTATCTACTTTTGCTAGCCTTTTCCTATATATTCTGAATATATTCCATAAATTAATGAGCATTATAATTTTGTTAATCATACAAATATGTCTTATTTGGTTTTGAAAACCACATCCAGGTAACCAAGTAAAAATAAAGTGATTCAAATAAAAGGAAAAAAAAAATGATCATCTGGTACACAGGCCCTTCCTTCTCCTGGGATGGCCTTTCCTATGAGAAGTCTTTCTGTTTTTATTTTATTATTATTCTTTTTATTGGAGATAATTGCTTTACGATGTTATGTTAGCTCCTGCTGTACAACAATGAATCAGCTATATGAATACGTATATCCCCTCCTTCCTAAGCCTCCCTCCCAACCCCCATCCCACCCCTCTAGGTCCTCACAGTGCACTGAGCTGAGCTCCCTGTGCTATACAGCAGCTTCCTTGTATTATATTATACTAGCTATCTGTTTTACACATGGCCCTGCATATATGTCAGTGCTACTCTCCCAGTTTGTCCCACCCTCCCCTTTCCCTGGTTCATCTGTACCTATTTTTCTAGATTCCATATATATGGGTTAATATATAATACTTGTTTTATGAGAAGTGTTTCTAATCTCCAAACCATCCTGGAGTCTGTTCTCCCAATAGTCCTATGTATTTAATGGTCACATCGGGATATGGTAGTAATACTTTAAATTTGCCTGCATGCTAAGTCACTTCAGTCGTGTCCAACTCTTTGCAACCCCATGGACTGTAGTCCACCAGGCTCCTCTGTCCATGGGATTCTCCAGGCAAGGATACTGGAGTGGGTTTTTGGACCCTCCTTCAGGGGCTCTTCCTAACCCTGGGATCAAATCCACATCTCTTACATCTGCCTGCATTGGCAGGCAGGTTCTTTACCACGAGCACCCCAGGGGAAGACCATCTGCTGTGCTAAAGGGAGAGCAAAGGGACTACCTCTGCCTAGAAGGCCAAGGGAAGCTGTCATGACCACTAAACATAGGTGGCTCCAATGGGACAGGTCTGTGTGCCTAGAATTTGCTGGGACTCAAAGAACCCATGACTGATCCTATGAACTAGAAGCCAATCACATCAGAGAAAGAATGTGGGCATCTTAGTCCTGTCCAGAAGGTGTCTTGGAAGAGCAAACAGACCTCAGCAGGATAGACTCAGAAACATGGGGGATTCCCAGGGACTGAGAGCATTTGTCTTCCATGGAAAACTCTAGAAAAGATCCCAGGAGTGGGAGATATGCCCAGAGATAACATCCTCAAGATAGATGCTCACTGGGACTTCCCTAGCCGTCCAGGGTTAAAACTCCACCCTTTCACTGCAGGGGGCATGGGTTCCATCCTTGGAAATAATATTCCAGGTGCTTCTTGGTGTGGTCAGAAAAAAAAAAAGAAGAAGAAGAAAGAAAGAAAGAAAAGAAAAACACTCATCATGGCCATTGGCCAAGATGGGAGAACAAAGAAGCTGGGTCTCTTAGCACTTACTATCAGGAAAGAAGTTTTCTCATGTCCTGATCTCTTTTACTCCTCCCAAGCTCTTACCCCAAAAGGGTCAGAAAGTGCAGTGGGTAAGATGGGAGAGAAGACCTAGTGAGGGACCTCCTGCCATCAAGGGGCCAAGCTGGGAGAGGAAGGCGGGCTCAATTTTCCATCAAGTCCAGAATTTGATTATTACCTGGGAAAAATGACTTTTTAATTGCTAACTGGAGTCCATGTTTAAGTGTTCAGCAACACAAGGTAGCTAAAGGACACTTTAGAACTGAAGAGACTCATTGAGTATTCATCCAGGGGACAGGGAGGAAATACTTCCCCTAGAACAGGAAGAAGGGCCAGGCCTTGAGAGACAGGATGAAGTCCCTTTATGATCCCATCCCTTCTCTGTTCAGGATTCAGTTCAGTTCAGCCACTCAGCCATGTACGACTCTTTGCGACCCCATGAATCGCAGCATGCCAGGCCTCCCTGTCCATCACCAACTCCTGGAGTTCACTCAAACTGACATCCATCGAGTAGGTGATGCCATCCAGCCATCTCATCCTCTGTCGTTCCCTTCTTCTCTTGCCCCCAATCCCTCCCAGCATCAGAGTCTTTTCCAATGAATCAACCCTTCACATGAGGTGGCCAAAGTACTGGAGTTTCAGCTTTAGCATCATTCCTTCCAAAGAACACCCAGGGCTGATCTCCTTCAGAATGGACTGGTTGGATCTCCTTGCAGTCCAAGGGACTCTCAAGAGTCTTCTCCAACACCACAGTTCAAAAGCATCAATTCTTCAGTGCTCAGCTTTCTTCACAGTCCAACTCTCATATCCATACATGACTACTGGAAAAACCATAGCCTTGACTAGACGGACCTTCGTTGGCAAAGTAATGTCTCTGCTTTTGAATATGCTATCTAGGTTGGTCATTAACTTTCCTTCCAAGGAGTAAGCGTCTTTTAATTTCATGGCTGCAGTCACCATCTGCAGTGATTTTGGAGCCCCCCCAAATAAAGTCTGACACTGTTTCCACTGTTTCCCCATCTATTTCCCATGAAGTGGTGGAACCAGATGCCATGATCTTCGTTTTCTGAATGTTGAGCCTCAAGCCAACTTTTTCACTCTCCTCTTTCACTTTCATCAAGAGGCTTTTTAGTTCCTCTTCACTTTCTGCCATAAGGATGGTGTCATCTGCATATCTGAGGGTATTGATATTTCTCCCAGCAATCTTGATTCCCGCTTGTGCTTCTTCCAGCCCAGCATTTCTCATGATGTACTCTGCATAGAAGTTAAATAAGCAGGGTGACAATATACAGCCTTGACGTACTCCTTTTCCTATTTGGAACCAGTCTGTTGTTCCATGTCCAGTTCTAACTGTTGCTTCCTGACCTGTGTACAATCTACTCACTGGCAAAGACCCTGATGCTGGGAAAGATCGAAGGCAGAAGAAGAGGGCAGCAGAGGGTAACATGGTTAGATAGCATCACCAAGTCAATGGATATGAACTTGGGCTGACTTTGGGAGATAGTGAGGGACAAGGGAGGCCTGCTGTGCCACAGTCCATGGGGTTGCAAAGAAGCAGACTTGACTTAGCAACTGAACAGTAAACAATAAGTAAAACAGAGGACAGGTGGATACAAACGGACTGTGAGAGTCAGAGAGATGACAGAGAGAGGAAGAGGGAAGGGGATGACAAGAGAGAGAGCGGAGAAGCAGGGAGGGAGGAGATGGGCAGCTCACAGCGACAGCGGAAGAGAGAATGAGAGAGAAAAAGAGGTGTGGGGCTTTTCCTTGGTGGTCCAGTGGTTAAGACTTGTCCTTTCAATGCAAAGTGTGGGTTCGAACCCTGGTCGGGGAGCTGAGATCCCACATGCCTCATGACCAAAGAAACCGAAACATAAAACAGAAGCAATACTGTAACAAATTCTATAAAGGCTTTTAAAATGGCCCATATTTTAAAAAAAACAAAACTTAGAAAAAGAGAAGAGAGGGAAGAGGAACCACTGCTACGTCAATGCCCAGCTAGCCTCATCCTTGACCTTCATTCTGCCCTAGTGGCAGGGACCATCTGCGTCCTGCCCACCCCCTTGGTGGCTTCCCACTGCCAGCACTGAAGCCCCTGCGCCTGCAGGCTTTCTCCCAGCCCACTCCCTGCTGCAGGCAGAAAAGTCAGGAAGCTGATGGCCTCGGGGCAGCCCTCAACAATGGCCGAGGGAAGGTGAAGAAGAAATCTCCCCGTGTTTGCCTCCCGCAGAGGAGATGAGGCTGCCTTTCTGGCTCCTCCGTGGATGGTGTTTTAGGTGCCCCAAGGACACCTGCTAATAAAGCACTTTCTATTGACTTCCTTGTTTCCCATCATCTCAGAGAGATTCCCATCAAATAAACTACCTGCACTCGCATCTTTCTCTCAAGGTCTATTTCCTGGGGCCCTGAGAAAGCCATTCTTCTTCCCACACTCATCCCAGGAGTAGAAACCTGTTCCTCTTGTCTTTGCCTCCCCAGGATGGTGGAGACAGTTTCTAACATATCTGCCCTCTCCTCACCTCTCTTCTATTGACTGACCAGAGTACCGTCCCTTCTGGGGAAAAGGGGAAGAACGCAGATCCCCGAGTTCTCCCATCATCTGGCCAGCCCCCAGGGACCCCAGGGGTCCCACCAGCCCCAGGCAGGCCAGGCAGCGTCCCAGAGCGGCTCACACGTCGCCCCTGGCACCTTGGTCTAGGGCAGCGCCGCTTCCTGCCCGTCTGTTGGGAGCACTCACAGGAGACGTGAGCAGATGTCTGGCAGATGTTCAGCCTTGTTCGCACCAGCCAACAATAACAGAGCTGAGAGACGACGCTGCAGGGGGAGGAAGGGAGGCGGCTCTGGCCCCACAGCTGGGGATACGCCATAGAGACACTCTCTCCCCTCCCTCTGGGGGAGGAGATGGGGTGGGGGGTGGGGGTCTGTGTGTGACCTGGCTGCAGTGAATTAAGAGTTTGGAGCCCTTGGTGTCAGTGCTCGGGGCAGAATCCTGGGTGCATCAGCCTATTGCACTCAGTGCCCCCGACAGAACCCCCAAACCAATGACAGGCAGCCTGGCTGCCCTGGGAGACCTGGAGAAGACGCAGGAATTCTGGTCTATCAGATGGCAGGTTTCCCAGCATGGCCCACGGTCCCCTCCTATACAGATTGGGACATCTGTAGGGCTCTCTCCACTGAGACTGGACACATCCCCCATCCTGCTCTGCACAGGGCTCCAGAGAGACTTGACGCATCCCCAGAGCTGGTACCCAAGATGAAGCCCACATATCACCCCTCCAGGCTTGTGAAATGCAGCTGGGGGCTGAACCCCCAGGTATGCCAAGGCCGACTGGGGTGCCCAGGAAACTGAGCACTGCCCTCTGCTGAGAAAAGTCCCCGTGTAGGCCCACCACGGCTCATGGCAGCTCCCAGTCTTTTCCACACCCCGCCACTGCCTCCTGCTGCCAGAACTGAACAACTCTGGAGCAGCGAACTCTGCCTTACACTCACCCTCTCATTCATTCAATCGTGCCCTGCAGCCTTGGTCCTCCTGGCCCCCTTCAGAGGACACCTTTAAAGCAGCTCTGAATGCAAACTCGAAGGCAGAGGGAATGCCAATTTGTGTGCAATCCTGGGCAGCTCTAGAGGAGAAAATGGCAACCCACTCCAGTATTCTTGCCTGGGAAATACCATGGGCAGAGGAGCCTGATGGGCTACAGTCCATGGGGTCACAGTCAGACATAACCTAGTGATTGATGACTGAGCATGCACACCGGGCAACTCAGTTTACCTCTCCAAGTTTTCACCTGTAAATTGGGGAGAGGAGAGGGGGGAAGATCTTAGCATGAACACTGAGGATACAGAGATGAAAATTACGTATGCATATGTGCACTTTCTGTATTTGAAGTGTTCACAGTCACGTGGAGGAGAAAGAGATTTAAAAATGAGGATGCAGCAATGACAGGCAGCACACAAAGAGCACAGAGGTGCAGGAGAGGCACAAGTCTCCATGATAACTGATACGATGACAGACATGGTACTGGATGGAACACTGGATGCTCAGGATATACAACCACACAGCAAGCCTATGAGATGGGGGACATCTTAGTCATTCTTTCACCTATGAGTGAATGGAGCCTCAAGGAAGTACAGAGACTTCCAAGGTCACACACCTAGGAAGTGACCAATGCATGCCTGCGTGCTCAGTTGCGGCTGACTCTTTGTGACCCCATGGACTGTGGCCCGCCAAACTCCTCTGTCCATGGGATTCCCCAGGCAAGAACACTGGAGTGGATTGCCATTTCCTTTTCCAGAGGATCTTTCTTGCCCAGGTGTTGACCCTGTGTCCCCTGCACCGGCAGGCAGATTCTTCATCCCTGAGCCACCTGGGAAGCCTGAAGTAACCGGTCTCCTCACTGAGTTCTCTGACCCCAGAGTGTGTCTTATAACTTATTATCCTCCTGCCATTCATAAGAATACATTATGTCAATTCATTTAATCTTATAAACAAGTCTGAGAGGAAGTCAGTAGTCCAGCAGAGAACACTGAGGCTTGGCAAGGAGGGGGACCAGAGAGAAGCAGAAAGGGCTTTGAATGACTGGACATCACACTGCTGTCACTCAGGGAAGCTTCAGATCCCAGGGTCCCAGGCCTGTGTGCTTAGCACAATTTCCTGGGGAGAAGACCAGATTTCAGACGGAATGTCTATATAGAGTCCCAGAGGGGCCATATTCAAACCTGAACGTCCCCTGGCACAACCCCTTGGAATGCTGTTTTTTAAAAGAACCCTTTACATTCACCTAGTATACTGTTTCTTTTACAAGGAAAAGAAATGAACTGATCCCCTAACTGCAGTGCTTTTATGGTTTTTCCCCTCTTTAAATCTACAGTTTTGAAAACTGGAAACTCCCTCATATTTTGAAATTAAGCTCAACTGATTGAGCGACTTCACTTTCACTTTTCACTTTCATGCATTGAAGAAGGAAATGGCAACCCACTCCAGTATTCTTGCCTGGAGAATCCCAGGGATGGTGGAGCCTGGTGAGCTGCCGTCTATGGGGTCTCACAGAGTCCGACACGACTGAAGCGACTCAGCAGCAGAAGCAGCAGCTGAGCCCGGGCAGCCGACTTGTTAGCGTTTTTAACACTGACATCTTGTGGCCGCTTTGGAAAACTGCAAGACTAAATATGCAGGGGAGAAACTGGTCCCTTTCTCTCTCTGTCTCTTTTTTTTCCTTCCTTCCTTTCTTTCTCTTCCTTCCTTTTAATTGAAATATAGTTGATGTGCAATATTATGTTAGTTTCAGGTGTACTATATCACAATTTAACATTTGCAGGCATTATGTAATGATCACCACCTGTCCCTATACAAAGTTATTACAATATTCTTGACCTTTATGCTGTACATGACATCCTCGTGGCTTATTTCATAACAGGAGGTTTGTACCTTTTACTCCCCAAAACCTATTTCACCCAGTTCTCCATTCCCCTCCCATCTGGCAACCACCCATTTTTCTCTGTATCTATGAATCTGTTTTCATTTTTTTTTTTTTTTAGATTCCACATGGAAGTGGATCATACTGCATTTGTCTTTGTCTGACTGATTTCACTTTGCATAATGCCTTCTAGATCCATCCAGGAGATTTCAGCATCTGTATGAATCTTACCCCAGTTACTTCCATTCTCCAAAGGACTTAACTGATTGTGAGACTAATCAACTTTGGTCCCTGTGGGCTCTGACATTCTGGTTCTGTCACTGCTTTTCTTCAGGAGAAGAAAAAAAAGGCATCTCATTATCTTCATTGGAACTTACTTTGAAATGTTTACTGAAGGCTTGAATTATTTCTCATATAATTTCAAGTTAATGCCTTTTGCCTTATTTTTCTAATGGCATGATTGTGGTTTTCTCTTTCACTTAAAAGAGTTCTTTACAAACTTTAATTTTTCTTTTGCCATGCGGCAGGTGGGATCTTAGTTCCCCAACAAGGGATTGAACCCACAATCTCTGCACCGGAAATGTTAGGGGAAGCACACTGATTGAGACCGCCCACCCTGGCCAGGCACCATAGTAACCATTTGCATGAGTTGTTTTATGACAGGAGATCCTGATAAGGAATGCTGCTAAGTCGCTTCAGTCGTGTCCGACTCTGTGCGACCCCATAGACAGCAGCCCACCAGGCTCCCCTGTCCCTGGGATTCTCCAGGCAAGAGTACTGGAGTGGGGTGCCATTGCCTTCTCCGACTGGGTAGGATTAGGGGGTTGGATATTAGAGAGTATTTCCCTCCCAAGGCCAGCTATTTTCTGGTTGTCTCTCCAGAAGATTGTAGAGGCAACCTTGTGGGTCTGGATGGGGCTCAGGAAAAAAGCATGAAACAGGACAGAAGGGGGCAGAGCACAACCTTTGAAAGAATGACATAGCACAAGGGTATAAGTATAATGTAAACCAATTAAAATCAGTTGGGTCCAAGATGACAAGTCAAATTCAAGTAAACCTTAATCTCCAATCTATAAACCAACAGACACACCCAGAGGTGGCAGGACAGCTCCAAGGCAAGGTCAAAAGATGGAGTAGGTGGTTCCCCAATGGCCTGGATGATCCTCTCACTCATTAGCATATGAATTCCACGCCCTCACAAAACCTCAGTTTAGTTCAGTCACTCAGTCGTGTCCAATTCTTTGCGACCCCATGAATCACAGCACGCCAGGCCTCCCTGTCCATCACCAACTCCTGGAGTTCACTCAGATTCACGTCCATCGAGTCAGTGATGCCATCCAGCCATCTCATCCTCTGTCGTCCCCTTCTCCTCCTGCCCCCAATCCCTCCCAGCATCAAAGTCTTTTCCAGTCAATGGCAGCCCACTCCAGTACTCTTGCCTGGAAAATCCCATGGACGGAGGAACCTGGTGGGCTGCAGTCAATGGGGTCGTTAAGAGTTGGACATGACTGAGCAACTTCACTTTCATGCATTGGAGAAGGAAATGGCAGCCCACTCCAGTGTTCTTGCCTGGAGAATCCCAGGGACAGGGGAGCCTGGTGCATGCCGTCTATGGGGTCGCACAGAGTCGGACACGACTGAAGTGACTTAGCAGCAGCAGCAGCAGCAGCAACTCTTCGCATGAGGTGGCCAAAGTACTGGATCTTCAGCTTTAGCATCATTCCTTCCAAAGAAATCCCAGGGTTGATCTCCTTCAGAATGGACTGGTTGGATCTCTTTGCAGTCCAAGGGACTCTCAAGAGTCTTCTCCAACACCACAGTTCAAAAGCATCAATTCTTCGACACTCAGCCTTCTTTACAGTTCAACTCTCACATCCATACATGACTCCTGGAAAAACCATAGCCTTGACTAGACGGACCTTAGTCAGCAAAGTAGTGTCTCTGCTTTTGAATATACTATCTAGGTTGGTCATAACTTTTCTTCTAAGGAGTACTTCTTTTAATTTCATGGCTGCAGTCACCATCTGCAGTGATTCTGGAGCCCCCCAAAATAAAGTCTGACACTGTTTCCATTGTTTCCCCATCTATTTCCCATGAAGTGATGGGACCAGATGCCATGATCGTTTTCTGAATGTTGAGATTTAAGCTAACTTTTTCACTCTCCTCTTTCACTTTCATCAAGAGGCTTTTTAGTTCCTCTTCACTTTCTGCCTTAAGGGTGGTGTCATCTGCATATCTGAGGGTATTGATATTTCTTCTGGCAATCTTGATTCCAGATTGTGTTTCTTCCAGTCCAGCGTTTCTTATGATGTACTCTGCATAGAAGTTAAATAAGCAGGGTGACAATATACAGCCTTGACATACTCCTTTTCCTATTTGGAACCAGTCTGTTGTTCCATGTCCAGTTCTAACTGTTGCTTCCTGACCTGCATACAGATTTCTCAAGAGGCAGGTCAGGTGGTCTGATATTCCCATCTCTTTCAGAATTTTTCACAGTTTATTGTGATCCACACAGTCAAAGGCTTTGGCATAGTCAATAAAGCAGAAATAGATGTTTTTCTGGAACTCTCTTGCTTTTTCCATGATCCAGTGGATGTTGGCAATTTGATCTCTGGTTCCTCTGCCTTTTCTAAAACCAGCTTGAACATCAGGAAGTTCACGGTTCACGTATTGCTGAAGCCTGGCTTGGAGAATTTTGAGCATTACTTTACCAGCATGTGAGATGAGTGCAATTGTATGGTAGTTTGAGCATTCTTTGGCATTGCCTTTCTTTGGGATTGGAATGAAAACTGACCTTTTCCAGTCCTGTGGCCACTGCTGAGTTTTCCAAACTTGCTGGCATATTGAGTGCAGCACTTTCACAGCATCATCTTTCAGGATTTGAAATAGCTCCACTGGAATTCCATCACCTCCACTAGCTTTGTTCATAGTGATGCTTTCTAAGGCCCACTTGACTTCACATTCCAGGATGTCTGGCTCTAGATGAGTGATCACACCATCGTGATTATCCGGGTCTTGAAGATCTGTTTTGTACAGTTCTTCTGTGTATTCTTGCCACCTCTTCTTAATATCTTCTGCTTCTGTTAGGTCCATATCATTTCTGTCCTTTATTGAGCCCATCGTTGCATGAAATGTTCCCTTGGTATCTCTCATTTTCTTGAAGAGATCTCTAGTCTTTCCCATTCTGTTGTTTTCCTCTATTTCTTTGCATTGATCACTGAAGAAGGCTTTCTTATCTCTCCTTGCTATTCTTTGGAACTCTGCATTCAGATGCTTATATCTTTCCTTTTCTCCTTTGCTTTTTGCTTCTCTTCTTTTCACAGCTATTTGTAAGGCCTCCCCAGACAGCCATTTTGCTTGTTTGCATTTCTTTTCCATGGGGATGGTCTTGATCCCTGTCTCCTGTACAATGTCACAAACCTCATCCCATAGTTCATCAGGCACTCTATCTATCAGATCTAGACCCTTAAATCTATTTCTCACTTCCACTGTATAATCATAAGGCATTTGATTTAGGTCATTCCTGAATGGTCTAGGGGTTTTCCCTACTTTCTTCAATTTGAGTCTGAATTTGGTAATAAGCAGTTCATGATCTGAGCTACAGTCAGCTCCTGGTCTTGTATTTGTTGACTGTATAGAGCTTCTCCATCTTTGGCTGCATATAATATAATCAATCTGATTTCGGTGTTGACCATCTGGTGATGTCCATGTGTAGAGTCTTCTCTCTAGCCAGGCCTAATTCCGTGGCCCCAGCCCTTGCCCTTGGCAATGATTCATACCCTGAAGAGTGGCTTCTCTCTGGATCCTAACAAATCCACCTCTTATCGCTTTGTCTCTCAATGAATTTTTGCAATGAGACATCAGGGCCTGCGCTTCATTAGTTTTGGCCGAGCTTGAGTCCCGGGAGAGAGCTGAAGGACAGGAGGAAAAAGCAGTGGGGAAAACTTGCCAAGGAGTCCCCTTTATAGCCCGCTGGAAAATTTGCTAAATATCTGACCAGTGCTCAGTTTCATTGGTCTGATCCTTGGCACAGAGAAGATAAAGGACAGAAGAACCCCCACCAGCTTGTGTAACAGCTACTGGCGCTCAGCAGATAGCGCCTTTGGGACATGCTGAAGAGTAACCTCTCCAGAGTCCCTCAGTTGTTCCCCCTGCCACCTGCCTGTTTGAGGGAGGTTCGAGGAAACAAGAAACGAGAGATTGTAAAGGAATTAAGATTTCATTAGGCATGTCCCTCCAGCAATAGGAACGAGGACCTCTTACCTTAACTGGAGGTCTTTTGGGATCTGAGACTGGGCCGCGTGGGCTTTCCACTGTCCTGCTTTCCAGCACGATGGGCCTTCCCCTGTGCTGGATTTTCTTTGCCTTCCTCCTCTACCGCGGGAGCTTCGCTGAGTTGGGCTCCTGCTGTGCTTGGCCTCTTCCGCGGAGGTTGTTTCAGCCAGGAATACGGAATTAATAAGCCACCACCAACCGTAAGAGTTTGGGAAAGGTCTAAAGGAGACACTGCGTGTCTGTCCACTTCCCGGAATCCCTCTCACTAGCATCCATGTTGGCTGAGCGGTGCATGCGCCACCAGGAAAGACTCTGAATTAGAATGATTGGCCAAAGACCACCTGGAAACTAATCCCATCACCATAAAACCCGAGACTGTGGGCCACGGGGCAGAGCAGTTCTCCTGGGTTTCCTTACCCTACTGCTCTCCACCCGGGTGCCCTTTCCCAATAAAATCTCTTGCTTTGTCAGCACATGTGTCTCCTCGGACAATTCATTTCTGAGTGTTAGACAAGAGCCCAGTTTCGGGCCCTGGAAGGGGTCCTTTTTCCTACAACAGAAGCACAGAGTCTTCTACTGCACTCAAGCACATTACATTTATTGTGCGCTTTATTTGTATTGCTATTACATCAGCCCCACCTCAGATCCTCAGGCATCAGATCCTGAAGTTGGGGATCCCTGCTCCAACCCATCCCCTTTTCTCCACCTTCTCTGACACTGCCTCAGTTCAGAGGCTCATCTCTCCCCAGGGACCCCTTAACTCCCTGCTGCTTCCTTAATATCTTTCTAAAGCAAAATCATGCCACTTTCCTCCTCAAACCCTTTGAATGCTGGCCATTACCTTCCAAATAAAATTCAAATAACTTGATACATGCAGCCACGAATGATATACAAATGATTAAACAACCTGCACAGTTTATTCTGCACAGTTTTTTTTTGTTTGTTTTTTTCCCCACTGGGCACCAACCAAACAAAACACACTCCAGCCACTCTGGGGTCGGGTCCTCCAGGCTCCCTGCTAAGCCAGACATTCACTCTGAATTTCTGGGCAAGGGCCAGGCATCATTTATTACTAAAGTTCTACAGGTGAATCCAGTGCACAGCCAAGGGCAGAAACTCCTCCTATTGTATTGCAATAGACAGGGTAATGCCTGCCTCCTGGAAAACAGTCAAGCCATGTTGGCTTGAAGCTGCATTTATTTAAAATGCATTTATATAACCTGTGATTTACTTTCTGCCTATGGGCACACAGTCCACTCGGTATCCTTCAGGACTGGTTCCAGGCACCCCCCCCCCCCGCCCCACACCAAAATCCTAGGATGCTCAAGTTCCTTAAGCCAGCTTCCCTATCTGCGGGTTCTGCATCCACAGATTCAACCACCTGTGTATCATAAACATAGTATCAATGCTACACCTTGGGTGGTTGGTTGAATTTGCGGATGTGAAACTGCAGATAGGGAGGGGCGACAGGATTTTTACGCTAACCAGCCATAACCCTCATCTTAACCTCCTGCACTTACACATCACAGGTACTCAGTACTCCACAGAGAATGAGTAGTAGATGGACAAACACATGGAAAGATAGTTATTTATTTTGTCTGATGACGTGAATGCCACGACTAATTGCTGGTTTCAAAGATAAGGCAGAAATAAGGAGATTCTGCAATATGAAAATCACTACAAAATAAAGGGCTGGTCAAATAGGGGTCTTGATTCCCCTACACCATCAGAAGACACAGAAATACAAGTGGGAAAATGTTTAATGTAATGCCACAGCAGTCCACAGCTACCCATTTTCTGTTTCTTACTATACTGTGCAGGGTTGGGATAAAGAGAGTGGAGCCAAATATTCAGCAAAGTTCTGATAACTTTATTGCAAAGACATAGCTTTAAAAAGTAACACAGCCCTCCTAGAAGCTGCTGCTACAGAGGATCTAAATATAGGAAGCTGAGTCTTCAGAATTTGCTCATCAACAAAGGAATGTCATCCGGTAACCTTCAAATGCAATTTCTGAGCTATTGCCCACGGCAATTTTTTTTTCCTGCGTCCTAGACCTCCACTGTTAATTCAATAGTCTGAACAGAGTCTCTGTTTTAATACAATGTTCGGAGAGTTCGCTGCCTTTCTTAATAGGCTGAGGCATGCAAGGTTGATTTCCCATACAGCTACATTGGAAGTGCGCGCTGAGGCACGCAGCCATGCGCACTGGGTGTGTTTCCGGCCCCTGGGTCCGAAACCTGCTCTCTCACTTGCTCCCGGGCTCCGGTGTCCTCTGCCGGAGGCTTGGGCAGGTCCAACATGGTGGACAAGTCCTTCCTGGGAGCCCCAGTCACCAACATCCAGTGGTTCTTTGGCTTTTCAACTCTGTGCGAATCCAGATAGGTGTGAGCAGCGACCTCTGCTTCCTTTCCAAAATAGGTTCTGAGGCAGGAAAGAATTAACACAGGTTGGAAATGGAATTACAACCCTCAGTAAGCTGTTAAGTTCATCTCAAGACACCTGGTTCAGCAGAGTGCTACATGAAGCCCTTGCAGGAAAGAAGTTTCTCTAAAACGGGACGTGTTTGCCAGCAAGACTCACCAGATTTGGGCAAGGACGAGGTGTATAGGACCCCATGATAGTTAAAAGTCCTCTGTGGGGAAGGACTCGCATAATAGAAGGGGTTCTAAGGGAAGTTTTCACACCATCAAAGTTCTAGGTGGTAATATTTTTTTCGTCTTCAAAGGGCTTGTGTGCGTGGCCATCCTCTTTAAATTGAACTTCTTTGCCTATATTCACAGCCTCCACCCTCCAGCATGGCATTTTGCTGTACCCTGCTATACAGTACCTTAGGAAAAGATGTCGGTGGGCCACCAGCCCGCGATTCGTGTGGCAGTGAGTGATAAGAATCTTTGTGTTTGCCTTTAAAGATAAAGAAAGTGTGTTATTTGAATTATGAATCAAGGCTTTCAGTTTCCTAAAGGCAAGACTTTGGAAATATTGTGTATATATATATATTATATATATATACTCAATATATTATATATATAATATATTTATATAAAGTATCTATATATCGTATATATGAAAATCACTACCAAATAATGGAATAAATAATATAAATAAATAATGGAGTAAATAAAATAACATGAAGATTACCAGTAGTTATTTATATATTTTATACATATATAATACTGTACACTATATATAGTATATATGATATGTATATATATATATAGTAGTTATATGCCAGTGCACACGCTCAGTTGCTTCAGTCATATCCGACTCTTTGTGACCCTATGGACTGTAGCCCTCTGTCCATGGGATTCTCCAGGCAAGAATACTGGAGTGGGTTACCCTCCTTTCCAAGGGGTCTTCCCAGCTCAGGGATCAAACCTGCGTTTCCTGTGTGTCTTGCATTTAAGGCGGATACTTTACCACTGAGCCATCAGGGAAGCCCAGTAGTTATATATATATATATATATAAACTGATAATCTTCATATTATTTTTGTACTTTTCTGACTTTTCATAAATGAACATATATTGTTTATAATATATAAACAAAAAAGACATATTATTTCAAAATCATATATATATATATTAGGTAGGTAGAATAGGAAAAAGGAGTTAGATGGCAGTGGCTAAAAGACAGAGGGAAAAGCCCACAAAAATAGAACAAAGGAAGGACCGGAATGAGGACCTTGGGTAAAACAAACAGCCCTCCTGGCTAGCTCAATTTACATAGGGCAGGCCCGGGGGAGGAGAAAAAAACATATAAAAAGAGAAGCCAAATGTGACCTGGGTGGGGGTTCTCTTCTCTTCAAGTCTTTTGGGTCAACCCACCCTCACACCTCAAGGATGTATTTCCCTTTGCTTTCTAAATAAAACTGAGCTGTAACACGGAGCTGTAACACTGGTCTGTCGCTTCAAATTTTTGCTGCAGCGAGACAGAACCAAGGGAATTACACACTCCCCTGACATAGATGGTGCCATGACTCGGATTTAACCTGTCTCAAACAATTTCAGCTTGGCCCCCACAAGGCAGAAGCCAAGCACAGCAGAAGCCCAACTCGGCAAAAGCTCCTGCTTGGAAGCTGAATGTAAAGAAAACCCAGCGCAGGGGAAGTGACAAGAAGCCCAACGTGCTGGAAACCAGGACAGCAAAAAAAAAAACTCAGCAGAAAGCTCACACGGCTCAGTCTCAGATTCCAGGAGACCTCCGGTTAGGATAGAAAGTCCTCGCTTCTATGGCTGGAAGGACATTTGGCTAACAAAATCTTAATTCCTTTACAATCTCTCATTTCTTGTTTCCTCAACCCGCTCCCCACCCCGTGCCATGAACAGGTGAGTGGCAGTAGGTGCCCCAGGGTGTCCCAAAGGCTCTACTATCTGCTGTGCCTTAGGAGATGTTGCCCAAGTGGGTGGGGGTTCGTCTGTCCTTAATCTTCTTTGTGCCAAGGATCAGGCCAATGAAAACTGTGAGCACAGGCCGGGTATTTAGCAGATTTTCCGGCAGGTTATGAAGGGGATTCCTCGGCACATTTTTCCCACTGCTTTTTTCTCCCATCCTTCAGCTCCTCTCTCCATCTATGCCACTGCTTACAAAGCACTGGGCAGGTCATCATCTTCCCATTTCTGAAAGTTGTGTTTGAAACCATTTACCTAAGATTGGGACTCAAACCCATGTGGCAGGGACTCTGTGCTATGCTTAGTCACTCAGTTATATCCGACTGGGACTTGAGTCTGACCAAAATCCACGGTGCCTGGTTTTATGACCTAATGAAGCTCAGGCTCTTGATGTCTCATTGCAAAAAATTCAGTGAGAGACACAGTGATAGGTAAGAGGTGGATTTGTTTGGATTTAGAGAGAAGCACACTCCACAGGGTGTGGACCATTGCAGAGGGCAAGTGCAGAGGCCATGGAATGTGGTGTGGTTAGTTTTTTCAAGCTGGGTGATTTCATATGCTAACGAGTGGGACGATCATTCCAACAGTTGTGGAACCACCCACTCCTCCGTCTTTTGACAGTGCCTTGGAACTATCCTGGCACCTCTGGGTGTGTCATTTACCTTTTAGACTGAGGATCAAGGTTTAGTTGAATTTGACTTGTCATCTTTGATCCATTTTATTTTAATTGGTTTATGTTATTCCCTTGGATTATGTCATTTTTTCAGAAGTTGTACCCTACCCCCTTCCCTCCTGTTCCATGGTCTTTTCCTGAGCCCCGTCCAGGCCCACAATGTTGCCTCTACAATCTTCTGGAGGGACAACCATAAAACAGCTGGGCTTAGGAAGAGAAATGCTGTATAATATCCAATCTCTCTAGATATTCAGGCCTTCATCTTCCATGTTTCCTACAACATGCCCAGCAACATGCAATTCAGGTTCTAAACTTTTTGGCAGAGAGGGGATATAATGTCTCCCATGCTAAGGCACAGATGGTCAAGACAAAGGTCACTTACCTGGGAGTTCAGATTACACACAGGTCCAGGAGGCTGTCCTCTGATCGAATACAAGGAATCCTCCAGTTGCCCGCCCCCCACGACTCAAAAACAACTGCAAGTTTTCCTGGGGCTAATTGGGTATTATAGAATCTGGATACCCAACTATGATCTAACTGCCCAGCCCTTATATGAAATCTTGAAGGGACAGGATGATTCAATCCCACTGATGTGGGGAACTCCTTAAAAGAAGGCAGAGGCTACACTAAAACAAGCCTTAACTCAAGCACCTGCCTTGAGGTTGCCAGACCCAGAAAAAGCATTCCAACTTTATGTCCACAAAAAAGAAGGAATAGCCTCGGAAGTGTTAACTCAAAGGTTGGGACCTGAGCCCTAGCCTATAGCTTACTCATCCAAGAGGCTCAACCCAACCACCTGAGGCTGGCCTCCCTGCCTTTGAAAGTTTGCAGCTATTACAATCCTGATAGAAGATGCTTTAAAACTCTCTTATGGGGGCAAATTAACTATTTTTACCAGCCACCAAGTGAAACAACTCCTAAATGGGAGAGGCCATTTATGGATGCCTGATCAAAGAATCCTCAGATATCAAGTAATGCTGATGGAAAATCCAGGCCTGACTATGTCCCCTTGTGAAGTTCTTAACCCTGCCACCCTCCTGCCTGCCCCCGAGGGCTCCTCTCCCCTTTCAGTCCTGCCTAGAAACCTTGGACCACTGGACAAAACCCCAAGAGGGACTGTCAGAAGATCCACTGACCAATCCTGAGGAAATCTGGCACGCTGATGGAAGCAACTTTGTCTTGGATGGAAAAAGAAGAACTGGATATGCAGTAGTCTCCAATTTTGAGACCATAGAGACTAAACCTTTGCCACCAGGTACTTCAGCCCAATTAGCTGAGCTCATAGCCCTGACTCGAGCTTTAGAGCTAGGAAAAGGAAAAAGAGTAGCCATTTACACTGATTCCAAATATGCCTTTCTGGTGCTACATGCACATGCTGCTGTTTGGAAAGAAAGAGGCCACTTGACCACCCGAGGGTCCCCAATCAAATATGGTGATCAGATTGTTAGGCTCTTAGAGGCAGTTCATCTGCCCACTGAAATTTCAGTCTCGCATTGTAAAGGACACCAAAAAGGGAGCACGGAAGTGGCACGAGGGAACCAAGCAGCCAATCAGGCAGCTAAGAGAGCAGCATTACAGAACCATGACCTAACAGGGGTTGCCACCTTAGTTCCTCAGACTAATATGCCAGAAACTCCTTCATATACTGAAGGTGAGACTCTTAAAGCTAAGAGTGAGGGCTTTCAAGATCATATGGGGTGGTGGTTCCAAAAGGAGGGACTCCTTTTTCTCCCTGGGAACCGCCAATGGAAGTTGGTTAACTCCTTACATGCCACCACTCATTTAGAGGAGAAGACCCTCCAAAGATTGCTAGAAAGGTCCTTCAGAGGAACAGGCCTCCAAACGACCGTAAGGCAAGTGGTCTCCTCTTGTCCCACTTGCCAATTAAACAACTCCCAAGGAGCTCAAAGACCCCAGGTGGCCCAGCCCATCCAATGACATGGGACCTACCCAGGAGAGGGCTGACTGATGAACTTCACCCAGATGCCAGTTTCTCAAAGGTATAAATACCTATTAGTCATGATAGATACATTCATAGGATGGATTGAAGGCTTTCCCACCTGGACTGAGAAGGCTGATGAGTGGTAAAAAAAAAAAAAAAAAACTGCTCCATGAAATCATTCTGAGATTTGGTCTGCCCCTATCATTACAAAGTGACAATGAGACATCTTTTACTTATAAGGTCACCCAAGGGGTCTTTAAAGCATTGGGCATTACTTATTATCTCCATTGTGCCTGGAGGCCTCAGTCTTCAGGAAAAGTAGAAAGAGCCAACCAATTCTTAAAATCAGTGATAAAAAAGATAACCCAGGAGACCTCCCTGGGATGGAAGGAGGTTTTACCAATAGCTCTCCTCTGCACCAGTATTGCCCCTAAGGAACAGACTGGTCTTACTCCTTATGAGATGCTATACGGGAGACCTTTGCTTATGTCAATGTCCTCTTCCTCAATCCAGAGGCTCAGTCCCTCCAGTCTTATACCATGGCCATTGGGCAATTTCAACAGGATATACGCTTGTGGGGTGTCAACCAGGACACAAAAGATTCTAAGGAGTCACCACTATATGCTCCAGGGACTCAAATCCTAATTAAAGTCTGGAAAGATGGGTCCCCAAAGGCTCAACTCCAGCCCATATGGAAGGGCCCCCACCCTGTAATACTTTCTATCCCCACAGCAGTCAAGGTACCATGATCCTGGATTCACTACTCATGAATCAAGCCATGGAAGAAAACAGAAGAGGACACTCACTACACCTGTGAGTCCCTGGGAGATCTCAGATACCTATTCAGAAATGCAAACGAGTGCCATTCTAATGAACACCCCCAAAACTAAGTTTCTGGGGATAAGATTTCTCAGGATAGGGCTAAAGAGCCAATACAGCTTGGTAGGGGTTGTATTCCAAAGCAGACAGGAGATAGATCTCCTGATCCTTGAACAAGGAGGGACTTGAGCCATCTTGAATGAGACGTGTTGTTTCTGGGTAAATACCTCTAGCTAAGTTAAAAGAAAGTCTCACAGTTCTCAAGAAAAACATTCAGATCCTACAGGATCTCAAAGAACGAGCTAGAGAGTTAGGGTGACTACAATCTCTCTTTGGGGGATCCTTCTGGCGATGGGGAATTTGGAGTTGGCTAATACCCTTACTAATCCCTGTCATCACCATATTTATGCTGCTTATGATTGCTCCATGTATTATCAACTGTCTAACCCGTTTTGTCTCTGCCCAGGTCAACAAGCTGTAACATGCAGTGCCAGTTCAACAAGGATATATAAAACTACAGCTGACCATAGAAAATATCACTCACCCTTAGATGGACACTACTATAAGGACTCTGAAGCTTGAGACTAGAAAGAGGGGGAGGCCCAATGCCCCTCGCAATCCCAATTCAGCAGGAAGTAGCCAAAGAGACCTTGATGCCCCTATTCCCAAAGAACTGGGCCTCCCATCTCTTGAAGGGGCAATGTTAGGTAGTTAGAATAGGAAAAAAGAGTCCAGAATGACAGTGGCTGAAAGACAAACAAGGGAAAAGCCCCCAAAAATAGAACAAAGGAAGGTCCAGGACTTGAGTGAGGACCTCAGGTAAAACAAACAGCCCTCCTGGCTAGCTCAATTTACATAGGGCAGGCCCAGGGGGAGGAGAAAGAAACATGTAAAAAGAGGAGCCAAACTTGACCGGGGACTTCTCTTCTCTTTGAGTCTTTTGGGTCAATCCACTCTCATGCCTCAAGGATGTATTTTCCTTTGCTTTCTAAATAAAACTGAGCTGTAACACTGGTCTGTCCATCACTTCAAATTTTTGCTACAGCAAGACAGAACCGAGTAAATTACACACTCCCCCGAGATATAGATATAGATAGAGCGAGCATGAGAGAGAGAGGGAATAACCTGGAAGTCAAACCTTTATAGATTAGTAAATACATTATTATAAATACATATATGATGGAACATTATATAATCATTTAAAATCAATTTGGAGAAGATCCTTGACAATTGGAAATAGGGTCAGTGGTGTTTTTAAGTGGAAAAAATAAGAATATTCCTGATGTCCTAATTTTTCAAAAACATTAAAATTAAATTTTCAGAAAACATAGACATGGAAAAAGAAAAGATAGCAGTGGCTTTCTCTGGAAGGCGGAACTACTGGTAATTTTCTTATTATTTTTTGTCCTTTTCTGACTTCCCATAAGTGAACATACATTGTTTATAATTAGAAAATAAAAGACATATTATTTCAAAATCCTGACTCATGTAAGCTAAAGGCAGTGTGAGATGTGAGAAAGCAGCTCTGACACCCAGGAGCTGGGCTGGCACCCCCAGCTATGCCTTAGTGTTCCCTTGTGGAATATAATCAATTTCATACAATGCCCACATCAGACAAGGCCATGCTGTGACCACGATTGGTCAAGACAGAAAGAAGACCACTGTGTAACTGTGTCTGAACACAGCAAAACCATGAGCATTGTCCAAACCACAAAATACCAAATGTTCTCCTCTCCCAGAGAACAGGAGTGACGCAGCTTCCTTACTCAGGACAGCTTTGGCTGTGCGCTGGCCTGCCCTCTATAGATAAGATGCATTGAGACACACCTGCTTCCTGATAGCACCCAACCGCACTTCCTGAGACCCTCCCTGAACTCTCCCACCACAGCCCCAGTTCTGTAGCTTGTCCTTCCTGACAGTCTTTTACTGAGATGCCCCACCGTTTCCTGTGGTGCATATTCTCCGTCACTGAGACAAGAAATAAAGCTGACTCATTCAACCCCAGGTGCTCCTGACTGAAGGGCATTGACATGTGGATGGAAGTTGGACAGGTATGAAGTGTTCCATTTTGCAGAGGTGTCTGAGTGAGGCTCAAAGACTTGCCTCAGGCTGTGGCTTGAGTTAGCGATGGAGAAACAAACTCCTGGTGCCTGACAACCTATCTAACTTAACAACAGCAACAGAACCACCACCACCATTAAATTAACAACAATTAACGCTTGGGACTGCCCTCTGAGCCAGGCACTTTCCTTTTTTTTAAATTTTTATCAGAGTATAAACTCCAGGAGGTAGTGAAGGACAAGAAAGCCTGGCATGCTGCAATCCATGGACTGGCAGAGTCAGACGTGACTTAGAGACTGAACAACAACATAGTTGATTTGCATACAATATTGCACTAGTTTCAGGTACAAGCAAAGCGAATCAGTTTTATAATATATATATCTCCACTCTTCTTTTCTTGCACTTAAAAAAAAAAATTTGTCCATGCTATGCAACATGTGGGATCTTAGTTTGTCGACCAGGGAAGTCTCTTTTTACTTTTCTAATAAGCATGGTAAATGTACTAACTGTTTAATCCTCATAAAACCTCATAAGGTGGACATCATCATATGTCCTCATTTTATAGATACTGAAGCTGAGATACTCGCAGTTTAAACTGTGGAGATGAGAGGCAATTTCTAGGAGAACAAAGCTTGGCAAAGGCCAGCAGAAATCTGTCAAGCATGCATCATTGTGGACCACAGGTATATTCTCCATGCTGGGAGAAACACCCTTGCAGGGACTTCCCTGGTGGCCCACTGGCTAATACTCTGCACTCTCAGTCCAGGGGGTTCCAGTTCGATCCCGGGTCGGGGAACTAGATCCCATATTTCACAGCTAAGATCTGGTGCAGGGAAATAAATATTTAAAAAAAAAAAAAAAAAAAGACCCTTGCAAACCTGGGTCCAGCTGTGGAGCTTGAGAGAGAAGCCCACTGCATTGGGTAGATCCAGAGTGGCTGGTAACTGGAAATCCCTGGATGGCCAGCTCTTTAAGTCCTTCTTGGCTATAAGTCTGCACTCTCCCAATAACCTCTAATGACCCCACGGTCTTCACCTGCCTGATGTCACATGAGCAAAAAGCACAGCCTCTGGTACTTGAAACAGCTCTGCACCTCTGCACCTGCCTCCCCATCCAGAACTCTGCTGCCATCCGCAGGGCCCAGACTCCTGGGAAAACAGCCAGCCTTGTGCTCACCTGGCGGCTGCCCTGCCCTGTCCTTCACTCCTCCAGATTACCCAGGCTCTTTAGAAGTGAGGACTTAGGGAGCTCCCTGGTTGCCTAGTTGTTAGGATTCCAGGCTTTCACTGCTGTGACCCAAGTTCAGTCCCTGTTCAGGGAACTATGATCCTACAAGCCATGTAGCCAAAAAAAAAAAAGATTTTTTATCTACAACACCAAATGCATAATCCATTAAGAATAAAGTGGACAAATCTATCTGACTTAGTAGAAATGAGGACTTAACAGAAGCCTGAAAGAAAGTAGCAGCAGCATCTTTACAGTGTCAGGGGAGTGGTTCTCAGCCTCATCTCAGGGGCAGGGCCTGGGCCTCCGCATTTATATGAAGCTGTGTGGGTGACTCTATGTGCAGTCAGCATGGAGAAGCACTGAGGCAGGATGCTGCCACCAGGGAAAACAGTACTTCCCAAACTCGAGTTAGGAATGAAAACAAGGGACTGCCCTGGTGGTCCAGTGGCTAAGACTCGGCGGTTCCCATTTGAGTCAGCTCTAATGAGGTGGATGAACCTAGAGACTTATACAGAGTGAACTCAGTCAGAAAGAGAAAGACAAAGATCAGATATTAACACACATATATGGAGTCTAGAAAGATGACTCTGGTGACCCTACTTGTAGGGCAGCAAAGGACACACAGACACAGAGAACAGACTTGTGGACACAGTGGGGGAAGGTGAGGGTGGGATGATGTGAGAGAGTAGTATTGAAACATACACATTACCATACGTAAAATAGAGAGCTAGTGGAAAGTTGCTGTATGACACAGAGAGCTCAAACCCAGTGCTCTGTGACAACCTAGAGGGGTAGGATGGGGTGGGAGGTTTAAGAGGGAGGGGACATATGTATACCTATGGCTGATTCATGCTGATACATGGCAGAAATCATCACAATATTGTAAAGTAATTATCCTCTAATTTAAATTAAAAAGAAACAGACTGTGCTTCCACTGAAGGGGGTACAGGTTCACTCTCTGGTCAGGGAACTATTTATAAGATCCCACATGCCATGCAGTACAGCAAAAAAAATTTTTAATAAAAATAAATAAATAATATATTTTTTTAAAGAAATGAAAAAGAGAGAGAGTGAAAGTCCCTAAGGCACAGGAGCCATCAGAGCCCTGACAAGCCTCCATCTTACACACAGGAAGGCTTCGCAGCCACTTCACAGCATCGGCACATACAGCTGTGCTCACCGGGACAGGGGAGCCCTCGTACTCCAGACGAAGCTGGGGATGAGGGAAGGCAGCCTGCCAGCAGTTCAGGTAGGAATCCTCATGCGTCAGGGACACTTCCTGGAGCCAGGACCTCTTGGATGACTTCAGAAGGGTCCTGTGGTCACTTGATAAATATAACTGAAAAGGACAACAAGCAGATGTTTTCCATCACACCTATGCTGAATTCATCACATCCATCACTAGCTGGATGGCCAGTGTGTTCAAAAAATGAAAGTGTTAGTCGCTCAGTCGTGGCCGACTGTGCTACTCCATGGGCTGTAGCCTGCCAGGCTCCTCTGCCCATGGGATTCTCCAGGCAAAAATACTGGAGTGGGTTGCCATTCCCTTCTCCAGGGATCTTCCCAACCCAGGGATTGAACCTGGGTCTCTTATATTCTTTACCGTCTGAGCCACCAGGGAAGCCCAGTGTGTTCAAAAGCAGTTTTCAAAAGCCCTGGTCTTACTGATCGTATGAGGACACTCAACTTTATCTCAAAAAAGCCGTCTCAGAGGCTGAGACTACTCACCCTCGCATCACCTCCAACTGCTTTCCCTTGTTTGAATACCAAACCCAGCCTCCTTCTCCTTCTTCTGCACTCCTCCTCTTGTTCAGGGCATCAGGTTTGTATCAGTATTTTATTCATTATGAATAATGTTGCATGAAATGTACTGTGTGAAGTGAATGCTCTTAAAACCAGCACCAGCACAGCTGATATTCATATGTAAGCCTTCAAGGGGGCCTCAGCCCCTCTGGAATTGATGTCCACACTTGAGACTTCTGTCAGCTCTCTGGCTGACTTTTTAACGTTGCAGCACCCCATTTTGCTAAAAAGTTCCTAACATTAGTTCCTGGTCACCTTCCACCCTGCCCCTGGCAGTTGTTTCTGCATATTTTGGTTACTGTTCATTAAACATCTTTTCTATGCAAAGCTGTGACATGAAGCGCTCTGGGGAAGGTGGAAATGAGTTACTGCCCTCTAGAAGTTTCCTGACTAACAGGAGAGAGGATTGAAATGGGAGCATCTGTAAGGTATGGTGTCCAGCAGGGATGCCAAGAGCTACAGGAGGGGACAGGTGGGAACACTTGCTCTCCCAGGCGCTCAGGAAAGACCCCAAATAGGAGGTGATGTTTTGCCAGGGAGCCAGAGGGGATGAGCATGGGCCAGGACAGAGGGGATATATTGTTGTTGTTCAGTGGCTCAGTTGTGTCTGACTCTTTTATGACCCCATAGGCTGCAGCAAGCCAGGCTTCTCTGTCCATGGGATTTCCCAGACCAGAAAACTGGAGTGGGCGGCCATTTCCTTCTCCAGGGGATCTTCCCAACCCAGATATGGAACCCTCGTCCCCTACATTGGCAGGCGGGTTTTTTACCACTAAGCCACCACTGAAGTCCCAGGGACATATTACAGAGGGCTTTAAATGCCAGTCAACAGCAACACTTAATGCAGAGGGCAGTTGGGAGGTGGGAAGAGGGAGCACTACCGGCTTTTCACTGGAGATGGGAGGTGAGAAGAGCTGACCTTTTAAATGATCAACCTGACAGCATCCTGCCAGTATGGGATAAAGTCAGGATAGACTGAAGGGATCAAGCTATGGGGAAGTGGCATCAGGAATGCAAAGATGGATCAGACTGCATTATGAAGGAAAGGACCTAACAACTGGAGCTGTATGTGGGTGGGAAAGAAAGATAGGTCCAAGATGTACTGTGGCTTCAGCCTGGCTGATGGGGAGAATGGCCATGCCATTCCGAGCTAATGGAAAATAATATACATCTCAAGCCACAAATGTTGCTTTTTTCATATAAAGAAAAATATTAATACAATCAGGAATAAATCTAGATGGCCACCACCACCAGATTTTTCATAAATACCTTGAAAGGGCTTGCTAATTAAAAGATGAGAAATAGAAATAAGAGGTATGAGAACTTGGGATGAGATAAAATTGTCATAATTTGACCATGAGATGACTGTATACCTAGAAGTCACAAGAGAAGCAACTAGAATTCATGAGTAAGCGATTTCATCAAAGATGAGAAGAAAAAAAAATCAATGATTTTCTTCTATTTTTTACTGCAACTGTCAAAAGGACCTGCCTTAATAGCTTCCAAAATAGAAGATATCAAATAATGACCTTGACGAGATCAGTGATCAGATCTATGGGCAGGAGAGCACAAAACTTTACTGAGATGTAGAAAGGAATAATTGGATAGGGACTTCCCCGGTGGTCCAGTGGTTAGGAGTCTCCGCTCACACTCCAGGGGGTGCAGGTTCAATTCCAGTTTGGGGAAAATCCCACATGCCTCACAATGTGGCCAACAAAAAAAGACAAAGAAACAAAGAAAGAAAAGAATAATTGAAGAAACAGACATCTCAGAAGACAAATACTGTAAAGCTACTAAACAGGTGAATGTACTTAATTTTACAATGTCAGTCAAAACACCAAGTGATCTTCCCCCTACAGGGGCAGAGGGACTTGAAAAAATTATTACTACATCGAACTGAAAGATTAATTCCTAACATAATTCAAAGAAGGAATTAGCCCTACAAGTCCTCAAAGTTGTATTATAAAGCTACAGTCGGGGAATAAAAAAAATAGACAACTTCAGTTCAACAGTCCCAAATAAGAAGCTCAGAAACAGCCATATGTAATAATGTACGCAGCACATTTCAGTGAAGAAAGGGATAATTACTCAAGAAATAACACAGATACAACCAACAAGTCATTTGGGGGAAATTTAGATGTTCACATTAAGCCCTTGATCAAAATAAATCCCAAGTGGATGAAAGAATAAACTTAAGCAATACTTTAAGTTCAGACATCTAAAAATTAATACAAGTTACTCTTTTTATCACGTCTTTGGAACAGACTTCAAAGGCTCTAAGCCATGGAAGGAATTACAAAGAAAAGCACTGATAGGTTTGACTCAAACATAGATTAGAACAGATACAATTTAAGAGCCAAGCAACAAAAGAAAGGAAATACTAGCAACACACATCACACATTTTTATCATCTGTGAAAGAGCAGATACTAAAGCCTAAAGCAATGAACAGGCAAAGAATAGACGATTTACAGGAAAGAGAAAGAGAGATGAGGTGGAAGGGGGAGGTAGGAAGAGAAGGAGCAGGAAAAGAGAGAGAAAGGGAAAAGAAAAGAATAAAGTACCATCTAAATGTTGTAGTGCTTGTGATCTTCCCTATATTTTAAGATCTTCCCTTTATAAAGTAAGCCAAAATGTTAGTAGGGTTCCTCTCTCGATAAAACAGTGATGATTACTGTCCTCTCTCTGATGAGATATTTCCTCTAATTTTCACATTTAAAATCAGGCTGCACATGGGGAAGTTTATGAAAAAGGAAGCTTGAGAAACGAATTTTATGTGTGGTCAGGATTGATTAAGATTAGATTGAATTTAATTACATCAATGAATTTTATTATTAAAAGTAAACTAATACAAAAAAATTCAGCTGCACATTATGGGTAGACTTACATATTATCATACTGAGTAAATTCAGACAGAGAAGGAGAAATATCATATGATATCACTCATAGGCAGACTCTAAAAAGAAACGGTACAAATGAACTTATTTACAAAACAGACTCACAGACTTAGACAATGAACTCATGGTTGCTGGGGGAGGTGAGGTGGGGGAAAGGAGGGGGGAAAGGGATAGTTAAGAGAGTTTGGTATGGACATGTACACACTGCTATATTTAAAATGGATAACCAATAAGGACCTACTGTATAGTACAGGGAGCTCCGCTCATGGATAACCAATAAGGACCTACTGTATAGTACAGGGAGCTCCGCTCAATGTTATGTGGCAGCCTGGATGGGAGGGGAGTTTAGGGGAGAGAGGATACATATTTATGTATGTCTGAGTCCCTCTGACCATCATCTGATGCTATCACAGCATTGTTAATCAGCTATACTCCAACATGAAACAAAAAGTTAAAACAAAATCAGGCTGCAGCTTACCATCTATGGTGGTTCAGAGTGTAACTGCCAGCATTAATTTCTTAGTGATACAAAAGTAATAATGATGAAGATGATGCCACAGCAAACAATACAGGAATGTTTGAGTCAATGAAAAATGTTACATTAACACCAGCTCTGCCATTTAGTAGATGTGTGACTTGGAACAAAATCCATTAATTTGCTGTGCCTCAGTTTTCCCATTAGTAAAACTGTGGTAAAGTAGTCCTTATTTTTAAAGACTTGTTGGGAGGAATAAATGAGTTAATGTATGTGAAGCATGACACATGTAGTAAGGTATACTTGGAAAAGACTTTGATGCTGGGAAATATTGAAGGCAGGAGGAGAACGGAGCGACGGAGGATGAGATGGTTGGATGGCATCACGATCTCCATGGAAATGAATTTGAGCAAACTCCGGGAGATAGTGAAAGACAGGGAAGGAAGGCTGGCATGCTGCAGTTCATGAGGTCACAAAGAGTCGGACACGACTTAGTGACTAAACAACAGCAACAACATGGTATAACCTCCATTTTTATAGGCAAGATGCAAAAAGGTTAAATAACTTAACCCAAAGTCCCATCCCATAGGTATGCATCTCAGCTGGAATTCATATTTGTCTGAATCCCCAAGGTAGAGGTAGAGATCAAAGACTCATGCTCCCTGATTTATGCAAATATGTTAGCATGGGTGACATTAAACAGCTGTCAGGGCCTCTCACCTTCTGAGATGGCCTACATTCTGCCTATGGAGTGTGTATCTCCCTGAATAAAAACTTTTTTCACTTAAAAAAGAAGCTGTCAGATTATTATTATATAACCTGATCATTTAACTTACAAGTGGAGGTGGTATGAATTTTTGCTTTTTACCAGATGTATTGCAAAAAGAGTTTTTCCCCCCTTACTCTTTAGCTTTTAAGGATGTATTTTTGTAATCCATGAGGTTGGAAGCAAAGAATTGGCCCAAAACTGCCTTGGAAAAGCTGCAGTCTGATACTACAATGAGACCAGAGATGGAGCCCATACCTGTAGAGTTCTCTGTCCACTTCAGTAAGTAGCCAGTAGCCCACCCGGAAACAAAAGTGACTGGTCCCAGTAGACATGCAACATGATGACTCACCATTCTGTCATCAAATCCTCCTGTTATCCCGAGGCGGAAGTTCTGCCCATATCTAAGGACTTGACCGATGACCTCTCCAGCTGCACTGTCGGTGGAGAATGAATATAATGTCAATTCTCTGTATTAGGATCATTCTACAGCTTTATTTTTGTGTGTATGCAGTTTTGTTTATAATTTTCTTGGTGGTTTAGTCCCTAAGTCATGTCCAACTCCTACAACCCCAAGGACTCTCTATATACCATGTTGTTGTTCAGTCGCTAAGTCATGCAATCCCATAGACACCAGAGACCAGGCTCTGCTATCTGTGGAATTTTCCAGGCATACAGAATACTGAGTGGGTTGCCATTTCCGTTTCCAGGGGATCTTCCCAACCCAGAGACCGAACCAGGTGGTGCTAGTGGTAAAGAATCTGCCTGCCAGTGCAGGAGATGCAAGAGATTTGGGTTCAATCCCTAGATCACAGAAGAGGAGTATTAGGAAAATAAAATGGCAACCTGCTCCAGTATTCTTGCCTGAGAAATTCCATGGACCAAGAACCCTGGCAGGCTACAGCCTATGGTGTCCCAAAGAGTTGAACCAAACTGAGATGATGCCTACTCCTGTATAGTAACTGAAATAAGTCACTAACTAAAAGATCCTTTCTTTTGACCTTCAAATCTTGCTGGCACCTTATTCACCACCTTCCAACACAGTCAGGACACAGAACGTTCCCACTCTGTGAGCTTAGGTTGGACCGAGCACATCATATTGTCCTGCACTAATGAATTGGCCCAAGTTCACTGACATCTTTTTTTAACTGAAGTACAATTGATATATAATACTACATTTAATTTTAAGTATATACAATGTAATTCAACATTTATATACATCATGAGATGATCACCACGATAAATCTAGTTACCACTGGATGACATTTAAAATTATTATGATATTACTGACTATATTCCCTGGTCTATACATGACATTTCCAAACACTGACATCTTTAGAGAGAAGCAAGGTAACAAATTTGCCGACATTTGGTATACTCTTCCCTCTTAATCTTCCAAGAAACAGAAATTGTGATCAATTTTTAGTTGTTTTAACATAGTCTGCATTAAAAAAAATCTAAAGACTTAAAGGACTGACTATATGCCTATCATATAAACTTGCTATCATTAGTAACAAACTGAAAGCAATAACTTTTAATTGTTATTATATATCTATTCTCCAAGGACTTAAATGCTCATCTACAAAAACTCAAGCACATTTTAAGTGGATAATTAATTTTAAAAGAGCAAATCTCCGTGTACCATCTTACATTTAACTATATATTTCTGATGCAGAAATAGCATAGCAACATTAAAAATAATGAAAGCACTTGGATGAGCTCAAAGCATTAGGAAATGATATTAGGAAAACCCCACTTGGCTTCTCAGGCAGAACCTGAATTTTATTCCCTGGATCAATACTTTCAAATGAAGCATCTAGAATTGAACTCAAGTTACCCATTATCCTGATGTTTATGGAAAAGGAATTGTAAAGATCCCTTGACAATCATTCTCAAGATAAGAAAACAGGTTGAGAATCACAGAGAATGAATGTTCATATAACCTCTGACTCCAATCAGCAGTGCTCTCATTCCAGGGGATCCTTAAGCTGAAAGTGAAAAGAGATTTGTGATGCAAAGGAGCCTATTATACAATTCAAGTTTCTTTACCACAAAATAGTAAAAGTGTTTCTGCCAACTGGGATCTTGGTTTGAGCTGCACTCAGGCCACAGGGCACCTCTAATTCATTGCTCAGATGGGCTTTAATCTCATCTGGAGTCATACAAAGGCTGAGGTCCCCGCACAGAAACAGATCAGCCTCTGTCTCAGGATGGTCGGGACTCACAAGCATCACTTTGTCGCCATAGTGAATGTATCCGTCTTCAGATATGGAAAGCTGCATCTGCAATTGAAATAGGAGTTTTTCAAATAAACTGTGCAATTTCTTCTGCCACTGCAGATGTACCCCATTTTATTTTATCTTAATTTTTGGCTGCACCCGTGGCATGTGGGATACAGTTCCCTGACCATGGATGGAACCCACACCCCCTGCATTGGAAGGCAGAGTCTTAACCACTGGACCACTGGGGATGTCCCTACCCTATTTAAATAAGGAATGGACTTGAATTTCCTCGGATCCTTATTCTTTCTTTTCGTGGCACCAATCTGCTCCCAATTTGCCAAACTGAAATCCCTGATAATCCCAAATGAAGTAAAATAAAGCTCATGAGAAATCACATGGATTGATTCCATTACTATTCCAGGAAAATTACTATTCCATTACATTCCTTGAAAATTTCTTGAGCACCAACAAAAGGGCATTTTACTTATGAATGCATCAACCTATTCATTTCTTAATTTGGAGAGGCTTCCCTGGTAGCACAGTTGGTAAAGAATCTGCCTGCAATGCAGGAGACTCAGGTTTGATCCCTGGGTTGAAAAGACCCCCTGGAGAAGGAAATGACCACCCATTCCAGTATTCTTACCTGGAAAATCCTATGGACAGAGGAGCCTGGCAAGCCACAGTCCATGGGGTCACAAGAGTCCGACATGATTAATTTGGAAAATACAGATAAACATAATTAATGGTAAACTTCTCACGTTTCTAAAATCTTGTTTTTGTTGTTTAGTCACTCAGTCACATCTGACTCTTTTGCCACTGCATGGACTGTAGCCCTCCAGGCTCCTCTGTTCATGGGATTTCTCAAGCAAGAATACTGAAGTGGGTTGCCATTTCCTTCTCCAGGAGATTTTCCTGACCGAGGGATCAAACCCAGGTCTCCTGCATTGGCAGGTGAATTCTTTACTGCTGAGCTACCAAGGAAGCTCTTCTAAAATCTTAGGGAATTTTAAACATTGTGATTATGTAAAGAGAAAAATGGGAATTTTCCAAATGATCACTCACTTATGGAATATTTGCTTGTTAAACATATTCTCACACTTAATTTGATAAAGTTTTGAAAACATTGTTTGAATTTACAATTACCGGTCTCAAAAGATTCTCTTTTAGTCTTCTGTTTCTCTGTATGAGAAGTTGTCCCTTATCCCTCTTTGCCAAGAAGTCTTTCATGATCTCCTGGTTAAAGAAAAAAATGAATGAAATCCAAACAGTCAACAAGAGTCCTGAATAATACACACACTTAGAGCTTTTAGGTCAAAAGAACAGCAAGTTGAGAAAGCAAAATTTTAGAAGGAAAAAAAAAATGTGAGGATAAAGGAAGTGGTAGACTTTTCAGCATTACATTTTAGCATTACTTTTTAAATTTCATTTGGAATGTTTAGAAAAACAAGAAAGACAGGAAAAAGAACAATCACCTGTAATTACTTCAACCAGTGACAAACATGAGTAATATTTGATGGTCATATGCTCCCCCTCCTGAGGTCTCTGCTAGTTCTATGATGATGAACACTAGAAGTCCTTCCTGATGGCCCAGGGTCTAGTTAAGACCACCATAGGAGAAATTCAGGGCAATGAGTATAAGATTAGTAAAAGGGATGCTACTGGGACCCTTGCTGCTGCTGCTGCTGCTGCTAAGTCACTTCAGTCGTGTCCGACTCTGTGTGACCCCATAGACAGCAGCCCACCAGGCTCCTCCGTCCCTGGGATTCTTCAGGCAAGAACACTGGAGTGGGTTGCCATTGCCTTCTCCAATGCATGAAAGTGAAAAGTCAAAGTGAAGTCGCTCAGTCGTGTCTGACCCTCAGCAACTCCATGGACTGCAGCCTTCCAGGCTCCTCTGTCCATGGGATTTTCCAGGCAAGAGTACTGGAGTAGAGTGCCATTATCTTCTCCACTGGGACCCTTAGGAGGTGATATGTGACGAGGATCGGGGCAGTAATTTTGCTTAGGGCCTGCCTTCTCACCTGGACTGAAGCTTCGAGTCTGTAGGTCTCTAAGGAACAGAGGGAATTTAGTGGGGCTCTGGACTAAGGGAGAGACACAGACAGGGATGTTGAGAGTTTGGGAGGCCTAGAGATGCAGTGAACCTAGAGTCTGTCATACAGAGTGAAGTAAGTCAGAAAGAGAAAAATATCATATAGTTAACATATACATATGGAATCTAGAAAAATGGTACTGATAGACCTATTTGCAGGACAGGAATAGAGAGGCAGACAGAAAGTGGACTTGTGAACACAGTGGGGGTGTGGAAGGGAACAGTGGGACGAATCGAGAAAGTAGCATTGACGTATATACACTATCACGTGTAAAATAGATAGCTAGTGGGAAGTTGCTGTGCAGCAAAGGGAGCTCAGCTGGTGCTCTGCGAGGACCTGGGGGGAGGGGCAGAATGGGGAGATGGGAGGGAAATCCAGCACACACATACATACAGCTGATTCACTTTGCTGTACAGCAGAAACAGTACCTGGACCTCATAGACTGTAGCAAGAGGCTGCAGAATCTGACACGACAGTGACTGAGCACCACCACCAACACAATTGCCTTACAATGTTGTGTTAGTTTCTGGTGTACAACAATGTGAATCAACTATAAGTACATATATGTCCCCTCCCTCTTGGACCTCCCTCCCTCCCTCCCTCCCTCCCTACCCCATCCCACCCCTCTAGGTCACCACAGAGCACCCAGCTGAGCTCCCTGTGCTATACAGAAGCTTCCCACTAGCTTTCTGTTTTACACATGGAAGTTAGACTCCAATAAAAACAAATAAATGTTAAAAACTAAAAAGAGAGAGAGTAGAAGGGCGTGAACTTGTGGGACAGCCTGTGACAGTCTCAGGGAGTTCATAGGGAGATGGGGTTTTAGGGACATTGGATATGAGCTGGGTGAGAAAGGAGGCTTGGGATGCTCAAAGAAGGAGCCGAAACTTGGGCCAAGGGTGGGAGCCCCCGGGCCATGGGAGGGCTGTGCCGGGCCACACCCTTCGTACCTCCTCCAGGTAGACGTCCTCATTCCAGTTGCCAATTCGGACTCGTGGACTGTACAGGTTCTGCGCCATCGTCCCCAGCTCTCCCACCAACAAGCTTGGGGCACAGCGCCCGTGTTAGATTCCTCGTCGCCATGACGACCCAGCGCCCAGCGATTGGCCAAGGGCAGGGACCCTGCTAGCCAATAAATGACCACACGCGAGTCGCGCTGGGCTGAGCGCTGCCGCACCCCAGGGGCTGTCACCCAACCCCAGCCTCATTCCGCCTCACTTCCATCTTTAGGTTTTTCTTGAGTTTAATGGCTAAGCAGGAGAGAGATAAAACTCGAGCTTACAGACTCCGTTTTGTCCTAAATGCTCGCAAACTTCTTTTTTTTTTTTTTCTTTTAGAATCTAAAAGAAACTGCTTTTAATGAGGGTATCGCTTGCTTCGGGATGGAGGGTAGCAAAGAGGAGCTTTGAAATGGGAGCCGAGCTTGCTTGCAGTCTGTTTTTATAATCAGCAAGCAGCCATTTCATCATAATCATAAAACAATACAGACTTGATGTAGAAATTTGGAAACCAAAATAACAGAAAAAAGGAGGAAGGGAAAATTACTCACAATTTTCACCTCCTCCAGAGTAAGAAATATATCATGTTAGCCTATTTGTGGATTTGTTTCTGAGGTGGTTCTTATTTTCACAGGCTTTACAGCATTCCTCCTCCTTCCCCCAAATACCAAGTGCAAGAAGAAGCCAATGATTTGCAATAACTCTTGATAAAACCGAAATATACTAGAGCCAGTATTTTTACACAAAATATAATTTTTGTAAGTAGGAGGGGGAAACAATTGCTGCCGGACTCCCTGGGACCTGATTTACTGTCTACTAAGACAGGACAAAAGACACAGGGATCTTCCTTCTCTTCAGCAACCCCAGACTAAAAAAGAAAAGAATTCATGGGGGCAAAAATGACTTCTGAGGAATGGAATGAATGCAGTTAAAGATGTGCCAATGGTCAGAAAGAGAAAAACAAATATTGTATATTAATGCATATATGTGGAATCTAGAAAAATTATATAGATGAACCTATTTGCAGGGCAGGAATAGAGATGCAGACATAAAGAACAGACATGTGGACAAGGTGGGATGGGGGAAGGAGTGGGTGGGGACGAACTGGGAGATTAGCTTTGACATACATACACACTGCTGCTAAGCTGCTAAGTCACTTCAGTCGTGTCCGACTTTGTGCGACCCCATACACTGCAGCCCACCAGGCTCCCCCGTCCCTGGGATTCTCCAGGTAAGAACACTGGAGTGGGTTGCCATTTCCTTCTCCAATGCATGAAAGTGAAAAGTGAAAATGAAGTCGCTCAGTCAGTCTTATCCAACTCTTAGCAACCCCATGGACTGCAGCCTACCAGGCTCCTCCGCGCATGGGATTTTCCAGGCAAGAGTACAGGAGTGGGGTGCCATTGCCTTCTCCATATATACACACTACCATATATAAAATAGATAGCTAGTGGAAAGCTGCTGTATTGCACAGAGAGTTCAGCTCAGTATTCTGTGAAGGCCTAGAGGAGTGGGATGGGGATGGAAGGGAGGCCCAAGAGGGAGGGGATATATGTATACATAAAGCTGATTCACTTCGTTGTACAGCAGAAACTAACACAGCATTGTGAAGCAATTATACTCCAATATTTTTTTTTAAAGATATAACATGAAGGGCCATAGTAGCCTAAAGAACGATTCATTTCTGCCTTGGGAGATGGTGAGAATGGGAGTCAGGCTCTATGGGTGGTGACTGAAGGAAGAGGGACTTTGGAGATGAACTTGGATTTGAACTGGCATGTTGCAGCCTGGGATACAAATGGGAATCCACGAGCTTTGTGAATACAGCATCACATGCTAGGATCCTTTGAAAGGATAAATGGGACAAAGAAGGTAGGTCAGACATCATACCACTAACTGCATTTGATAAATCAAGGAACTGAGACTCGAAAATGCTATGGCTCATCCAAGTTTAAACTGCTAACGGTTGCTCAAAGCAAGGACTTAACTCAGATTTTCTGAATCCAAAGTCCATGTTTTCTCTTTGTCTGCAAATTTCTTGTAAAATTGGGAGTTTGATAAGGCTACTTAATAAATCCATATGACTTATTAAGTCTCTGATGATTCAGTTATTTGCTTAACTCAAGACAGCTTTCACCTGTTTTCTTTGTGCTATTATGATCAAATGCAGTACACTTCTCTATTTTACAGGCTCAGCAGTAGTTACATATATGTTGCTTTATGCAACTGCTTCTTAAATCAGTCAGGATTTAAAATGTTCAATTATACTCTTTTGTAAATTACATACATAATTATCTTTGTGTGTCTGACTCTTTGAGAGCCCATGGATTGTAGCCCACCAAGTTCCTCTGTCCATGGAATTTTCCAGGCAAGAATACTGGAGCAGGTTGCCATTCCCTCCTCCAGGGGATCTTCCTAACCCAGGGATTGAACCCATGTCTCTTGCATCTCCTCCTGTATTGACAAGCAGATTCTTTACCACTGTGCCACCTGGGAAGCCCATGATTATCTTTACTGGTGCTCTTTATTTTTTCAAGTGTATCCCAATTACAGCCTGGTATCACCTGATTTCAACCTGAAGAATTTCTGTTGGGTTTCTTATAAAGCAGAATTTCTTTTCTCTAAGGCTGTGTTCACTTCTCTTCCTTCTTTTTTCTCTATGTTCTTCAAACTGCGTAAAATTTCTATTGATTTATCTTCAAGTTTATTTTTGCCTGGAGAATTCCATGGACAGAGCCTGGCAGGCTATAGTCCATGGGGTCACAAAGAGTGGACATCACTGAGCAACTAACACTTTCACTTTGGGCTTCCCTGGTGGCTCAGACAGTAAATAAAGGAGACCCACGTTTGATCCCTGGGTTGGGAAGATCCCCTGGAGAAGAGAATGGCAACCCATGCCCGTAATCTTGCATGGAGAATTCCATGGACAGAGGAGCCTGGTGGGCTAGGGTCCATGGGGTCAGAGAGAGTCAGACACAATTGAGTGACTAACACACACACACTTGCTTATTTCTTCTTCTGCCAGCTCAAATCTACTCTTCCATCTATCTGGTGAGTTTTTCATTTTGGTTATGATACTTAGCTCCAGAATCTCCTTGGGCTTCCCTAGTGGCTCAGTTGGTAAAGGATCTGTCTGCAATGCAGGAGATCTGGGTTCGATCCCTGGGGCAGGAAGATCCCCTGGAGAAGGAAAACAGCAACCCACTCCAATACTCTTGCCTGGATAATTCCAAGGACAGAGGAGCCAGGCAAGCTACAGTCCACGGGATCACAAAGAGTCGGACACAACTGTGTGACTTTCACTTTCACTTTTATGATACTTAGCTCCAGAATCTCCACTTGGCTCTTTTTTTAATCATTTCTTTTTTGATATTCTATATCTGAGGAGGCATTGTCATCAGACTCTCCTTAAATTCTTTAACTTTGGTTTCTCTTAGTTCTTTGTGCATATTTATAACTGCTTTGAAGTCTTTGTTCATTAAGTCCAACGTTTGGGTCCTCTCTCAAAACCTGTTATTTTCCCTGTATCTGGGTCACATGTTCCTGCTTATTTGCACGTCTCATAATTTGTTGTGAAATCTGAACATTTTAGGTAACATATTGTAGGAAGTCTGTATTCTGGTTCCCCACCCCCAGTGCCTGTGGTTGCTGTTTGCTTATCCACTTGTGTATCTATTTAGTGACTTTGGCTAGACTAGTTAGTGAGGTCTATTCCCCAACGGTGTGCAGCCCTCTGATGTCACTCTTTAGGGTACAGTCCTGAACATACGCAAGTTCCCCTGATCCCCTAAATAAATCTTAAAATGATAAAGTAACATAAAGAAGCATCTCATAACTGAGGATTTAACAGGTGGATTTAAAAGTCAGGTGATGGGACTTCCGTAGCCCCAGTGGTAAAGAATCCGCCTTACAATCCAGGGGGGGCAGGTTTAATTCCCCGTCGGGGAACTAGGATCCCACCTGACTCGGGGCAACTAAGCCCACACTCCACAACTAGAGAGTCTGTGTGCTGCATGAAAAAGATCCCACGTGGAGGCTTCCCTGGTGGTCCAGTGATAAAGAATCCACCTTTCAATTCAGGGGACACTAGTTTGATCCCTGTTCCAGGAAGAGCCCACATGCCACGGAGCAACTAAGCCTGTGTGCCACAACTACTGAAGTCCGAACTCCTAGAGTCCATGCTCTGCAACAACAGAAGCCCCGGCAATGAGAAGCCCACGCATCGCAACAAAGAGCAGCCCCCGCTCACCGTAACTCCGCAACTGGAGAAAGCCTGGGTGCAGCAACGAAGACCCACCACAGCCAAAAATAAAATAAATAAATAAATCTTAAAAAAAGGGAGAGAGAGAGAGCTCACCTGACACAACGCAGATCCCTTGTGCTGCAACTAAAACCCAATGTAGTCAAATAAATAAATAAAATTTTCAAAAGAAATAAATAAAAGCCAGGTGACAGTAATAAAACTATAAACAAACATATAAGGAGTTTTTGGAAAGAGCTTTTGACTAATTTTTACTTTTAATTTGGAAACTTTATAAAATCTTTATTTTATGGCAATTACAGAGCACTTTAAATTTACATTCTTCAAAACCCCTCAGAGCTACAATGAGAACAGGGTTGTGCACATACATTGCTAGTCTCTGAGTCATTTACTCAGTTCATTATGTAGCCATAAGTATTTGTTTAAATTAGGCCACCATTCCCTCCCTTTTAGAAGTATTATAATTTTGACATAAACCAGGTATATATTGGAAAACTCATTTGCTATTTTTTTTTCATGATTTGATGAGGCTCTTGGAAAAATTTAATTGGAGCCTTTTGTTACTTGCTTGTGAGACATCTGGCAGGATGAGAAAAGCCAAAGAAATCCTTGGACAGGATCATTTTTAGAAAGGAAAAGTAGGATAAAGTTCAGATACTGAGAAAGAGAAATGAGAGTTATCGTCTTAGAAACAAGTAACTTCCAGGCCGCTGAAAATAAGTTTTCAAGTCCTCATTGGACAAGACACATTGTAAGTCATCATAGTGTCCTAAATTTAAAAATGGAGTTGACAGTTCTTTCACTCAGTTTATGCAACTATTTTCGTCTCTGGGTCTTAGCATCTTCATCAGTAAAAACAAGTGAAGGATAATTTTACAGATAATTCTTTAAGAAGCATTTCCAAAATATGCTATGTGTGTTGACAGATATGGAGAGGGAAAGAGTTCTCTCATAGATCAATTTGAGAAATGGTGGGTTAAACAGGCACCTTATTGCAATCCTTGTCAGAGCCTTGAATGTAATGATGCTCATTATAAACCCATAAAAAGATGATACGTATGGCATTCCTCAAGCTAAGCTCACTGTGGAATACATTTTTAAAAGAATCATTGTACTTCCCTGGTGGTCCAGTGGTTAAAAATCCTCCTGTGAATGTAGGGGACACAGGTTTCATCCCTGATTCGGGAAGATCCCATATGCTTCAGAGCAACTAAGCCTGGGCACCACCACTACTGAGCCTGAGTGCCCTAGAGCCCATGCTCTGAAACAAAAGAAGCTACCACAATGAGAAACCCAGGCACCGCAACTAGAGTGTAGCCCTCACTGGCCACAAGTAGAGAAAGTCTGTGTTTAGCAACAAAGACCCAGTGCAGCCAAAGATAAATAAACAATAGTTTTAAAAATAAATAATAAAATAAAAAGAATCATCTTGTAAGAATAATTTTTATGAGATTTTGTGTGGCTCAAATGACATAATACTGCGTAAAATGGTCAGGACTTGGATGTATAGATAAAAGAATCAAGATAATCACTTACCAGAGGAAGAAAACAGGATACAGTCGGGCAAAGAAGCCAGGAAGGAGCAACAAGGTAACGAATGTGAGTGGGGAGAAGACAGAGGGCAGGGGAGACCTGCGGTATCAAGGCAAAGACTGTGAATTTCCTTCTTTAAGTTAAAGAGAGCCATGAAAGTTTCCAATGCGAAGATGTCCACAGAGAGCAGAGTGGAGCTTTGGAAGTTTGCTGGGGCTATAGGTTGTGAATCGTAGAGGGCAAGGAGCCCCGTTAGGAGACGCCCTAATGAGAGGGGATGGGTGTGCTTAAGTAGACAGGGAGAGGAATGATAATAACAGCTCAGGTCAGGAGCTCTTTGAAAACGACTGTGCAGTGGGGGGACCCATCATTCACGCATGCAAGAGCCACCGAGTGCCAAGCACTATGGAAATCATGGGCCCTGCCTTTCTGCAGAGTCAAAAGGGAGACACAGTGCTGAACAAGTATGTACACACATGAAGCCTCATGCCAGAGGGTCAAGGTGGGAAAGTCTTCTCTGAAAGGATGTTGGCTAATAACCATCCTTTGACAAGTAGGCTGGCTTCCGGGCTTCCCTGGGAGCTCAGATGGTAAAGAATTCACCTACAATGCAGAAGACCTGGGAAGATCCCCTGGAGAAGGGAATGGCAACCTACTCCAGTATTCTTGCCTGGGAAATCCCGTGGATAGAGGAACCTGGAAGGCTACAGTTCATGGGGTCGCAAAGAGTCAGATATGACTGAGCGACTAACACTTTCACTTTGATGAGCAGGCAGGCTAATGAAAGTCCTGATCCATCTACATCATCATTTTGGGCTCCAAAATCACTGCGGGTAGTGACTGCAGCCACAAAATTAAAAGATGCTTTCCCCTTGGAAGGAAAGCTTTGACAAACCTAGACAACATATTAAAAAACAGAGACATCAATTTGCTGACAAAGATCCATATAGCCAAAGCTATGGTTTTTCCAGTATTCGTGTACAGATGAGAGAGTTGGACCATAAAGAAGGCTGAGCACCAAAGAATTGATGCTTTCGAATTGTGGTGCTGAAAAAGACCCTTGAGAGTCCCTTGAACAGCAAGGAGATCAAACTAGTCAATCCTAAAGGAAATCAACCCTGAATATTCATTGGAAGGACTTTTCTGAAGCTGAAGCTCCAACACTTTGGCCACCTGATGTGAAGAGCTGACTCACTGGAAAAGACCTCGATGCTGGGAAAGATTAAAGGTGAAAGGAGAAGGGGGCGGCAGAGGATGAGATGGTTAGAAGGCATCACTGACTGAATGGACATGAGTGTGAGCAAACTCTGGGAGATAGTGAAGGACAGGACAGCCTGGCATGCTGCAGCCCATGGGGTCACAAAGAGTCAGACATGACTGAGCAACTGAACAACAACAACAAGGACCTACTGTGTAGCACAGGGAACTCTGCTCAATGTTACGTGACAGCCTGGATGAGAGGGGAGTTTGGGGAAGAATGGATATGTATGGCTGAGCCACTTTGCTGTTCACCTGAAACTATCACAACATTGTTAATCTGCTAAACTCCAATATAAAATAAAAATTTTTTTAAACAAAGAAAAGAAAGTGCTGGCCTTTATTGCCCCAGAAAGATATAAATAGAAGCATTTTACACATTGAAGGCAAGATTTAGAATGCAACAAGAATAAATCCATTTGGGTCCATCTCTCCTATTCTTTTGCAATATGAAAGTTGGTAATTACAAATGTGCTCTGAAAGCAAAGCAACCACGCGAACACTTACAGTGGACTAGAATATGATGGAGAAATGAACCAGTTCCAGGAACTCCTGGAGAGTGTCAACGCAAAGACACATTTCCCCAAAACATCAGCATTTCCAGTTCCTTTAATCTGATGGGAAAAGAGAGAAATGTCCCTTCAATTCACAAATGAGGAAATGGAAGCACAGAAAGGTGACGGGAAATACTCAAGTTAGCATAGGAGCCAGAACTGAAAGCCACCACGAGAATGCAGGAAGAGAGGAGGAAGAAAGAAAGGAGAGAAACCAGACAAAAATAGGGCCTTGTATTATACGTTTATAGCATCCCCAGGTGTCACATCACTTTACACACATCGTTTCCCTTGAAAATTACCATTACCGGAGGTTGGACAATAAATCTGCGCTCTGTAGCCAGCTCTGTGAATTAAAAGACAAGCTCTGGAGCCGAACGTTCCAAGTGCAGGTCCCCAGAACGAACCACTGGCAGCCTGTGGGACCCTTGAGCAAGGTCAGACTTGTGACTCAGTTTCTCCATCTGTAAAATGAGGAAATAATAATACCTACTTCCTATGGTTATTGAGAAGCATAAATGGGAGCCCACATGTAACACCCTTGGCACAGTGCACAGGACAGGTAAGCACTCACTAGATATTGCCGCTCATTGAATTGCAAATATTGGCAGCAGGCATGGCTTGATCAAGGAGTTCTCTGTTGCAAGATTCACAAGTTTGAAGTTCAAGGGATATTTCATTTAAGAAAAGGGAAAACAAAGACCCAGCCAGGGGAAGAGAAGTGGCTAAGGAGAGAGAACTAGTGATCCCAGGATTTCTACTAATTCCTTCTCTTTGACTCTAAGGTTCTGAGGATGAGACTGGGAGATGAAGCATTTTTTCTGTACATAATCCCAACATAGACAGCAATGGTGGTAATGTTTCATATTAGGGCTCTGTGTGGTAGAAAAATTCCATATAGGGAGTTAATTACCTCTGAAGGTATCATTCTGCCTTCTCTTGGGGCGAACTCTGTGGGCCAGTAGGTGGCCTGAACTGCCCAAAAGCACAGAGCCAATGCCCATGCATGGCCTGGGTAGAGCCCTGGCACCACTGACTCAAAATTTAGCACTACCTGAATCATACAGCTCTCACACCCTCCAAGAAATGGGGAGAGAAATTACATGCACCACAGTCTTGAGTGGTTGAATTTCTCCTTCAGTATCTTTAAGGAACTTCCGTGAGCTACACTAAACTATGGCTTCAACCAGGGTAGGGATATTGTTTATCCAAATTTCATAAATACCCTGAGAATATCCGAGAAGGTATTTGGGAGATGTTCATAGTATAGTAAATTAAAATGAGACTGTAAAAGAGTTTATAATGTAAGATGTCCATTTTATGATTAAAATGTATATTTTTTTAAACGTATATTTTTACTTTTTTTTTAGCCATGCTGCAAGGCATGCAGGATCTCAGTTCTCCAATCAGGGACTGAACCTGTGTCCCTTACCTTGGAAGCATGGAGTCCTAACCACTAGACCTCCAGGGAATTCCCTAAAATGTGTATTTTTAAATGGACATTTAAAAATGTGTATTCATAGGAAAAATGATATAATTTATAAACACGTGATGATCTATTCATAAATGTGTATGTAACATATGCATATATGCTAAATATAATACAATATATAGTTCAGTTCAGTTCAGTTCAGTCGCTCAGTCGTGTCCGACTCTTTGCGACCCCATGAATCGCAGCACGCCAGGCCTCCCTGTTCATCACCATCTCCCGGAGTTCACTCAGACTCACATCCATCGAGTCCGTGATGCCATCCAGCCATCTCGTCCTCGGTCGTCCCCTTCTCCTTCTGCCCCCAATCGCTCCCAGCATCAGAGTCTTTTCCAATGAGTCAACTCTTCTCATGAGGCGGCCAAAGTACTCTGTATATAATCATGCATGTGTGTGTGCTAAGTCACTTTAGTCGTGTCCGACTCTGCGACCCTACGGCCCATAGCCCACCAGTCTCCTCAGTCCATGGGATTCTCCAGGCAAGAATACAGGAGTGGATTGCCATGCCCCTCTCTATGGGATCTTTCCCACCCAGGGATAGAACCCGTATCTCTTGTGTCTCCTACGTTTGCAGGTGGGTTCTTTACCACTAGCACCACCTGGGAGCCCATCATACACAATCATACACATGTCTAGCCTACATAATGACGGAGTCTTTGGGGCCTAGAAAAGAAAACAACAGTCTCAAAGGCCCTCGCTGAATCATCAAACTTCGGAGAAAACAAAACAGAACTTTAGGTCCCGCCCTGATGCTCCAGGGCGGTTGCATCTATCTGGGTCTTATCACCCCGCTTCCAGAAACCTTCCACCCCCTACACCTGCCCAGAAGACTTATCACCCCCTGCCCAACTACAAATGCCATCTCAACTAAAAAATACCCAAAACATCCCACCTGATTAACGTTTCCCTTATCGCTTCCACAAGGCTCCCTACAAATATGGAGCCTCCCTGATCCCTCTCCGCGCTCAGCCTGGTTGTTAGGCCGACTGTCGCCCCTCCTTGCCTGAATAAGGGTAACCAACTTCTGTTGAGGTCGTCTTTCCCCTTTCTGCCTCGGCCTGAACTATACCTTACACTCTTGGTGCCGAAACCCAGGAAGGGGCGAGGCACTCGACTGACTCTCCTTCCCTCTCATTGTTTTCCCTTTTCCTGGAGTCTGGGAGGCTCGAACATCCGCCGACCTCACTTTTCTGCTAGGACTCAAGTTCCCCTTGGGGACGCATAGAGCCTTCGTGAGCGGTGCAAGGCTTTATTGATGCTTTGCGTACCCCCAGGCCTCCGCTCTACCCTCTTTCCCTCTCTCTCTGACGACCTCCGGAATAGGGAACTCTTGCCATTCGACTGCTCTACATGCTAACACTCCACTCAAGCCAGCCCCTAGATTAAGGTAAGATCCGGACAGTGTTTTAGAGGCGGCCTAGAACTCAGTCCTGGACCCCCGGCCCAGGGCCACTCTGTAGGCGACGGTGGGGGACGCTCCACCTCGACACAGAGCTCTCTTCTCATAACTCCTATTGCGACTACGGGTGACGACTCGAGCTCTCAATAGGAGCCTCTGCTTGCCTTTCAATTATGGGGTCTGGACAATCTGTCCCAAAAGACTCCTTCACATAATCTATACATATATCAACTATACACATATTTAACCCACATATACACAGCTGATGTGGAGGGGGTATCAGGCTTTCCATAGGAAAATGCTTTTTTATTTTTTCTATAATAAGCATGCAATTTTTTATAATAGCAAAAAAAAGAAAATCTTCTGAAGGCATTCTGGCCCAGTGGTATTCCATACCTAAACTAAAACTCTAAATTGTGTCCCAACAGCAGGACTAGTGATAAAATATCTCAGTGGTTCCAGAAGTTAGGATCAAGAATGGGAGTCAACTCTGTGCTCGCACTGCCCCAAGCACCTCACTCAGCAGATGTCTGCAGCTTTTATATAATCATTTCGGATTGTTTCTCATGCTCATTGATCATCTGTCAACCAGAAAAGCTTGTGAGGACAAGGTCTTTTCTGACCTTTCTCTAGAGGCGACTTCAATTCCGTAACTAGGCAACTGCGCCCTCGTGTGGCACCTCCCACGTACAGTTCTTTGTCCGTAAGGAGGAAATCACACAGGGACAAGATGGTCTATGGACTCAAGACAGGAGACCCCAATTTACAAGTGGGTCTCTGTTCCCAAAGGGATTTGGTGAGCTGGGTTTCTAGGCATTACAATGTATCTTCTTAGAAGTGATAAACATGGAACTTAAAAACCAGAAAATGTCAAAAGCCGATTAAATCATTGTCTACTTTTAATAGTATCACCTCCTGTAAGTTCAGTTCAGTCGCTCAGTCGTGTCCGACTCTTCGCGACCCCATGAATCGCAGCGCCAGGCCTCCCTGTCCATCACCATCTCCCGGAGTTCACTCAGACTCACGTCCATCGAGTCCGTGATGCCATCCAGCCATCTCATCCTGGGTCGTCCCTTTCTCCTCCTCCTGCCCCCAATCCCTCCCAGCATCAGAGTCTTTTCCAATGAGTCAACTCTTCGCATGAGGTGTCCAAAGTACTGGAGCTTTAGCTTTAGCATCATTCTTTCCAAAGAAATCCCTTGATCTCCTTCAGAATGGACTGGTTGGATCTACTTCAGAATGGACTGGTTGGATCTCCTTGCAGTCCAAGGGACTCTCAAGAGTCTTCTCCAACACCACAGTTCAAAAGCATCAATTCTTCGGCGCTCAGCCTTCTTCACAGTCCAACTCTCACATCCATACATGACCACAGGAAAAACCATAGCCTTGACTAGACGGACCTTAGTCGGTAAAGTAATGTCTCTGCTCTTGAATATACTATCTAGGTTGGTCATACCTTTCCTTCCAAGGAGTAAGCGTCTTTTAATTTCATGGCTGCAGTCACCATCTGCAGTGATTCTGGAGCCCCCCAAAATAAAGTCTGACAGTTTCTACTGTTTCCCCATCTATTTCCCATGAAGTGATGGGACCAGATGCCATGATCTTTGTTTTCTGAATGTTGAGCTTTAAGCCAACTTTTTCGCTCTCCTCTTTCACTTTCATCAAGAGGCTTTTTAGCTCCTTTTCACTTTCTGCCATAATGGTGGTGTCATCTGCATATCTGAGGTTATTGATATTTCTCCCGGCAATCTTGATTCCAGCTTGTGCTTCCTCCAGCCCAGCATTTCTCATGATGTACTCTGCATATAAGTTAAATAGGCAGGGTGACAATATACAGCCTTGACGTACTCCTTTTCCTATTTGGAACCAGTCTGTTGTTCCATGTCCAGTTCTAACTGTTGCTTCCTGATCTGTATACAGATTTCTCAAGAGGCAGGTCAGGTGGTCTGGTATTCCCATCTCTTTCAGAATTTTCCACAGTTTATTGTGATCCACACAGTCAAAGGCTTTGGCATAGTCAATAAAGCAGAAATAGATGTTTTTCTGGAACTCTCTTGCTTTTTCCATGATCCAGCGGATGTTGGCAATTTGATCTCTGGTTCCTCTGCCTTTTCTAAAACCAGCTTGAACATCAGGGAGTTCACGGTTCACGTATTGTTGAAGCCTGGCTTGGAGAATTTTGAGCATTACTTTACTAGCATGTGAGATGAGTGCAATTGTGTGGTAGTTTGAGCATTCTTTGGCATTGCTTTTCTTTGGGATTGGAATGAAAACTGACCTTTTCCAGTCCTGTGGCCACTGTTGAGTTTTCCAAACTTGCTGGCATATTGAGTGCAGCACTTTCACAGCATCATCTTTCAGGATTTGAAATAGTTCAACTGGAATTCCATCACCTCCACTAGCTTTGTTCATAGTGATGCTTTCTAAGGCCCACTTGACTTCACATTCCAGGATGTCTGGCTCATCACATCATCGTGATTATCCGGGTCGTGAAGATCTTTTTTGTACAGTTCTTCCGTGTATTCTTGCCACCTCTTCTTAATATCTTCTGCTTCTGTTAGGTCCAGACCATTTCTGTCCTTTATCGAGCCCATCTTTGCATGAAATGTTCCCTTGGTATCTCTCATTTTCTTGAAAAGATCTCTAGTCTTTCCCTTTCTGTTATTTTCCTCTATTTCTTTGCACTGATCGCTGAAGAAGGCTTTCTTATCTCTTCTTGCTATTCTCTGGAACTCTGCATTCAGATGCTTATATCTTTCTTTTTCTCCTTTGCTTTTCGCCTCTCTTCTTTTCACAGCTATTTGTAAGGCCTCCCCAGACAGCCATTTTGCTTTTTTGTATTTCTTTTCCATGGGGATGGTCTTGATCCCTGTCTCCTGTACAATGTCACGAACCTCAGTCCATAGTTCATCAGGCACTCTATCTATCAGATCTAGACCCTTAAATCTATTTCTCACTTCCACTGTATAATCATAAGGGATTTGATTTAGGTCATACCTGAATGGTCTTTTACATTATGTTCTAAGAATATCAAAATAGTTGAGGTTTCCAAGAAGGATGCTTATATTGCCCTTGATGTTTCCTCTATTTGAACCTCCTTACTCAAGACACTTACTTCCCCAAGTCATTTACTCATCCATCAAGACCATCCCCAAAGTCATCTCCCTCAACAACATCCCGAGACTGGACACAGGAAGCCATTTGCCTTTCCCCTGGCTCTCAACTCACTTTGTATTTTCTCTGCAAATTGCTGTGATTAGAACTTTTTATTGGACCTGAGCAATTTGAACCAATGTAAGCTCCTTGAGGTCAAGGACGTTGTGTTTCATTAGTACATCCTTAGTGCTTAGCACATATATAGGTGGTCAAAAGAACATGTTGACTGTATCTTCCCTGGTGGTCCAGAGGTTAAGACTTTGCCTTCCAATGCAGGAGGTTAGGGTTCGATCCCTGTTTAGAGAACTAATATCTAGCATGCCAGGTGGCCAAAAAATAAAAGAGATTGTAAAATAAAAATGTAAAAAAAAAAAAACAACGGTGAGAGAGATAGCAAGATAAAAATGTAAAAAAGAAAGAAAAAGAGATGGCAAAATAATAAAAGCATATGCCCTTTGGATTACCAACCCGATTTATGGTACTTCTCCAAGAAAAATAATGACACAAGTATAAAATCTATGTACAAGGGTGTATTTCAAACAGATGCTGAAAACAGCCAAAACGAAAAATTAAATTACCTAGATGTCAATCCTTAGGAGATGGGTTTAAGTAAATAGCGATACATATCTCTGGTAAAATATTATGCTGTCCTCAAAAATAATAATGAGTGTCTGTTGTTGTTTAGTCACTAAGTCATGTGTGACTCTGCAACCTCATGGATTGTAGCATGCTAGGCTCCTCTGTCCTCCAATATCTTCCTGAGTTTGCTCAAATTCACGTCCATTGAGTTGGTGATGCCATCTGACCATCTCATCCTCTGCTGTCCCCTTCTACTTTTGCCTTCAATCTTTCCTAGCATCAGAGTCTGAGTATCTATATTTATTTGTTTACATGTAGAGATGCCCATGTGTAACAGGTTGAATGACATCTCCTTACAATTTGGGTTTACCTGGTACCTATGAACATGACATTATTTAGACATAGGGTCTACACAGATGTAATCAAGTTTAAAAGAGGTCACACTAGATTATGGAGGGTCCTAATCTAATGACTTCTGTTTTTTTGTTTGTGAGTTTTTTTTTAGGTCAAAAAGTGAGTTTATTGGGGTCCAGATATAGGGGGCACCAGTTCAACCCCTGGTCAGGGAACTAAGATCCCACATGCCATGCTGCATGGTGACAAAAAAATTTCTTTAGTAAATAAATTAATAATTTTTAAAAAATTGACTTGTCACTAGCCCATGATGTGGGGGGTGGGGGAGTGAGGGGGGGCAGTATTTTTATGAGAGAGAACTCTTTTAACTTTTCCACTTCCAGACTGGAAAAATATAAGACTTTGATATAGGGCATTTGGACAGAATCCTTTTATATGATTCCTCAGTGTGTGAACTTTAAAAATAATAATTCTAGAACAGTCCATAGATGGTCAGAAGTGTGCCTTGCAACTCATGGGAGCTGTATTCCTGTGGTCCAGAGTAAGGCCCCACTGTGGGAGGAAACCCCTTCTCTGGAGCTCCCAGTCACCCTGTGTGTGTCTCCTTCCAGCCCCTGAGACTTTCCACGGCTCAGGCTGGGGCTATCTCAACCCATTTCCTCACTCTACTCCCAGGGCACAGAAGGAACCGGTTCCCATTGTCCTCAGCTCCTATCTGACCTCACACCCCCAGCTGGCACACAAGCAGAGCTGGCAACAGGGCTGAATAGCCTATTGGCAACAACAGCGAATCCGGCTTTCCCAGAGAAGTATGCTCAGCTGCACCCACCAAGCCTGTATACAACCTGCCCACTGTTTCTCTCACTCTCACAACTTGTCCAGAAATTCTAGATTCACCAACATGCTCCTTTCCTGTAAGTTTGTCTCGGGGAACCCGGACCAATGACCTCCTACAGCAGGAAGTGGTAATGATCTACAGTCCAGCTCTACCTGGCAAGTGTCTCCAGTTCTTTCGTTCTTGGGTCATTGCCCATGACTTTGCCAATCCCGGTGGGAAAGGCTTGGGTTTCCAGGGTGGCTGCCTTGTGGGAAGAATCTGGAGCAGCTGGGCAGAGCTGGACCTACTGGGCTAGGACTCCAGCTGGCCAGAGTCCATGATCTGAAACTCCTTCCTAAAAGGCACAACTCATCAACACCAAGGAGAGACTCTCTGGGAGCTTTCAGTCTGCCATCCCATGTCCATTGCTGCCACGCTGGTAACAAAATATGGGTCTCCCTCATGTGGGTGACCTTGAACTTCATTTCAATCCTAGCTCTTCCACTGAAGGGGTTCCGAATGCCCTGTCTTGAAAGTAGCTGCTGGACTTCCCTGGTGGTCCAGTGGTTAAGAATCCATCTGCCAATGCAGGGGGCATGGGTTAGATCCCTGGTCTGGGAAGATCCCACATGCCTTGAGGCAACTAAGCTCATGTGCCACATCTACTGAGCCCAGGCTCTGGAGCCTGTGTTCTACAACAGGAGTGGCCACCACAATGAGAAGCCCACACACCACAACTAAAGAAAAGCCCCCACTCATCGCAACTCAAGAAAGCCTGAGCGCAGCAACGAAGACCCAGCACAGCCAAAAATTTTTAAAAGTGAAAATAAAAAGAAAAGAAAAAAGTAGCTGCCAGCACTCCAGCTTGCCTCTGGTGAGTTGTCAACAAGACTGGATTAAAGTCTTTGAAGCCATGTCCACTTCTTCGTGCCCCCGTCAGAGCTTTCTAGCCACTCAGATGCATTGTGTTCTTGAGAGAACGAAAAATTGAGAGAGGAAGTTGGCTAAAACTCCTGTTTCTGGATGTCCCCTGACAGTATTTGGTTGAGCCAAACCCTGGTTCTTCATGCTGATTTCTATTGCTATTTTCTCTGCTGTACAGAAAAATTCCTGATTTTTAGTACTTGACGAGGAGTCAGCTTGCCCATTCTTCACCAGGAGAAAAAACTTGACAACCAACTTCATCATGTATTCAATCGGTGACTTTGAGCAAGTTTTTGCCCCTCTCTGTGCCTCTATTTTCTCACCTGTAAAATGGGAATAGTATACCACGGTCTGGGCTTCCCAGGCGGCGCTAGTGGTAAAGAACCCACCTGCCAATGCAGGAAACATAAGAGACATGGGTTTGATCCCTGGGTCAGGAAGATCCCCTGGAGGAGGGCATGGCAACCCAGTCTAGTAGGGTTGCCTGGAGAATCCCATGGACAGAGGAGCCTAATGAGCTACAGTCCACAGGGTCACAAACAGTTGGATGCGACTTAGCGACTAAACAAAAACAACAAAATTAATACCCAATTTAAGAACCCCAAACCAACGGCATCCCTTGCTCCATCACCTCTCCTAGTCTATCAGCCCTGGGTGTTGGGGTGTCCAACGTCCCTTTGAGTTCGCCTGTCAAAGACAGCAGTCCTCACTCTCCAGAAGCAATCCAAATGTCTATAGAATTTCTGGCAGCCAATTAGGTTTATGTAATGGCAACCCACTCCAGTGTTCTTGCCGGGGAAATCCATGGACAGAGGAGCCTGGCAGGCTTCAGTCCATGGGGTAGCAAAGAGTCAGACATGACTGAGCGAGTGAGGATAATATTCTTCAGGGACCATATCCTCCCATGTTTCCCGCACGAGGTCTTGTGCAGCACCTGACCTAGAACTTGGCCATGGCCCAAGTCCCCACACCTTCTCAGACCCAGCCTTCACCCCAGAGCTCAGGTGCTAAGACCTCGGCCACTATTTTCTGCTCCTCTCTCTGGATGAGGATGTATTTTTGCCAAATAAATCTGTAAACCCTGGCACCATTCTCCTAACGGTTTGGCTGCAAAGATAGAGTACATCTCTGGCTCAGCTTTAGGGGAGGACGAGATTCAGGAATGATTAAATGCCTATCTCTGTTCAAAATCCAGATGGTAGGACTTCCCTAGTGGTCCAAGTGGTTAAGAATCCACCTACCAATGCAGGGGACACCTGTTCCATCCCTGGTCCAGGAAGATTCCACATGTCACGGAGCAACTAAGTCTCAGGGCTGCAACTACCGAAGCCCACATGCCATAGAGCCTGTGCTCCACAATAAAAGAAGCCACCGAAAGGAGAAGCCCGTGCATTGCAACTGGAGAGTAGTCCCCGCTTGCCACAACTAGAGAAAGCCCGAGGGCAGCAACAAAGACCCAGTGCAGCAAAAAGAAAAAAGACTCAAAAAAAATACAGATGGCACTTGCCATCCCCCAAATATCCTCAGAGCAATATCTTCCACTACAGAAGAGAGCAGGAGTACAGCTTGCAATGTAAGGTGGTCAGTTCAGGCACATGCTTAGATTCCTGGAGAATGTCCAGTCATTGTCTGTCCTTACTCTGAGCTTTGGAGGATGTCACTGGTATTCAAACAGAGTTGCAAAACATCTCTGCCAGAAGGACCCCAAGCAAGCAGCAGATAGAGAACCCGGAGGGACAGGCCAAAGGAGTTATCCTTGGCACTCAAGGTCGTGCATGCACTGGCATCACTATTCCAGTTTTAACACTGACTGGCTTCCATTCTGTTTGACAAATAACTGTTAATGTCAAACTGCTTATCTGTCCCTCTGCTGCAGTAGCTTTCCCAGACTGAGGCCCCAGGACACCCAAACATCACCTCCACCACCATTATTCAACAATTAAGGATAAATATTTGACACAAAAGGAAGTCCCTACACCTCTGTCCCTGTACTACCTGTTTCTTCCTGATTGGTCGGGGCAGGCTGTGAAATATATTGCCTAGGAATTCCCTGGTGGTCCAGTGGTTAAGAATCTGCCTGCCAATGCAGGGAACAGGGTTCAATCTCTGGTCCGGGAAGATTCCAGATGTTGCAGGGCATCTAAGCCCGTGTACCACACACAACTACTGAGCCCTTGCTCTGGAGTCTGTGGGCTGCAACAAGAGAAGCAACTGCAATGAGAAGCCCTTGCACCACAACTAGAGTAGCCCCCGCTCACTGCAATTAGAGAAAGCACAAGTGCAGCTATGAAGACCTGCACAGCCAAAAGTAAATAAATACACACATAGGCTACCAGCCCCAGGCTGGACCCATTCACAAAAGGAAGATTGAACTGATCAGAAATTTGATATGGAAACTTTGCTCCAGTAAAGTAGCATTGTGAAAAACGAAACGTACAGATCTAAGGATTTCCTAAACTCTGACCTTGAGCCAACCAAGTTGGTGGCCAAATCCTTGAATTGTAACACAGACTTGATCAGCTAGTCCTCCACCACAGAAAACAAAAGAGTCATCCCCATTCAGGACAGATCAACTGGGGGCCTGCTGGGAGGTGGGGGTGGGGAGGGTGTCACAAAAGCATATCTGGGGAGAAAATACCTGGCTAACTTAAACCTCTTTTTGGTAAGAATGAGAACTCCTAAGAGAGAAAAAGACCTTTTTTTTTTTTTTTTTGTAATCCAAGGATAAAGGAAGATGCCTGTAATGATCTAAGCATATAAAACTTTTTGGCAAAGGAGTAAAAATGGAGCTGGTCCCAAACTCCTTGCCGACTGGATCAAAAAAAACTCTGAGTGGAGGAAAGTGTGGAAAACAAGATTTCAAAACCCAGCAAGTTGTTGTTCATGATTTAAAGCAATAAGAAGACATTCCAAGGTATGTATCAGTTCAGAATATGCCTGTTAGGTACCTTTCCTGAAAAATATTATGCAATTGAGCTATAAATCAAGTTAAAGAACTCAATAATAAGGAGGCTGCTTTATAAAAGGACTCATTATATAAGCACTAAAAAGTGTGTATTAATATAAGCATAAAACAACTTAAGCATAGAACTAAGGTGAAATAATTATAGTGAATAGAGTGACAAAATAATACACTGTTATGTCATTCTTGAAGAAAAAGTACTTAATAATAATGAACATTCAATTTGAATTTTTTTTCATAGTCAAAAATCCCAGACTATACCAAAAACCTCAGAGGCAGGCAGAAGTGGAAGAAAATAAAAATTGAAAATTTCTCCCTACAATAACTCCTATGGCATGTTCAGAAACCATTTTTAACACTTTATATGTGTGTATTGTCTTATTTGGGACTTCCCAGCAGGCAAAGTGAATAGAATCCACCTGCCAATGCAGGAGACCCCAGTTTGATCCCTGGGTCAGGAAGATCCCCTGGAGCAGGAAATGGCAACCCACTCCTGTATTCTTGCCCGGGAAATCCCATGACAAGAGGAGCCTAGAAGGCTACAGTCCATGGGGTTGAAAAGAGTCAGATATGACTGAGCACGCACATCGTTGTCTTATTTAGTTTAATTAATCTCACAGATCTATGAGATAAAGGTCACCCCCATTTCATAGATGACAACGTGGCTGCAGAGAAGTAATTCCTTGTATAAATAAAAGGAAAAAAAATAGAAATATGACAGACATGAAGAAGACCTTCATGTCTACTAAAATAGTTTTAAAAATAAGGATTTGGAAGGACTTCCCTGGTGGCCCAGTGGCTAAGACTTCGTGCTCCCAATTCAGGGGGCCGGGGGTCAGTCCCTGGTCAGGGAATCAGATCCCACGTGCTGCAACTAAAGATCCTACATGCCATAACTAAGGGTTTGCACGGCACGACTAAGACCAAGAGCAGTCAAATAAATAAGTTTAAAAAAATAAGGATTTCTGAAATGGTATCGTTGATAAGCTTGACTTATTACATTTTGCCCCTCTGCCTTTTGGTTTCCTTCTTGGTCTCGAGGGGGATGGGACTTCCCTCCCATTGATATGTTCTGACTGTGTAGAGTGGACACTTCACCTCAGCAACCAGACAGGTCAGGCTATCTGTGGAGCTTTCAGTCAGCAGGGCTTCCCTGGTGGCTCAGCTGGTAAAGAGTCCGCCTGCAGGGTGGGAACATGGGTTTGATCCCTGGGTCGGGAAGATCCCCTGGAGGAGGAAATGGCAAACTACTCCAGTGTTTTTGCCTGGAGAATCCCATGGACAGAGGAGCCTGGGGGCTATATAGTCCACGGGGTCGCAAAGAGTCGACACAACTGAGTGACTAACACTTTCAGAATCTCTGGCCCATGATTTCTAAGGCCTGAGATGATCATCCCAGAATTCTGGACTCAGTGGGAAGAAAGGACCAGCATTCCCCTTTGTTCTCAACTTCAGAAGCAACCTTCGCTCCTCCAGTTCCAATGTCATCAAGGGTCCTGAGAGGGCCTGCTGAGATCCTGCTGAGGGTCCTGGAAGGGTCTGACAGGAAGAATTCCTCTTGAACACACCAATGACAGTGGAGGTCTCCGTGTCACTGGTCCTCAGCTGATGACCCTCGCCCTGCCTCCTCTGGCTAACTCATTCCCTCTGGGATAAACAGTTGGGCAGGGCTCCTCTCTGGTCATCTGCTTCTGGTGATAAGTTCTTGATGACTCTCTGCAGCCTCCCGTTGGGGAGATAAATATCCTATTTGGGAGGAAATCACACCCCCTCTTCCCCACCCAAGTGGCCGCATCTCCTCCGCCTTCAGCAACGGTGGGAAGTGACTACACCCACTCTTCCCAACCCTGGGGGATTCCAGCATTTGAAATTGCAGAGCTGGAAAGATAAACATCACCGCCAATCCCTCACTCCCTCTTTGTTCCTCTTCAGCAGCAGAAAAGGAACTGAGAACCACGAGGCACGGAAACTCTCCCCATCTGCCGGCGTTGTTAAGGGAACCAGTGCTTTAATTTACACTCGCAGCCTCCTCCCTTTCTTCCTCATCAACACCCCCAACCATCCCTTAAGGAAAAAAGAAAAAAAAAAACTTCGATTCTTCTGTCCAAGGTAAGCGTCATGAGCCTGGCCCTTCAAACCACTCTTGCTGTAATTCCAGAAATGAAACTTAAAAAAAAAAAAAAAAGGATATATTGATATATTGGAGCCAAATTGTGTTTATCAATTGCAAAGCGAAAGTGAAAGTTACTCAGTTGTATCTGACTCTTTGTGACCCAATGGACTATACAGTCCATGGAATTCTCCAGGCCAGAATACTGGAGTGGGTAGCCCTTCTCCAAGGAATCTTCCCAACCCAGGGATCGAACCCCCATTGCAGGAGGATTCTTTACCAGCTGAGCCGCCAAGGAAGCCCGAGAATACTGGAAGGGTAGCCTATCCCTTCTCCAGTGAATCTTCCTGACCCAGGAATTGAACCAGGGTCTCCTGCATACCAGCTGAGCTACCAGGGAAGCCATCAATTGCAAAGTACATCCTAAGTTGCTTCAGTTGTGCCCGACTCTTTGCCATCCTTTGGACTATAGTCTGCCAGGCTCCTCTGTCCACAGGATTCTCCAGGCAAGAATACTAGAGTGGGATGCCATGCCCTTCTCCAGGGGATCTTCCCAACCAGTGATCAAACCTGGGTCTCTTCAGTCTCCTGCTTTGGCAGCCAGGTTCTTTACCACTGCTGCTGCTGCTGCTAAGTCACTTCAGTTGTGTCCGACTCTGTATGACCCCATGGATGGCAGCCCACCAGGCTCCCCCGTCCCTGGGATTCTCCAGGCAAGAACACTGGAGTGGGTTGCCATTGCCTTCTCCAATGCATGAAAGTGAAAAGTGAAAGTGAAGTCGCTCAGTCGTGTCTGACTCTTAGCGACCCCATGGACTGCAGCCTTCCAGGATCCTCCGTCCATGGGATTTTCCAGGCAGGAGTACTGGAGTGAGGTGCCACTGCCATCTCCAGAGAATCTTCCCGACCCAGGGATCGAACCCGGGTCTCCCACATTGTAGGAAGACGCTTTACCGTCTGAGCCACCTAGGGCCACCTGGGAAACCCCATATTGAAAAGTACACATCCCCATATGATGATCCCTCCCTCCCACTGCCTCCTTCATGGTCTTACCTACCAACTGAACTAGAGTCCTCATGTTTTTGCCAATATCGGGGGAGAGGACAGTCTATCTTTTTGTGATACCAGTCTTTATTCAAACTGTTCCTTTGATCAGAAATGTCCTTCCTTCTCCATCTCTTTCTTTGAAATCCTTTTCATCATTCCCAGCTCAGTTGCTATGTCCTGCCTCCAAAAGCCTTCCCCCATCTTGCTGTCTTTTTCCAGAGTCACGTGGCATGCTCTCTCTTTCAGAACTCCTCCAACCTTTTCTTTGTCCCTTAATGTCAGTGCTGACCCTGCCTTGAATATACTTCTTTGTCCATCTGCTTATCTTCCCAACAGACCAACTGTAAGCAATCCACAGGCAGAGCCATGTCATTATTGCACTCCCAGGGCCTGGCATGGAGCCTGGACGGGGGCCATGGCAGTGGTGATACTGAGAAAGGGCCAGGGGTGAGAAGGGGGGTAACTGGGACATGTATATATGTGTGCATGCATGGTGTTTATCTAGGGGGACATTTACTCCTCACTCTTTCCTAAAAGACTCTAAGAAACTTTAGAAACCGAACACAACTCCAAGAAAAATCCAGAGTGAAAGAGAACAATGTGCTTCAAAGCACCTGGGAAGAGTTGTTTACTACAGTAGATGGCTGGATTTATCTCTCAGTTTCCTGGATGAAAGGGGGAAACGCGTTGGCTTGTGTATTTTGCATTGTACGAAAAAAAACTCTGGAATCAGATTGGAAAGAGAAATTTTTCCTGGCACCAAGTTCAAGGAGAAATTTATCAAGCGAGTGCTTATATAACAGACATGAGGTAACCCAAGGAGCAGCATCTCCAACTGGCTTTCTACAGAGGGACACATATGTCCTCAGAAGAGCAATTCTCCTGCTCAGTGCAGCTTGGAGACAGAAGGGATTTCTGCGAGAAAATGAGACAGTGTGGCCCACATCCAGGGCCTTCCCTATGTCTGTAGAAGTTCTGAGAACCCAGAAAGAAGGAAAAGTCGGTATGAGTCCATTTAATATAAGATCTCAAAGACCCCATCTAAATTGATCTTAAAGATCTTGGTGGCTTGGGCTTCCCTGGTGGTCCTGTGGTTGGGAATCCGCCTGCCAATGCAGGAGACATGGGTTTGATCCCTGATCCGGGAAGATTTCATGTGCTGAAGGCAACTAAGCCTGTGCGCCACAACTACTGAAGGCCACACACCCTGGAGCGAGTGCTCCACAGCAAAAGAAGCCACAGCAATGAGAAGTCCAAGTAACACAACTAGAGAGTAGCCCTCACTCGCTGCAACTAGTGCAGCCATGAAGGCCTAGAGCAGCTAAAAAAACAAAAAAACAAAAAAACAAAACTTGGTGGCCAGATTGTACAAAGTGCAATCTGGCTCAAAGTGGGCATAAGCAGAGAGTGAGCCAGAAGTTTAGGTAAGAAACTGCCCCCTCTCAAGGGGCAAACTCCAGAGGGGCTGGTGTACACTGAGTGGGCAGGACTCTGCTCAAGGACACAGTGTGTGTCCCTCCACAGATGAAGTCAAGGGTCCCATCATTCACCAGGAGGGCAAGCCTCAAAGGAGATTTGAGAGAAATATGAGAGCCACACAGATGTCCTGAAAGGCAACAAGACACTTGGGCAAAGATACCGTTCAGGACAGTAACACCAGGCCCCGGGCAAGACCACCAACATGGCAGACAAGGGTGCCTATATCCTGTGTCGGCGGGCCAGGAGCATTGGGGCGCCCATCTGTGAGTGTCACAGGCCAGAAAGAGAGGTGACAGTTGGTTATTTTAACCAACCTCCTTACTTTGTATGGGAGGAAATATTGTTCAGCCATTCAGTTGTGTCCAACTCTCTGCAACCCTATGACTGTAGCACACCAGGATCTTCTGTCCTTCACCATCTTCAGGAGTTTGCTCAACTCATGTCCATTGAGTCAGTGATGTCATCCAACCATCTCATCCTCTGTCACCCCCTTCTCTTCCTGCCCTCAGTCTTTCCCAGCATCAGGGTCTTTTCCAATGAGTCAGCTCTTCACATCAGGTGGCCATGGTATTGGAGCTTCAGCGTCCATCCTTCAAATGAATATTCAGTGTTGGTTTCCTTTAGGATTGACTGGTTTGGTCTTCTTCCTGCCCAAGGAACCCTCAAGAGTCTTCTCCAGTGCCACAATTTGAAAGCATCAATTCTTCAGCTCTCAGCCTTCTCTAGGGTCCAATTCTCACATCTGTACATGACTACTGGAAAAACCATAGCTTTGACAGAGAAACGAAAACTTAGGAGCTCCCATCTCTGGCCACCACAAAGAAAACTCTGACCATCTTCAATCCTAAGCTGGCTGCTTTGTCTCCACATAAAGATGGGAGGGTTTGCTTTATGGGGCATCCCATGAACCTGAGGAACATTGGCTTCTCACCACAAGCCCACGGCTGAGATGTCTGGGGCTTTCAGCTTGAGAGCTCTGTGTCTGGAAGGAACTCATTCTACAGCTAGAGCACCTCCTGAAAGGCTTACTTTTACTCTTTCATTCTTACTCTTACTCATGTCACTCCAAAAGCCTGAACCCTTCTCTCTGAAGGCATTTCTGGATGAGAAGAAGGGCTGGTCTCTCAGTATATCTGCCTCCAATGAAACCTCAGAATCGAGATCCCATCATCACCTCAGGCCACCCACTGACATCATGGGAAAGATAGGCTCCCTGTTGTTCTTATTAGTAGATGCCATGGAAGAGGAGAGTTCAGAGGTGGAACCTCAAAAGGCCCAAGGAAGGGACCACCAGGATACCCAGAAGGAAAAGTACTCCTGTATTCCCTTTCCTGGTAGGTGCTTTGGCTTTTTCCTGGGCAGCCCCAGTGTGGGCATTTTGCAGCTACGCCAGGGCAGTTCTTCCTCTGCATTTACTCAACAGTGTCCAGTTGATAGGGGCTTCCCAGGTGGCACTAGTGGTAAAGAACCTGCCTGCCAATGCAGATGACAAAAGAGACTCGGGTTCAATCCCTGGGTCAGGAAGATCCCCTGGAGGAGAGCATGGCAACCCACTCCAGTGTTCTTGCCTGAAAAATCCTATGGACAGAGGAGCCTGGGGGGCTAAAGTCAATGGGGTCACACAGAATCGGACATGACTGAAGCAACTTAGCATGCATGTGTGTCCAGTTGATAAGACTGAAGATGGACTTCCACTTAAGCCTGAAGTTTGGGCATCAAAACCAGTGTGCCAGTGAGGGTCACCAGGTGGCTGGCAAGGTGAGGATGGAAGTCCTGTCCTGCTCCATGGGAAGCTGACACTAGAACCCGGTGCAGACCTCAACCTCTCATTCTTCTAATTGCCATTGTCATTACCACTGCTAATGGCAGCAATGGTAAGAGTGGTGTTATAAGTCAGAAAAGCTAGGCAGTCAAGAACAAAACTGCAACAAGGACTTCCCTGACAATCCAATGGTTAAGATTCCTCTGCAGGGGATGTGGGTTTGATCCCTGGTCTGGGAATTTCTACCTGCGTTGTGGTATGGCCAAAAAAAAGTGAAACGTTGGACTTACCTGGTGGCTCAGTGGCTAAGACTCTGCACTCCCCATGTAGGGGGCCCAAGTTCAACCCCTAGAAGGGGAACAAGATTCCACACGGCAACTAAAAGTTCACATGTTGCTACTAAAAGATCCCGCTTGATGCAACTAAGATCTGATACAGCCAAGTAAATAAATAAATAAAATATTTTTTAAGATGGCAACACATGTTTTCCCAAAAGAAATTAGATTATGCTTTCATTCAGCTGAACAGCTCAGAGCATCAAATAAATGAACCGATTAAATGTTTTCTTTAAAAAAAATCCTTAATAACTCATCCTATTAAATGACTATCATCTTAAGCATCCTCTCTGGGTCCATCACTCTCTTAGGCACTTTCCATGGAGACCGAATCTGATCTCCATGACAACTCTGCAGGCAGATCTACCCACTCTCATTGTAGAGGAAGTAGCACTAAGAGCTTGGGTACCATGGGGCCAAGGGAAGTTAGGCAGCTCTTAAGAAGCTACTTAGGGGCCTCCCCAGTGGCTCAGCAGTAAAGAATCTGCCTGCAATGCAGGAGACTTACAGGAGATGCAGATTCAACCTCTGGGTCGGGAAGATCCTCTGGAGAAGGAAACGGCAACCCATCCCAGTATTCTTGCCTGGGAAGTCCCATGAACAGAGAAGCCTGGTGGGCTGCACTCCATGGGGTCACAAGAGTTGGACACAACTGAGTGACTGAACAACAACAATAGGACTTATCAGGACTGCTCTGGTGGTCCAGTGGTTAAGACTCTGAACTTCCATGCAGGGGGTGCTGGTTCGATCCCTGGTCTAGGAATTAAGATCCCACATGACACTTGGCCAAAAACTGAAATTCAAAAAGAAGTTACTTGGTACCACTCATGGTCAGAGTACCCTCAGAACTGCTCTCTGCATGCAAACCTAGAAGGGGACTGGGAAAATATGGAATAAAGAAATAACCCTCAGAGCAACTTCCAATGTAGTAAGATCTCCTGAGGCTGAATCCAAGACCAGCCAGACCAGAAAATCACCCACGAATGTTTCCAACTAGACCTGGGTTCAGTCAGTCTACCCGAGCACCTCCTGGGTGCCCTCGTATACTTCACTTCGTTCCCTATCCCCGAATAACCTTTGAGTTGAATTTCTCTGTGTTGCTTGTAATGAAACAGAGGTCCAGCCAATTAGGGAAGTTGCTTAAGATCCTGGTTCATCTGCAACAAAGCTGAGACTCAAATCTAGTCTGCTCACAGATAGAGGCCAGCTACTGAAATCCCTGATCAGGAAAGATCATAATTTCTTTTTTTTTGAGATGTTTTTCGAGTGTTTTCTTTATCTTTCGGGAAGCCCATGGGTACACACTGCATAGCAGCAAAGAGTTAAGTATAGTTTTTGTCTTCTTTCCCTCTTTTTTTGTTCTCTTTCTACCTACTCCTCACCTCGTCTAAAAGGGACAGGGTTAGGAGTTCCCTGGCAGTCCAATGGTTAAGATTCCCGACTTTGAATGCAGGGGCATGGGTTCAATCCCTGGTGGGGGAACTTAGAACACGTATGCCTTAAGTGTGCGGCAAAAAAAAAAAAAAGTTAAATAAGAAACTAAAAATAACAAGGAGAGGGTCTCTGTCTCTTTGCAGGGCTAGAGCTCCCTTACTGCTTGCTGTCTCCCGGGCACAAGGTCATCTGGCACCCACGTGACGGCTGCTATAATTATGAGCGCATTTGTGTGGCTCAGGGTGGAGAGAGAAGCGTGAGCTCACCGAGGGGCTGGGAAAGGAATGGCCTTGATCTGAGCTGCAGCCTGGTTCTAATTTTAGCAACGACGGAGCCCAGGACTTCCTGGACAGATCGCATTGCCCCGTGCTCTGCGCTCCCTGTGCTGGGCTGACACCAGACATGTGGAAAAGATTCGGATCACAAGAACCACCAAATCGGGTCACACCCATGGCTCATCCGGCCCAGCCGCTGTCTCAGAAAGTGGGGAAAGGGATGTCTCAGATGGCCAGAGCTTAGACACCTCCTTGTAAAATCCCCTTACTTTATCAACAAGGACAGAGGTAAACAGCTATCCACAATGAACAGCCAGCACAGCCAGATCTCCAATCCCCAGTCTCCAGCATCCGGGCTTGTATGTTACCTGTCTTGTCATCCTCTCAAGGTTGGGGTTGCAGTCTGAGGTTTGTCTTTCCCTTTTGAAGAATGAGCCATGAGGCATATTTTTAAATAATTTTCCCTCCTAATGCTACATATCTTTAATAAGGTAAAGTTTACATACAGTGAAATGTCCCATCTCTTGTGTATATGATGGGATGAATTTGAAAAACATGTATGTCTCCCTGGAGACAAAGAACACAACCAGGGGACTTCCCTGGTGGTCCAGTGGCTAAAACTCTGTGTTTGATCCCAGGTAAGAGAACTAGACCCCACAGGATGCAACTAAGACCCAGCACAGCCAAATAAATAAAAACAAATATCAGTTTAAAAAGAATCTATCAGCCCTCCAGAATTCCATCATGCCCCCTTTCCAATCAATTCATAAGTCCAGGGACTTCCCTGATGTCCCAGTGGTTAAGACTTCACCTTCCAATGCTAGGGGTGCAGGTTTAATCCGTGGTTGGGGAGCTAAGAGCCCACATGCATCATGGCAAAAAAAAAAAAAAAAAAAAAAAAACGTAAAACAGAAACAATATTGTGAAAAATTCAATAAAGATTTCAAAAATTGTCCATATACAAAAAAAAATCTTAAAAAAAAAATATTCCCTGAGTCCTCAACAAAGGTGGGCTTTTCTGGTGGCTCAGATGGTAAAGAATCTGCCTGCAATGCCGGAGATCTGGGTTCAGTCCCTGGGTTGGGAAGATCTCCTGGAGAAGGAAATGGCAATCCACTCTAGTATTCTTCCCTGGAGAATTCTGTGGACAGAGGAGTCTGGCAGGCTACAGTCCATAGGGTCACAAACAGTGGGACACGACTGAGCAACTAACACCTTCACTTTCAACAAAGACAATTGCAGTTCTGATATCCACTGTCATAATTAGCTTTCTGGTTCATTTTAAACAGAGGGCATCTTGGTGTCTGGGAGACAGAGATGATTCTAACCAACCCTCAGCTTCTTGCAGGTCCTTCACTGGGTGGTTTCCATTGCATGGCTCTTATCCAAGCCTCTTCTTCTGGGGCTCAGCGGAAAAGACCCTTAACTCTTGAGTCTCCACCCACCAAGGCCCCAGTGAGGAAAAGGAATTCAAACAAGGCCATGTGATCCCTGTTATATAGTCAAGTGAGAAGTCATTCGTCTAGTTTCCAGCCACAAGAGAGGCTGGTCCCTCCTCTTTGTTCCCTCCTTCCAGACCTCCTGGAACAAAGTCTGCAAACCGTCTCGTTACTTTAAGAATGAGTGTTCATCCCACAATTAACCTGAATGTTTTTCTCATTAGAACACAAGCTCATTTCTTCATGCTCTCTCTCCCCAGCAAAGCTGTTGAACATTTGGTCAATAGAACAAGTAACTCAATGTGAAAGCTCCTTATATTTAATTTCATGATCTCACTGGGCAGAGATTTTCTACATCCACTCTGAAAATAATTTAGCATTGAAATGTTGTGTGTCATAACTGCTCCGTCCTCACTTGGGTTTGAACTTTAATTCTACTAGTGACTGGTCCTGTTCTTGAGTCGTCATGTGTGTGTCCCCGGCAAGTCTGTGGTTGCCAGGGGAAAGCTTGTGTGCATCAGCAAGTGCTACCTCCCTGGGGACATTACGCACTTGGGCTCACCTACGCTGTCTCTCCTCTCAGTAACAATGAGTCTTGCCGTGTTTTGCATGTATATTACCTCAAAGAACTCTCAAAGTGTTCTCAAGAACTTCTGAAAGGACACTTCATTTCTATATTCCCAGCGTTCAGAATAAGGAAGGCCTGGCTCAATAAAAGCTAATCAATCAATCAATTAATCAGTGAATTACACTGTGAGAGTTGGACCCTAAAGAAGGCTGATTACTGAAGAATTGATGCTTTTGAACTGTGATGTTAGAGAAGTATCTTGAGAGTCCCCTGGACTGTAAGGAGATCAAACCAATCAATCCTAAAGGCAATCAACCCTGAATATTCATTTGAAGGACAGATGCTGAAGCTCCCTGTGGCCACCTGATGTGAAGAGCTGACTCACTGGAAAAGATCCTGATGCTGGGAAAGATTATGGGCAGGAGAAGAAGGAGGGGACAGAGGATGAGATGGTTGGATGGCATCACCGACTCAACGGACATGAACTTGAGCAAGCTCTGGGAGATAGTGGAGGACAGAGGAGCCTGGTGTGCTGCAGTCCATGGAGTCACAAAGAGTAGGACATGACTGAGTGACTGAACAACAAATAAACTACACTGACTCCATCTGGGGAAGAAGGAGAGACAGGTTCTCCTAAGCATTGTCTCCTCCCTTCCCATGAACTGGAGTACTGAGGTTGTCCAATGTCACTGAACTATTGGCCATCCCAGACTCCCCCTGAACTCTCCCCATTACCTGGGTGCCCATCTTTCAGGAAATCACAAATGTGCCCCTTTCACCACCTTTTCTTTTGTCTCTGTCAGAGGCTTATCTTGGGTATCCAGTTCAATGGACTGTACCAATCACAAAATAAGGAGTAACCAATTTCTTAAAGAAAGTCTTCCAGGGGCTTCCCTGGTGGTCCAGGGGCTTCCATGCAGGGGATACAGGTTTGATCCCTAATCAGGGAACTAAGATCTCACATGCCTCAGAACAAGTGAGCCCTTGAGCCACAATTACTGAGCTACTGCACTACAACTAGAGTCCGTGCACAGCAATGAAAGTTCCTGCATGATGCAACTAAGACCGGAAACAGCCAAATTAATAAATCTTTTTTAAAGATTTATGTTTTCTTAATGTCATTTCCAGAACCATAATCCCATCAGAAAAGGGTACCATTTCATCAATGGTGAGTTCCACTGAGCCCTCACCTTTCCCAGTATCTCTAACAGTTTCCCCTTCAGTTCAGTCAATTCAGTCATTCAGTCGTGTTTGACTCTTTGTGACCCCATGAATCGCAGCACGCCAGGCCTCCCTGTCCATCACCATCTCCCGGAGTTCACTCAGACTCACGTCCATCGAGTCTGTGATGCCATCCAGCCATCTCATCCTCGGTCGTCCCCTTCTCCTCCAGCCCCCAATCCCTCCCAGCATCAGAGTCTTTTCCAATGAGTCAACTCTTCGCATGAGGTGGCCAAAGTACTGGAGTTTCAGCTTCAGCATCATTCCTTCCAAAGAAATCCCAGGGCCGATCTCCTTCAGAATGGACTGGTTGGATCTCCTTGCAGTCCAAGGGACTCTCAAGAGTCTTCTCCAACACTACAGTTCAAAAGCATCAATTCTTCGGCGCTCAGCTGTCTTCACAGTCCAACTCTCACATCCATACATGACCACAGGAAAAACCATAGCCTTGACTAGACGGACCTTAATCGGCAAAGTAATGTCTCTGCTTTTGAATATGCTATCTAGGTTGGTCATAACTTTTCTTCCAAGGAGTAAGCATCTTTTAATTTCACAGCTGCAATCACCATCTGCAGTGATTTTGGAGACCCAAAAAATAAAGTCTGACACTGTTTCCACTTTTGCCCCATCTATTTCCCATGAAATGATGGGACCAGATGCCATGATCTTTGTTTTCTGAATGTTGCGCTTTAAGCCAGCTTTTTCACTCTCCTCTTTCACTTTCATCAAGAGGCTTTTTAGTTCCTCTTCACTTTCTGCCATAATGGTGGTGTCATCTGCATATCTGAGGTTATTGATATCTGAACAGTTTCCCCTTAGGTTCCTCGAATTCGTGCTTATGGTTCTATTCAATGCTCCTATAAGAAAAAGAGGAGTCTCCTTTCCTTGTCTCACCAGCCCTACCTCCATCCTGAAGTCTGGCCCTACATCACAAGAGTCCTGAGTTGTTCCCTGAAGCATGTGATCTTTAGCCAGAAGCAAAACTCTAGCTCTGTTGGGTCTGCTCTGCACTGAAGAGACAAAATGAATAATAACTCCTTGTGCAAAAAATGGCTAACCTTGAGCCACGCACTTTATGAAGCAAGAACACACACTCCCCCTGCTCTGCCCTGAACTGCTGTCCCAACAGCATCTGAAACCTTCCCCAGGGTCATCCGTCATCACATGGCACAGTGTGTCAGCCAACCCCTGATGGAGGAGCTAAGAGCCCACATGCCTTGGGGCCAAAAATCCAAAACATGAAACAAAAGCAATGTTGTAACAGATTCAATAAAGACTTTAAAAAATGATTCACATTAAAAAAAAATCTTAAAAAAAAAGAATGGGTATGGGTGTGGGTGCGTGTGTGCGTGCAGGCATGTGCGTGTGTTCCTACAGTAACACACATAGGTTGGGGAGATCAGACTGGGCAGAGGAAAGAAAAAAGTCAAATGGGAAGCACCCAGACAGCAGCACCAAGGCATCTGGATGCCCCTCCTTTGGAAACAGACATAACAGCAGCATGGCTGGACTGAAGAAAGCACGAAGAGAAGACGGAACCCCCCACAGTCCTACACTGCTGTAACAACCACTCTCCATTCACTTCCAACTACCATCCGAACAGACATTTTCACACATTGCTGTCAGTGTGCAGGTCATTTTGTAATGTCTGTTTATTCAATATGGTATACAGTCAGTCCTCAGGATCCATGGGTTCTGAATCTACAGATTCAACCAACTCAGGATCAAAAACATTTGAAATGAGGGGCTTCCCTGGTATCTCAGTGGTAAAGAATCTACCTGCCAATTCAGGAGACACGGGTTCAATCCCTGGTCCAGGAAGATCCCACATGCTACAGAGCAACTAAAGCCATGTGCCACAGCTCCTGAGCCTGTGCCCTAGAGCCTGTGCTCTGCAACAAGAGAAGCCACTACAATCAGAGGCCCATGCACAGCAATGAAGACTAACCCCCACTGACTGCAACCAGAGAAAAGCCTGCGTGCAGCCCACCATAGCCAAAAAATAAAATAAGTAAACAAATGAAAATATACTTGAAAAGAAAAATGCCACAAAGTTCCAAAGAGCAAAACTTGATTTTTACCCTGCACTGGCAACTATTCACATAGCGTTGGCATTGTTATTTACTATTATCGACCTAGAATTTATATTGTATTAACTATTATAAGGGATGTAGAGTTTATTTAATATATGTGGGAGAATGTGCTCTAGGACATTTTATATAAGGGATTTGGGCATTGCTGGATTTTGGTATCCCTTGAGGATATATTATGGGACAACTGTATCCATATTTTTTCCAAGTGGATGGCCCAGCTGGGAAGAGAAGATGTATATGGAGGCACCATTATTTCCTAAATAATCCCCTGGGGGTTGGATATTTAAGATGCCTTATAGATTTCACATAGTAAAACTGAAAAGGTGAAGAACCCTATGATCCTTGTGCCCCACGTCCTCTGCCTGCCTTTTGTCTGTGCTTAAACTTTAGCCAAAGAATAAGTTTAATCAGAGAAGTGAGAACATGCAGAAACAAAGGAAAACAGTCAGAGGAGACCATTATTATTATTATTATCAATGTAGTCACTAAGCAAAATCAAGGACCTTTATTTATTATTTCCTTCTCAAGGGCTATAGATAATATTCTGAGCCATATCCTGTGAGATGTCTTATAGATACTACAACTATCCCCATGTAGAAGAAGTTAACTACATGATGTTAACTACATAACCAGAGGGTAGCCATGACATAAGCTGCCAGAATTCCAAGAACTAGCCTTACGGAAATGGGAAAAAAATTGACCCCAGAACAGATAATTAACTGTACTTAAAATAGTCAAGATGATGCTGGTCAGACCACTGATGACCAGTTTCAAAATGACTGTCGTATCTGTGCTGTTTCTGCATGGAGCCCACTCACTCAGCCTATAAGAGCTATTGCACCCTGGTTGTCAGTAGGGCAAGTCAACCTTTGGACAGCAGTCTGTTCCACTTCCCCCCACCAAAATAAAATATTTTCCTTTCTACCAACCTGGTTTCTTTAATGGCTTTTGAGCAGCAAGCAGCCAGACCCCACTTTGGGTTACAAAATGGACAGTGACAATGAAGGTGAAGCTTTTTCTCCTTTCAAATTATTTGTTTGGGATAATTCCCAGGAGTGTAGGTCAAAAATGATACAGTGTTTTCAGTCAAACCCCTAAGAGTTCCAAACAAGGATACTCTTACCTGTAGCAAAGAGGAGACTCCATTTCACCAGAACAGTCCTCAGAGATAGAAGATGACTATTTTAGCAAGACTGTAAAACCCTCATGTGCAAGGACCAAGTCTGCCAGCTCCAGTGATGTATAACACCGAACACAGAGTGGATGACCAAGGCTGATCCAGGCTCGTGACACCTGAAGCTTAAACAAATTAAGGAACCATCTTGAAGAGGAAGAATATGAAATCACCAAAACAAAACTAGGTATGAGAATGACCTTTTCAAAAATGGTGGGGGTGGGGTGGAGTGGGTAGGTGTGTGCTAAGTCACATCTGACTCTTTGCAACCCCTTGGACTCTTTGCAACCCGTCAGGCTCCTCTGTCCATGGGATCTCAGGCAAGAATTCTGGAGTGGCTTGCCATTTCCTTCTGCAGTGGATCTTCCCGACCCAGGGAATGAGGAACCTGTGTCTCTTGTGTCTCCTGCATTGGCAGGCAGAATTTTTACCACTTCACCACCTGGGAAGCGTTGGGAGCAGGGAGTGGGAATCAAAACAAATTACCATTGTTTAAAGAGCCAAAAATGCAACAAATTCACAAAATTTAAAAGACACACACACAAATTCACAAAATTGAAAAAAAAAAACAGTTTTCACAAAAAAACCTGCTTGCCTGACACCCCGCTGTACTACTTTCCCCCACATCTTTAGCTGCATGCTTTTTGTATCTTTTCCATATGATGACAATTTTCAGTATCCTTTTCTGTAGCAAGAATAGAAAATAAATTCAGTCTTCTCTCTGGCATGGCTGATCAAAATTGTTTACTACTATCATTGCTGTTCAGTCACTAAGTTGTGTCCAACTCTTTGTGACCCCATGGACTGCAGCACGCCAAGCTTCCCTGTCCTTCACCGTCTCCTGGAGTTTGCTCAAACTCATGTCCACTGAGTCAATGATACCATTCAACCATCTCATCCTCTGATGCCCCCTTCTCCTCCTGCCCTCAGTCTTCCCAGAATCAGGGTCTTTTCGATTAAGCCGGCTATTCATATCAGGTGGCCAAAGTACTGGAGCTTCAGCTTCAGCATCAGTCCTTTCAATGAATATTCAGGACTGATTTCCTTTAGGATTGACATGGGTTATAAAAGTTTTTTTCAGCATCACAACTCATTATTAGCAATATCACATACAGTTTTAGAATGGTAAAATTGAGGAAAACCTGTTGGTCAAGTTTTTTTCATATATGAGAGAAATTTATCTCCATTCATTGATCATAAGTTTAAACCAGAATTTGTTTTCCTGATTTGGGCAGATCTCTTGGAATTGACTTTATGTTACAGTTGCATGTGGAAAATAAGCTCAGCCAAGTTTGAGTCTATTTCAAACTATGTTTCTCGCCCAGTATCCACATACATCCTGTGCTGGTGGCTGCAGGGCATGTTCACACAGGGTACAACGCCTGTCCCTACACTTGGTGACAACATGGTCCTAACGAATCAGACAATGAATGTTCCTGAAAACCATTCCTATATGGAGGATGGGGAGCGAGGATGTCACTCTACTTGCAAAGGACTGTGAATCACAAAAAGGTATCCCACCAAACCTAAGCTAGATGCATTGCCAAGTCCATTCCAGAACCCAAACAGACCTGAGTCACTCCAATGCCAAGTGACACAAAGGGAAATGAATAGAGAGGAAGTCAGAGTGGAAAGAGATAGCAATCCTAACCAGAGGTGGTTAAAAATATCATGTCTGTTCAGATTGTGCAAACACACACAACCATGTACACACTTTCCTAGGGCTCCTCCTAGGGCCCTAGAAGGGGTTCATATGAGGCTGAAAATGACTTTGCTTCACCTGTGCATTACTCTGAATTAATTCATCCATGTGTTTGATATACCAGGAATGTTTCATTACCTTCATTGTACTAGGGTGTTCTGTAAATTTTTCTTTTAACTGCAGTTGAGAAATTCTGCTGAGGGAAAACACAGTTTGTATTTCAGGTGGTGTTAGTGGTAAAGAACCTGCTTGCCAGTGCAGGAGACATAAGAGATGCAAGGGGGGAAGATCAATCACTGGGTTGAGAAGATCCCCTGGAGGAGGGCATGGCAACCCACTTCACTATTCTTGCCTGGAAAATCCCATGGACAGAGGAGCCTGGCAGACTACAGTCTATAGGGTCACAAAAAGTTAGACATGACTGAGGGACTAAGCACAGCACAAACCCTCCCCCCTGCAGAGATGACTGAGAGGAAAGAGTTTCATCTTCCTCCTCCTCCCACTCTATTTAGCAGACAGTCATAGGGGACTGGGAAGGAAACGGGAAAACTGGTTGGAATCAGAAGCCTCTGAACTATTTAGAAAGTTTGGGGAGGAGGGAGGGTTTACAGCCCCAAAGCCAAATGATGGGTGGTCCAAGCTGTTCTTGTTGTTGTTTAGTTGCTAAGTCATGTCTGACTCTTCAGGACCTCATGGACCGTAGGCCGCCAGGCTCCTCTGTCCATGGAATTCTCCAGGCCAGAATACTGGAGTGGGTTGCCATTTCCTTCACTGGGGGATCTTTCTGACCAGAGCACCATGCATAGTGCCTGGGGGGCTTGACATAAGAGGAAATCAACATCTTCTTCCAGTTGAAGTGTTGCTTAGTCACAGTTGGGCTGAAGTGCTTCCATGCCTTCCATTGGAATGGGAGGGGAAGAGAACTGGAGAGGAATGGTAGGTGGAAGGAGGGGTGGCAAGTGGCCATTTGAATTCCCACAATTTGCAGAATCAAGAATACATGAATTTCCTGGACCTATAGACTACTATACAGAGTTAAGGGAGTCAAAGAGAAAACAAATACCAAATATTCATCCATATATGTGGAATCTAGAAAAATGGTATAGATGACTTTATGCAAAACAGGCACAGGCACAGGCGTAGAGAACAAACGTACGGATACCAAGGTGGGAAGGGTAATGGGAAGAATTGGAGACTGGGATTGACATGTATATACACTACTCATACTATGTAAAAAATAGATAAGTAATGAAAGCCTCCTGTATAGCACAGGGAACTCTGCTCAGTGCTCTGTAGTAGCCTAAATGGGAAGGATATCCATAAAAGAGGAGATATATGTATACGTATAGCTCAGCTGCTAAAGAATCCGCCTGCAATGCAGGAGACCCCAGTTCAATTCCTGAATCAGGAAGATCCCCTGAAGAAGGGATAGACTACCCACTCCAGTATTCTTGGGCTTCCCTGGTGGCTCAGCTGGTAAAGAAATCTGCCTGCAATGCGGGAGACCTGGTTCAATCCTTGTGTTGGCAGGATCCTCTGGAGAAGGGAATGGCTACCACTCCAGTATTCTGGCCTGGATAATTTCATGGACTGTATAGTCTATTGGGTCACAAAGAGTTGGACACAACTGAGCAACTTTCAATTTCACTTTCATAGCTGATTCACTGTGCTGTACAGCAGAAAATAACACAACATTGTAAAGCAACTATACTCCAATAAAAATTAATTAATGAAAAAGAAATTTTTTAAAAAGGATACATGGATTTCTCTTAGAATGGCAGGGACAACAGAAACAGCCAAGACTGTCTTCTTGCTGGTATGTCATTCAAAAGGGATTGTCAGCAGACTGAAAAAAACTCACTAGCGGGAATCTCTAGAAAGGTCATCAAGGTGGGCGCTTAGGGGAATCAAAAGAGGTCAGGCCAGGTCAGAATGGATCTCCTATATCAGGGGGCTGTGAAGGTCAGTTGCTGTTCAGTCACTCAGTCATGTCTGACACGTTGAACCCCATGGACTGCAACATGTCAGGCTTTCCTGTCTTTCACTGTCTCCTGGAGTTTGCTCAGACTCATGTCCATTGAGTTGGTGATGATATTTAACCATCTCATTCTCTGTCACTGCCTTCTCCTCCTGCCCTCAATCTTTCCCAGCATCAGGGTCTTTTCCAATGAATTGGCTTTTTGCATCAGGTGGCCAAAGTATTGGAGCCTCAGCTTCAGAAACAGCCTTCTAATGAATATTCAGGGTTGATTTCCTTTAGGATTGACTGGTTTGATCTCCTTGTAATTCTAGGGGCTCTCAACAGTCTTCTCCAGCATTATGCTTTGAAAGCATCAGTTCTTCAGCATTCAGCCTTCTTTATGGTCCAACTCTCACATCCCTACATGACTACTGGAAAAACCATAGCTTTGACTTCTCAAAGAACCTTCCACTAGATTCACGCATGGGGCCCTCAAGAGCTGTTATCTGAGCAACTGCTACCCAGACAGCCATGACAGGAAAGCAGCAACACCCACGGAGACAGGCCCCTAGAAGCATCAATCCCTAGTGCACTGCAGGAAAAGGTGACTCCACAGAGGGAGAGGAGGGCTGTGTACAAGAGAAGCCCAATTCCATCCACTCCAGGTTCCTCATGCTGAAGCCAAGCGGGGCAAGGAGAGAAGCAGGAATTCAATTCAATGTGCTCGTGACCTTTTATACCAAAACTTCAGATCCGCCTGATCCACCACTAAGGAAAAGGAATGAGCAATCTTTCATAGAACAATTAAAGGCAAAGAGCTGAGGTTTTTTTTAAAAGAACTGTCTCTGCCGCAAGTTCAGACTGTTCAATGAATTATTCATAAGCATGAAGAATTAGGGGAAATGGATTAGGAAATCTGCTGTGGGACAAGAACCATCTTTCAAACAGGTTTCTCTGTTCTCTTCCACATCCCACAGAAGTGCTGGCACAAAGCTGTCACTGTCAGCTTTGGCCTAATAAGCACCCCAGTTTAGCAGAAGAAACATTCTCTAACACATCTCTGGTTTCTTCATCAGAGTGATAAGGCATGAAAAAATAATGGTTAAGAAAAATGGGTGCTTTTATTCATACGTTTTATCATACATAAGTCTTCCACACATAGTGGGAAGTTCAGATATGCAATGACCGTTTTCTCCTTTGGGATTTCTCGTGACCATCCAAGCAGTGTGAGGCCACAGGGATGAAAGGGACAGTCCCTGGTACACCTGGATTCGAGGTCCTACTCTGTCAGCTGTAAAGGGGAAATATTTGCCTCTCTGGCAGAGACTTTCCCCTGTCTCAAAGGAGGTGTGCGACTTCTCTGGGTTTCCAGATTGCCAAGGAGCAAAGCTACATCTCAGAACCAGGTCTCCTGACTCCAGAGAATCCGCGTGTACCTCTGTTTTAGTGGTCATTCCTATATGGCCTGTGTCCATTCCATATTCTCTGAAGGATGGTGATGACATCCTTCCATAATCATATCCAGCAGCTGTCAATGTCCCTGGTGTTGAGTGGGAACTCACAAAATGTTAAAACAATGACTGTAAAAGCCATGCAACCGTGTGCAAACAGAAACCGCGCATCAGCATTCACTTAAGTAGCTCCCATGATAAACAATGATGAGCCCACCCTTAACCTTCAAAGTGAAAAAAAAAATGGAACTAGTAAAAAGCAGAAAGCGAAGGATGACATCTTTCATGATGTGGTGGACCAGGGATTTCAACAGTATCATTGATAAAATGTACCCATCACCCAGCAACATGCCACTTGTATCAGTGAAGGGAAAATTTGCCTTCAAAGCTGGCTGTGGGGGCTTCCCTGGTGGTCTAGTGGTTAAGACTCGGTGCTCCCAATGCCAGGGGCCTGGGTTTGATCCCTGGTCAGGGAACCAGAGCCCACATGCTACAGTTAAGACCCAGTACAGCCAAATAAATAAATGAAACAAATATTTTAAATAAATTTGGTGGAATGTAAGTGTGTGAATGTTTCCATAAGAGTGCCCTTTCAGTGCCACATACCTCGTTCCACCTGCAAACAACCTTAAGTATACTTTCTTGCTGTGTGAAACATCTGCTCCTCTTCCTTAAAAAAAAAAAAAATCCATTAGAGGAAGCCAGATGGAGTCCATGATATTTTTATTCGTGACAGTTTGATGACTGGCCAGAAGGTTTGGAGAACAAGAATTGCCCAGCTTGTCTGTATCTGTTCCCTGAGCACTTGATCTTAAGAGTCTCTGGAGGGACTCCTCTGGCAGTGCAGTGGTTAAGACTCTGTGCTTCCATTGCAGGGGGTGCAGGTTTGATCCCTAGTTGGGGAACTAGATCTCAGGTGCCAACTGGAAAAAGAAAGTCTCTGGAGGCTCCTCCATGGTCATTTCTGTCGATACAAACAGTGGGCCCCACAGGAAGGCTAGACATGGTGGGGGTGCAAGGAAAATGGCTTGGCTGCCCCACGCATGAGAAGCTCCCACAAAAGGACCCTGCTGGGACTTCCCTGGTGGTCGAGTGGCTAAGACTACAAGCTCCCAAAGCCGGGGGCCTATGTTTGATCCCTGGTGGGGGAATTAGATCTCACATACTACAACTAAAGATCCCGTGTGCTGCAACTAAGACCTGGTGCAGTCAAATAAATAAACAAAAGTAATAATAAAAAAAAAAATTTTTTAACAGGACCTTGTTGCCATCTTGTTGCAGCTTCTGTGATCTTCTAACCAGTTATTCTCTATACCTCCCTCAGGCTACCTAAGGGTATGGGAAGAGGTGCTGAAATGCACTGTTGGTTGGATGCACAGTGGATCTGAACAGTGGCCAGTGCCTGACTGGGTGCTCCCATGGGACTGCTGGGCCATCATGTCATCTGAGCGCATCCACCATGGGGTTTCACCTGGCAGCATCCCAACTTTCTCTGGCTTCCAGTTCAGAATTCCTCACTCTCTGGGTGGTCTCCCCAACCTTCCCACCTGCCTCAAAGAAGAGGCCTCCTTCTCCAGCATCCACCCTTCAATTGCTCCCTTTTCCCAACTTTGTCTCTTTTCCCTCAGGTTAAATCAAAACCGCTCTCTCCCTCCTCTACAGGTCTGCCCATTGTCCACCAGCTCTCACACCTCAGGGCCCAGGGAGCTTCCACGTGGCATCACTTCCTTCCTGAGCCTGCCGGAGCTCTGTCCTCAACCATATAGCCAGCTCGCGCATCAGGAAATTCTGAGCCCCAAATCAGTACCAGTCCAAGTGTCTGCCACCTCTGCTCCTTCACCCAGCAAGAACCCAGCCAGGGGCAAACAAGAGAACCGCACAAATCTGCATCTTTACTTTCTATTTCTTGCAGCTTCTAGGCCATGACTCTGAGCAAACTACCTAATCACAACCAACTTTCATTCCTCTCATTTTTTATCCACCCCAGTGAATGTCCTTTTTGAGAAACATGTTGGTTCCTTTCTCCTGGGAGGACACGTCCCTGAGATCTGGCTGAATCACTTACCAGGCATGAAAATAACACCTATTATTCACTAACAGCCACTGAGACTGAGACTATTAGTGAGAGAAATGAACCATAACCAGGGGTGGGTGTGGATCTATATTTCATGCCAAGAGTCCCCTTGAAATAGATCATTGGGCAATCCATGTCCACTTGACTTTATTGATGCTTTACTCCCTTCTAAAACGTTCAGTTCTCTTGGAGAACAAAGGCCTTGACAGTACTTTGGTAAATAGTCACTTTGGAACCTACTGCATGATTCCATTTCCATTTGCACTTCAATAAAGTGAGACTATGGCCCCAAAAGCAGTGGTTAGATCTTCTATTGTTCATGCTGTTCTCATGACAGGACTGAGTGACTGAATTGAACTGAACTGAGACCTTCTACATCATTAGTAGGAATATAAACTGGCGCGGTCACTATGGAAAACAATATAGAGGGTCCTCAAAAAACTAAAAGCAGAGTTGCCATGTGCTTAGTTGTTCAGTCATGTCTGACTCTTTGAAACCATGTGGACTATAGCCCATCAGACTCCTCTGTCCATAGGATTCTCCAGGCAAGAATACTGCAGTGGGTTGTTATGCCCTCCTCCAGGGGATCTTCCCAATCCAGGGATCGAACCTAGGTCTCCTGCATTGCAGGCAGATTCTTTACCACCTGAGCCACCAGGGAAGCCCAGGAATACTGGAGTGGGTAGCCTTTCCTCTCTCCAGGGGATCTTCCCCACCCAGGAATTGAATCGGGGTCTCCTGAATTGCAGGTGGATTCCTTACCAGCTGAGCTACCAGGGAAACCTTGCCATAAGACCCAGAAATTCAACTCCTGGACATATATCTCAACAAAACTATCATTCAAAAAGATACACACACCCCAATGTACATAACAACACTGTTTATAATAGCCAAGACATAGAAGCAACCTAAATGTCCACTGACAGATAAATAGATAAAGAAGATGTGGTGTATATATATACATATGCATATATATATATATACACATATATACATATATATATATGCTATAGAAAATAATGAAATGATGCCATTGGCAGCTACAAGGATGGACCTAGAGATTATCATACTAAGTGAAGTAAGTCAGAAAGAGAAAGACAAATACATAATATCATTTATCTGTGGAATCTAAATAACAACACAAATGAACATATCTATGAAAGCAGAAACAGATAAACAAACATAGAGAACAGACTTGCGGTTGCCAAGGGAGATGAGGGGTGGGGGAGAGACGGATTGGGAGTTTGGGTTCGCAGATACAAACTATTCTGTGTAGGACGAATAAACAACACAGTCCTACTCTATAACATAGGAAAATATATTCCATGTCTATAATAAACCATGCTGTTGTCCAGTCACTAAGTTGTGTCTGACTCTGTGACCCCATGGACTGTAGCCTGCCAGCCTCCTCTGTCCATGGCATTTCCCAGGCAAGGATACTGGAGTGGGTTGCTATTTCCTTCTCCAGGGGATCTTCCCAATCCAGGGATTGAAATCGCATCTCCTGCATTAGTAGGTGGATTCTTTATCACTGAGCTACCTGGGCAGCCCTGTAATAAACCATAAAGTAAAAGAAAAAAAGAAGTAGTTAGAGCCTAGGAATGGACAGACAAAAGGACAGACAAAATGTTACAAAAGTGACAGATAATCAAGGTAAAACTCAAAGCAGGATGATTTGGGTCAAGCCCTAATGCTCCTACTCAAGTTTCATAACTTGAGGCAGATCATTTAACTTCTCTGAGCTTAGCTTTTATAACTATAAAATGAATGTAAGCCAAAGGTTTCCAGTTCCAACCTTTTCCAACTTTTCTGGATGCCCCATTCCTCTGATGTTCAAGTTGAATGGCTTGAGCTCCTAGACCCTAAATTATGAGAAATCAAAGAGGACTCTTCCCCAAGAGTTCCTCACATCCCCCTTGCTTTCCATTGAGTTGGTAAACATTTATTGAGCATGTACTATGTGCCAAGTTCATTCGAGCAGAGAACAAGATGAAGGAGACCTGCAGGCATATGTAAGTCCCCCTGGTCTTCTCTCATTCTGGGGATACCTTGGGAAACCCCAATTCTCCCACATGATCAGGCAGAGCAAATTAGTGCTTCCTTCAACTCTTCTCTGGCACCTAGGCTGTGCTCAGGGGGTTTTGTCTTTCTCAACCTCATCGAGATGTTTCTTCAAAAGAAATCATCATTTCATATGAAACATACCACTCACGCTCCAAGAAGGCAAAAGTGAATGCAGGTTATGATTGTCATAAATAGAAACCAGTATTTCCTAATGTTAGGTAGGTAGAATAGGGAAAAGGAGTCCAAAATGGCGGTGGCGAAAAGACAAAGGGAAAAGCCCACGAAAATAGAACAAAAGAAGGTCCAAGGACTGGAGTGAGGACTTCAGGTAAAACAAACAACACTGCTGGCTGGCCCAATTTACATAGGACAGGCCCAGGGAGAGATGAACATATAAAAAGAGGAGCCAAAGCTCGCTGGCTTGCACGTGCGCTCTCTCTCTCTCTGTCGTGTGTGCACGCACGCTGGGGCGCTCTTCTCCTCATGTCTTTGGATCGATGTGCCCTCACGCCTCAAAGATAGATTTTCCTGCTATCTTCTAAATAAAATAGAGCTGTAACACTGATTTGTCTAAGAGCTATAACATGGTCCATTCGATACCTGAGAGCTGTAACACAGTCTATCCAAGACCTGAGAGCTGTGACACGCCGAGGTGGCCTTAATGTCCATCACTCCAAATCTTTGTTGTGACAAGACAAAAAACCGAAGAACGTACACTCACATGACACTAATCTACTTGGGATTTGAGCAGCTCAAGAAGAGCACTGGTGAGCTTTACAAAAATATAAACTAACTGATGTGTATACAGAGGCTTTCATTTCACTTTCTCAATGTCTAAGGTTATCATTTCCCTATGTTCTAATGCTCTGTTCTTCCCCTTTCTTAACCCACGAGGCAACAATGGAGTTTGACCAGACAGAATACATTGAACCTTATGGGAACACTTCTTTAAGGAGAAGAAATCTTGTAGGAGTGGTGATTTGGAGAAACGTGACTCCTGGCTCCAGACGTATGATGAGTTAAGCTAATTGTGGCTTCCAAACAAGAGGCCAACTCTTTCAAATACTTCAGGGGCTGACGTTCACATCTGACAAGACCCAGGGGAGACCCTGACTCCTATATGACAGAAGCTAATCAACATCCTAAAGAAACACAGTGGCTCCCTTCTGTTCTCTGTTTCTCTCTACACAGAATAATAGTTTTGAGCATAATTTGAAAAGGCAGAGACCAAAGGAGATTCCAGGGATTGTTTTGGCTTTGAACCTCATTAAACAGCTCTAATTTCTTTCTCCTTTGTTTAAGTAGATAACAATATTGCCAATAAATACAGTCCAGTGAATCCTCTGCCAAAAACTGAATCAGACAGTATTTTAATAAAGTAAAAAATGATCAGGAATAGGAAATTTTACATTCCACAGACAATGAGAGTCCAGAGAGTACAGGGAAACTGGCCTCTGGCCATAAGAGATGTGAAGACAAGGACAACAGAGTTATTGAGCACAGGTAATTCAACATTCAAAAAACTAAGATCATAGCATCTGGTACCATCACTTCAAGGCAAATAGAAGGGGAAAAAATGGAAGCAGTGACAGATTTTATTTTCTTGGGCTCCCAAATCACTGCAGATGGTAACTGCAACCATGAAATCAAAAGACGCTTGCTCCTTGGAAGAAAAGCTATGACAAACCTAGACAGCATATTAAAAAGCAGAGGCATCTCTTTGCTGACAAAGATTCATATAGTCAAAGCCATGGTTTTTCCAGTAGTCATGTACAGATGTGAAAGCTGTACCATAAAGAAGGCTGAGTGCTAGAGAACTGATGCTTTCAAATTGTGCTGGAGAAAATTCTTGAAAGTCCCTCGGACTGCAAGGAGATCAAATCAGGCAATCCTAAAGGAAATAAACCCTGAATATTCATTGGAAGGACTGATGCTGAAGCTCCAATACTTTGGCTACCTGATGCGAAGAGCCGACTCATTGGACAAGACCCTGATGCTAGGAAAGATTGAAGACAAAAGGAGAAGAGGGAGACGGAAGATAAGGTGGTTAAATAGCATCACTGACTCAATGAACATGAGTCTGAGCAAATGCGGGGAGATAGTGAAAGACAGAGGAGCCTGGCTTTCTGCGGTCCATGGCGTCAAAAAGAGTCAGACACAACTTAGCGACTGAACAACAACAAAGTTCTTAGCAGAAGAAAATGGCCACGCCATGAACAAGCATAACCAGAAGGATGAAGGAATGGTAGAGTTTGTCAACATTCCAAATCGAAAGGCAGGCATTGCTGTGGAAGGGAACAGCCTTGAAAGTGGTATGTAGAATTCTTAAAAGGATCTGAAGAAAAGAAGAAAAGCCTAAAACATTGACCTCCTTCTTCAACATAAATAATTCAATTCATTTCCATCTTACTTAACCATTCTAGTCAATACCAAGATTTGATTGTGGTTGCCAAGGGAAGGCAGGTGGGAGAAGGACAGATTGGGAGTTTGGGATTAGCAGATGCGAACTATTATATATAGGATGGATAAACAACAAGGTCTTACTGTAGAGCACAAGGAACTACATTCAATATCCTGTAATAAGCCATAATGGAAAAAGATATGAAAAAGTATATATATTATATATATATACATATATGTATGTATACATATAGACACACATGTTATATGTATATCATACACAACATAAATAACAAAATATGTATAACATACATACAAAATCTGTACAACAAAAATAACATTGTAAATCTACTATGCATCTGTGCTAAGTCCCTTCAGTAATGTCCATCTCTTTTGGACCTTTGGACTGTAGCCCACCAGGCTTATCTGTCCATGGATTCTCCAGGCAAGGATGCTGGAATGGGTTGCCATGCCCTACTCCAGGGGATCTTCCCAACCCAGGGAACGAACTTGCATGTCTTATATCACCTACCTTGGCAGATGGGTTCTTTACCACTAGCGCCACCTGGGAAATAAACTATACTTCAAAAAAAAAAGAAAGACCAAGATTTGAATTGATGTATTTAATCTTCCTATTCCCCCAAATTTCAATGAAATGGCCAAAAAATTTTGCTTTAACCTGGGAAACACCATATGGGCAGTAGCACCTTGGGAAAGGGGTGCTCTTAGTAGCAGTCCATCCAGTGAGTCAAGCCTCTGCATGCTGGAGAGCTGTAGGGCTCAGCCTGACCCCTTCCCCACTGATACTCTCCAGCAGAAGCCGTGAAGTGTGGGGCTCTATATGTGATGCATTTACTGTCCCAGATGGGTCTCATGTCTTCCTGGACTGTCATTCTTGCCTCCATTCTGGTCCCGCCCCCCTCCTTCCCCCTCTTCACATAGCTGCTAGAGTGCTCCTTCTAAAATCCAAGTTAGGGGACTTCCCTAGTGGTCCAGTGTTAAGACTTCAAGCTTCCACTGCAAGAGGATCCCTGGTCAGGAAACTATTCATAAGATCCCATATGCCTCCCAGCTGGCACTAGTGGTAAAGAACCCACCTGCCAATGCAGGAGACATAAGAGATGTGGGTTCAATCCCTGGGTTGGGAAGATCCCCTGGAAGAGGAAATAGCAACCCACTCCAGTATTCTTGCCTGGAGAACCCCATGGACAGAGGAGGCTGGCAGGCTACAGTCAAGGGTCACAAAGAGTCAGTCATGACTGAAGTGACTTAGCACGCATGCATGTACATGCTGTGAGGTGCGGCCAAAAAAATAAGCACAAAATAAAATAAAAATTTTTAAGGACGATTAAAAAAAAAAAAAGAAACAAAACCCAAGTCAGATCATCTCAGTGTCTCCTCAAATTCAACCATGGCTCACATCCTGCTCAAGGGAAAAGACAAAACTTAAGAGAATCTGCGGGGCCCCACCTGATCTGACCCTGGCTACCTCTGTGTCCTATTCCCCCAGTGTCTCCCTCCCTTGCTCCCCACTCCATTCCAGCCACACTGATCTCTCTCTAGTTCCTTGAACATGCCAAGCTCTTAGGACCTTTGCCCCTGCTGTGTCCTCTGCCTAGAACACACTTGTCCCAGAGGCTCATATTTATTTTGCCTCCTTTTCCTTCTGGTCTCTGCTCAAACGTCATTTTGTCAGAAAAGCCTTTCAAGGTCCCTGTTTAAAATTATATTTCTGGGACTTCCCTGGTGGTCCAGTGGCTAAGACTCCAAGCTCCAAATGCAGGGGGGCATGGGCTCGATTCCTGATCAGGGAACTAGATCCCACATGCTGCAAGTAAAAGTTTTCATGCCACAACTAAGACCTGGCACAACCAATAAATAAATATAAAATCTTAAGAAATAAAGTAAGAGTCCCTTACTTCTTTCATTCTCTATCTCTTTAACCTAATTCTATTTTTTTCCCACTTAACGTAGCATTATCTACCACTATATTATATATCTTCTTGATGAAAGTGAAAGAGGAGAGTGAAAAAGTTGGCTTAAAGCTCAACATTCAGAAAACAAAGATCATGGCATCCGGTCCCATCACTTCATGGGAAATAGACGGGGAAACAGTGGAAACAGTGTCAGACTTTATTTTTGGGGGCTCCAAAATCACTGCAGATGGTGACTGCAGCCATGAAATTAAAAGATGCTTACTCCTTGGAAGAAAAGTTATGACCAACCTAGATAGCACATTCAAAAGCAGAGACATTACTTTGCCGATTAAGGTCCGTCTAGTCAAGGCTATGGTTTTTCCTGTGGTCATGTATGGATGTGAGAGTTGGACTGTGAAGAAGGCTGAGCGCTGAAGAATTGATGCTTTTGAACTGTGGTGATGGAGAAGACTCTTGAGAGTCCCTTGGACTGCAAGGATATCCAACCAGTCCATTATGAAGGAGATCAACCCTGGGATTTCTTTGGAGGGAATGATGCTAAAGCTGAAACTCCAGTACTTTGGCCACCTCATGTGAAGAGTTGACTCATTGGAAAAGACTCTGATGCTGGGGCAGGAGGAGAAGGGGACGACTGAGGATGAGATGACTGGATGGCATCACCGACTCGATGGACGTGAGTCTGAGTGAACTCCGGGAGTTGGTGATGGACAAGGAGGCCTGGCGTGCTGCGATTGATGGGGTTGCAAAGAGTCGGAAACGACTGAGCGACTGAACTGAACTGATATTATATATTCATGTGTTATTTTGCTGTCTACCTTCCCTTTTGTTGTTGTTTAGTTGCTAAGTCGTGTCCAACACTTACGACCCCATGGACTGTAGCCCACCAGGCTCCTTTATCCATGGAATTGTCCAGGTGACAACACTGGAATGGGTTGCCATTTCCTTCCCCAGGGCATTTTCCCAACCCAGAGATTGAACCCACCTGCATTTGTAAGCAGGTTCTTTACCACTAGTGCCACCTGGGAAGCATAAGTTTTGAATACTGTGTCTCCAAGTCTTGGAACCATGCCTGGGCCCACTGTAGATGCTCAATAAATATTTATGAATGAACAAATGAAATAAGTCAATTAATTGACATGCTATATATCTTCTTTTTTTGGTTCATTTTTCCAGCATGGAAGAGGGTTGAATCTGCAGCAGACTTACAAACACCTAAAACCTGGTCAGGAAGAAAAGAGGGTCATAGTGCCACAATTTCACTTGGAAATGCTGGATTCTCCAGGCAGTGAAATAAAAAGACAACTAGCAAGTAAAGTAAAAATAACAAGATAAGCAGTGAACACTGAGATGGGCAGTCCAGATCCCTCTTCAGGACAGATGGTCAGTGTCCCCCAGTGGCTGGATTTGCTGCCAGTGGTCAGCCCTCTTCTGAGAGAGGCTGGACTGATGAGAGCTGTCTTATCCAAGGCCATACTCCCTTCTTTGGGCTTCTTACACCCCATGACTGTTAGATACACAAGCATGTTACTGATGCCAACTCACAGCTCCAGAGGGTCCTCCTAGTGTTAGAGGCTTCTTAAGACTGACTCGATGGACGTGAGTTTTAGTGAACTCCGGGAGATGGTGATGGACAGGGAGGCCTGGTGTGCTGCAATTCATGGGGTCGCAAAGAGTTGGACATGACTGAGAGACTGAACTGAACTGAACTGAAGACTGACTCAGCCTAGTTCTTCCCTCTGCCAAGACACGGAAACAACCTAAGTGTCCATCAATGGATGAATAAAGAAACTGTGCTCTTTGTACACAATGGAATGCCACTCAGCCCTGAGAGGGAAGGAAATTTTGCCATTTGCAACAAAATGAACGACCCCTGAGGGCATTATGCTAAGCAAGATGAGTCAGAAAGAGAAAGACCAATACTGTAGGATCTCATTTATATGTGGAAACTAAAAAAGCTGAACTCTCTAGTGTAGAATAGTGGTTACAAGGGTCTGGGAAACGGTGCAGAGGTGGGGGTGGGAGTGGGAGTGGAGGGGTTGGGGGCTGGGGAGGGGGAAATTGGGGAGATGGTGCTTATGTTATAGCCCTGTGTTCTGGGAAACAAACTCACTCAGAAGGACAATGCAGATAGTGGAGTACAGTTTATTACACCGGCAGGCCCAAGGTAGAGTCTCCTCTTAGCCAAGGACCCAGACCAATTTTTGTGAAAACCTTATATACCCTAAGTGTATGTGCCCAAACCCACCTCCCCAAATTTCCTGAAACTAGTCTGAACAAAGAAAAAGAAAGATACAATCAAAGTTCACCCGTGATTCATATGCCTTAAGCCTAGGTAGTTAAGAGTAGACAATTATCAGTAGGCCTGTGGTCATACCCCAATAACCATAATAGAATGTATGATTCTATTCGGTTACACAGATAATTAATGGCAACCCACTCCAGTGTTCTTGCCTGGAGAATCCCAGGGACGGGGGAGCCTGGTGGACTGCCGTCTATGGGGTCGCACAGAGTCGGACACGACTGAAGTGACTTAGCTTAGCTTTAGGCGATGGAGAGTCTAGGTACTAGTCCCGGGGCTCTTCTTTCCGGGGGTCTGGTTTTTCAGTTGGTATGTTATTTCCATAGATACTGGGCATATAGCTCAAAGTCCACAGTCAGGCACAAGATGGAGTCCTGCTTTCAAGACAGAGTCTGTTCTGTCTGTTTCCTCCTTCATTTAGAAGGAAAAATTTCAACTAATAGATAAACAAGTCCCAGAGATCTAATGCAAAACATAGAATTTACAGCCAGCAAGATTGTATTATAAATTTCAAAGTCGCTAAGAGACTAGATCTTCATAGTTCTTACCACAAAAATGAAACGCTAATTATATGAAGCAATGGAGGGGAAGAAGAGAAACAGACTAGTCTCTCACGGCCCCTGCTTGTCACAGCATCCTGACACCACCAGCACTTCCTACATGTTGAGATCCTCTCTACAAGGGAACTCTGAATGAATCCTTTCTTTATCTGCTCCCTTGTTCTCTCAAGCATCCACCTTAATTACCATTTTTAAAAATTCAGACACCAAAAATAAAAACCATGCTCACTAAAGCAAGAAAAGTCACACTGAAATTCTAACTCAGAGAAGCTGCTCTAAAATCTTCCATGACCAAGCAATGACTTAAATCCTTGAGGAATCAGAGGTGCAGAGCCAATGCAAAATCTGTGATTACATGCAACCTCTCATAACTGTCCCTGAGGAGTAGTAGCCCATTAGTCAGGACTCTTCAGACTCTCCAAACCTGATTCAAATGAGCTTAGCAAAGTTGGAACCTATCAACCCAATTGTCAAATCATGGGAAAAACTGGGTGGAGCCGGCTACAGAAATTAGTGGAACCCTGAACTCTATTTTGTTTCCAATCTCATGGCTCCTTCTGCTGGTCTCATTCCCCTATGATTCACTTTTCACATTGACCACAGGACTCTGACGTTAAGAAAATCGAGCTTCTTTCTTCCAGATCCCATTTGAAAAATCCCATAAGAGGACTTTGCTTTCCTGGCTTGGATCATAGTCCATCATTTTGGCCAGGAGGTCAAGCTGTTACCATATGACAAAGAAAAGGGCTGAGCAGACAAAAGCAGGAGATGTCCACTCCAATTTACTGCAGTTGCAGCCCATGTTTATACAGACACTGGTCCCTGAAAATCTGGTTTCAGAACTGTATTTTCTGGCTATCGTGGCCACAGAAACATAAGATCTGGATCCAGTCCTTGTAAATATCCAAGATTCCTTCATCTCTGCTCCATCCTCAGAGCCTCATGAGTCCTTTCTTAAGCAGGCAGGACTCTATACCATTGAGTTATTTCTTACAAAAGACTTTGTCTAGAATGCTGAAAGTTTATCTAAGCAGATTTTTTCAGGTTGGTTATAGCAGGATAAAAGTCATTGTTACAGATTCCGAGTCGACTTTCCTTCACTGATTCCAAACCAATGCAAGGAGCATCTCTACTATGAAATGCATTTATGATCATTTGTTGCTTTTTACACTGACTTCCACAAATTTGGGTTTCCTTAACTTTGGAAACCACAAACTTCCAGAAATGCTGACAAAGGGGGAAAAATGGAAGACGCTAGAGCAGTGAAGCATAAATCCCAGCTACTTTCCTCTGTCTTCCACACTGGTCGGAAAGAGGGAAAGCTGGGTGGGCTGGAGAGACGCTTGGGAACTGTCGCTACTATCCTCCAACTTGGAGTGACGTTGACCTAAGCCAGCGATCACATAGCTGGGGAAAATGTGCAAAACCCTTGCCAGTAGGAGGCCTGACTTGCCACCTGGGCAGCCAGTGGAGCTGGAAAGACGTCCAAGGGCTGCCAAAACAGTCTTCAGGCACAGAGCTGAGTTGGGAAAATGACATGAAGGTCGAAGATGGGTCTCCCGCCTCCAGGAAACAGATGCACACCCTCCTGCTTGTGGAGTGAGCCTTGGAAGGGTCCAGAAAACATTTCAGATCAAAGTCGAGTGCAGGCCTTGGGGCCAGGCTGCCCACAAACTGACTTCTCCCCGCCCTCAGGCCACAGGAAGGCGGACACAGTGAGCTATTCTCAGACTGTAGCTATGACGGGAAGGCAAGCAGGCTCCAACAATTTGGGAAGGGGAAAAAGTTCTGGAAAAAAAAATAAATAAAAGAGGCCTAATAATAAGTACCAAGGCCCAATATCTGCATAGGTAAATTCTTTCTTTCATCCTTCCAAAAAACAGAGCATTCCATTCTTGAGCTCAGAATACCTGAAAAGGACTGAACAGAAAAGAAAACAAAGGAGTCACAAATTCAAATGACTTCACAGACCAGATAAGAGACACAAATGCGTGACTCTGACCAACTGAAAATATGGGCTGCACACTTGTGAGTGCTGGGTCGGATTGGAGAGCTTGTCCAGTTTAAAGGTGGGCCACCTGAGGTGAAGAGCTGACTCATTGGAAAAGACCCTGGTGCTTGGAAAAATTCAGGGCAGGAAGAGAAGAGGGTGGCAGAGGATGAGATGGTTAGATAGCATTATGGACTCAATGGACATGAATTTGAGCAAACTCTGAGAGACAGTGGAGGACAGAGGAGCCTGGTGTGCTGCAGTCCATGGAGTTGAAAAGAGTCAGACATGACTGAGGGACTGAAGAACAACAACAACAACCTATCCAATCCTCAGACCATCTCTTCCATACAGAGACTCAGGCTCACTGAATTTACCTAGTTTTTCAAGAAGAGCTGGATCTTTAACCCTCCAATTTTTAAAATATCAATAAGACAAATAAGTGGTGGGCTGCCATCTATGAGATCTCAGAGAGTCGGACACAACTGAAGTGACTTAGCAGCAGCAGGACAAACAAATATCAATAGGACAAACAAAACTTACCAGCCGCCTGGATATGAATCATGAACCATCAGTTTTCTCATACCCATTGACAAGTCATACTTACAAATATTGACCTAAAATACTATTTTTAAAGCAAATATGTTTTAGCAGTACATTAGAAGAATAATTTTAAATGACCAATTTAACCCATCCTTAGAATATATCTAGTCATTATTAGGAAATCTATTAATATAAGATATTATATTAACAGAAAGGGAGAGACAGCATAAGAATATACCAGTAAGCACCTGACAAGCTCCAATATGCATTTTTGATTTTTTTAAACATTGTTGATTTTTTTCTGTTACTGGAACAGAAATGCTTAGACTTCCTAGACTGCTCCAGACTTTTTTTTTTTTTAAATTTCCCTGTGCTATACAGTAAATCCTTGTTGCTTATCTATTTTATATTTTTATTTATTTAAAAATTTTTTGGCCATGCCACATGGCATGTGGGATCCTAGTTTCCCAATCAGGGATCAAACCAGTGCCCTCTGCAGTGGAGGTGCAGGAGTCTTAACTACTGGGCCGCCAGGGAATTCCCTGCTTGGGACTTTTGATTGCAAGAGATAAAACCCAGCTCATGTCATCTGCAAACAGTGAGAGTTTTACTTCTTCTTTTCCAATCTGGATTCCTTTTATTTCTTTTTCTTCTCTGATTGCTGTGGCTAAAACTTCCAAAACTATGTTGAATAGTAGTGGTGAGAGTGGGCACCCTTGTCTTGTTCCTGAATTAAAAGGAATCCAGATTGGAAAAGAAGTAAAACTCTCACTGTTTGCAGATGACATGATCCTCTACATAGAAAACCCTAGAGACTCCATCAGAAAATTACTAGAGCTAATCAATGAATATAGTAAAGTTGCAGGATATAAAATTAACACACAGAAATCCCTTGCATTCCTATACACCAACAATGAGAAAACACAAAGAGAAATTAAGGAAACAATTCCATTCACCATTACAATGAAAAGAATAAAATACTTAGGAATAAATCTACCTAAGGAAACAAAAGACCTATATACAGAAAACTATAAAACACTGATGAAAGAAATCAAAGATGACACAAATAGATGGAGAAATATACCATGTTCATGGATCAGAAGAATCAATATAGTGAAAATGAGTATACTATCCAAAGCAATCTATAGATTCAATGCAATACCTATCAAACTACCAATGGTATTTTTCACAGAACTAGAACAAATAATTTCACAGTTTGTATGGAAATATAAAAAACCTCGAATAGCCAAAGCAATCTTGAGAAAGGAGATGGAACTGGAGGAATCAACTTGCCTGACTTCAGAGTATACTACAAAGCTATCCTCACCACGACAGTTTGGTACTGGCACAAAGACGGAAATATAGATCAATGGAACAAAATAGAAAGCCCACAGATAAATCCATGAACCTATGAACACCTTAACTTTGACAAAGGAGGCAAGAATATACAATAGAGAAAAGACAATCTCTTTAACAAGTGGTGCGGGGAAAACTGGTCAACCACTTGTAAAAGAATGAAACTAGAACACTTTCTAACACCATACACAAAAATAAACTCAAAATGGATAAAGATCTAAATATAAGACCAGAAACTATAAAACTCCTAGAGGAAAACATAGGCAAAACACTCTCTGACATAAATCACAGCAGGATCCTCTATGACCCACCTTCCAGAGGAATGGAAATGAAAGCAAAAATAAAAAAATGGGACCTAATTAAACGTAAAAGCTTTTGCACAACGAAGGAAACTACAAGCAAGGTGAAAAGACAGCCTTCAGAATGGGAGAAAATAATAGCAAACGAAGGAACTGACAAAGAATTACTCTCAAAAATATACAAATAGCTCCTGCAGCTCAATTCCAGAAAAATAAATGACCCAATCAAAAAATGGGCCAAAGAACTAAACAGACATTTCTCCAAAGAAGACATACAGATGGCTAACAAACACATGAAAAGATGCTCAACATCACTCATTATCAGAGAAATGCAAATCAAAACCACAGTGAGGTACCATCTCATGCCGGTCAGAATGGCTGCTATCCAAAAGTCTACAAACAATAAATGCTGGAGAGGGTGCAGAAAAAAAGGAGCCCTCTTACACTGTTAGTGGGAATGCAAACTAGCACAGCCACTCTGGAGAACAGTGTGAAGATTCCTTAAAAAACTGGAAATAGAACTGCCATATGACCCAGCAATCCCACTGCTGGGCATACACACTGAGGAAACCAGAATTGAAAGAGACACGTGTACCCCAATGTTCATCACAACCTAGAAAGCAACCTAGATGTCCATCGGCAGATGAATGGATAAGAAAGCTGTGGTACATATGCACAATGGAATATTACTCAGCTATTAAAAAGAATGCATTTGAATCAGTTCTAATGAGGTGGATGAAACTGGAGCCTTTTATACAGAGTGAAGTAAGTCAGAAAGAAAAACACCAATACAGTATATTAACACACATATATATGGAATTAAAAAGAGGACAATGACCCTATATATCTGAGACAGCAAAAGAGACACAGATGTAAAGAACAGATTTTTGGACTCTGTGGGAGAAGGCAAGGGTGGGATGATTTGAGAGAATAGCATTGAAACATGTATATTATCATATGTGAAATAGATCACCAGTCTAGGTTCGATGCATGAGACAGGGTACTCAGGGCTAGGGTACTCAGGGCTGGTGCACTGGGATGACTCTGAGGGATGGGATGAGGAGGGAGGTGGGAGGGGGGTTTCTGGTTTGGGAACACATGTGCACCCATGGCTGATTCATGTCAATGTATGGCAAAAACCACTACAATATTGTAAAGTAATTAGCCTCTAATTAAAATTAATTAATTGAAAATAATTACAAGTGGAAAAAAAAACAGCTCGGTATCTTAAGGAGAAACATAGAAGACATTTTTAAAATTGACTCAAATAGGTGAAAAGTCCAGGGGTATCTTTGCTTTAGGCCTGGCTAAAGTGAGTGAAAGTCGCTCAGTTGTGTCCAACTTTGTGCGACCCCGTGGACTAAACAGTCCATGGAATTTTCCAGGCCAGAATACTGGAGTGGGTATAGCCTTTCCCTTTTCCAGGGGATCTTCCCAATCCAAGGATCGAACTCAGGTCTCCTGCACTGCTGGCAGACTATCAGCTGAAACACAAGGAAAGCCCAAGAATACTGGAGTGGGTAGTCTATCCCTTCTCCAGGGGATCTTCCGACCCAGGAAATGAACCAGGGTCTCCTGCATTGTAGGCAGATTCTTAACCAACTGAGCTATAAGGGAAGCCCTAGGCTTGGTTGGAAACCAGGGCTTAAACAGGTCAGACCTGACTAATTGGCCATGACTTACCTCTACTCTCTTCATGTTGGCCTCATTCTCTTCAACTGTCAGTGGGTTTCTCCTTGCAGCTAGAAAAAGATGACTACAAGAAACTCTCATTTAATTCCTATTTAAAGTTGGTGAGAGGGAATTCCTTGGAGGGCCAGTGGTTAGGACTCCACGCTTTCACTGTCAAGGGCCCAGATTCTATCCCTGGTCAGGGAACTAAGATCCTATAAGCCAAGGAATGGGAAAATTAATTAATAAATTAATCTAATTGGTGAGTATCAAGGAAAAAAAAGAATGTCTCTTCTCACAGTTTCAGTAGGAAAGGTCATTTCTAATTGGCTTAGCTTGGGACACACATACTGTAAATTAAGTATCTAGTTAAGGATTTGTATCTAGAACATATAAAGAACTCCTAAACTCAATAATAAAATGACAAATAACCCAATTAAAAGCTGGCAAAGAATCTGAGTAGACACTTCTACAAACAGCAAAAAGGTACATGGAAAGATGGTCAACATTATTAGTCATTAGAGAAATGAGAATTAAAACCCACAATGAGATGCCATTTCACATCGACTGTACTCAAAAAGACAGATAAAACAAAGTTTTGGCAAGGGACTTCCCTGATGGTCCAGTGGCTAAGACTCTGCATTCCCAGTGCAGGGGGACTGGGTTTGATGCCCTATTAGGGAACTAGAACCTGTCTGCTGTAAATAAGACCCAGTGCAGCCAAATAAATATATAATTTTTTAAAGTGTTGGCAAAAATGTGAAGAAATTGATACCTTCATACACTGCTGGTGGGAATGTAAAATGGTGCAGCCACTTTGGAAATCAGCTTGGCGGTTTTTCAGAAAGCCAAACTCAGAGTTACTATGAGACCCAACAATTTCATCCCTAGGTATGCACTCAAGACAAATGAAAACATGTTCACAAAAAACCTGGACACAAATCTTCATAGCAGCATCATTTCTAATAGCAAAAAAAGTGAGAGAACAATCCAAGTTTCCCTCAACAGATGAGTGGATAAGCAAATAGTGCAACAGACTATTATCCAGTCATAAAAAAGGAATGAAGTACTGATTTACGTCACAACACGAGTGAACCTCAAAAACATTATGCTCAGTGAAAAAAGCCAGACACAGAAGATTACATGTTTGTATGATTCCATTATGTCGAGAGCAGACATAGAGACAGAAAGTAGATTAGTGTTGCCAGGGGTTGGAGTACGCAGTGACAGCTATGAGAATGTTCTTGAATTAGACAGTGGTGACCATTGCACAACTTTGTGAATATAAAAGTTACTGAATTAATTGCATAACTTAAAACAGTGAATTTTGTAGTATGCAAACCATATCTTAATAAGCAAATTAATTTTTAAAAAATTTGTTAGAATGACTAGTTACACAATTGATATATAAAAATGAATAAGTTTTCTGTAGAAATAATAATCAAGAATAAACCACACTGGGAGAAAATCTCCCATGGACTATACCAACTAAAAATATAAAATACCTAGTAATAAACTAGGCAAGAACTGTGCAAAACCTATACAAAGAAATCTTTTTAAAATACAAGTAAATTGAAAGACACATCTTGCTCTTTGATCAAAAACTTCTATTTTTCTTAGAGTTATAGCTGAGCCTCCAAACACAATATCAAAAAGATTATTTTGAAACTCAGTAAGAAGTTAAATGTATCTGGAAAAATACTCCTGCAAGATAAAGTTGGTAAGAGAGAATTACCCAAGCAGTTTCTGAAAAAGAAAATAACAGACTGGTGGAGGGATTGGAAAGAACTATCTCTAAGATATATTGATTAAAAAAGGATAATAAATATATGTGTATGTATATATATATATATAGTTTTACTAAAGACCAGAACAGAATAAAGGGCTAATGTGTGTGCTCAGTTATGTCCAATTCTTTATGACCCCATGGACTGTGTAGCCCACTCAGCTCCTCTGTCCATGGGACTTTCCAGGCAAGAACGCTGGAATAGGTTGCCATTTCCTTCTCCAGGGGATCTTCCAGACCCAGGGATCAAACCCACGTTTCCTGCATTGGCAGGTAGACTCTTTACCACTCTGTCACCTGGGAAGTCCAAAGTGAAAGTGAAAGTCGCTCAGTCATGTCTGACTCTTTGCGACTCCATGGACTAAACAGTCCATGGAATTCTCTAGGCCAGAATACTGGAGAGGGTAGCCTTTCCCTTCTCCAGGGATCTTCCTAACCCAGGGGATTGAACCCAGGTCTCCCGCATTGTAGGCAGATTCCTTACCAGCTGAGCCACAAGGGAAGCCCAATAATACTGGAGTGGGTAGCCTTTCCCTTCTCCAGGGAATCTTCCCAACCTAGGGATCAAACTCAGGTCCCCACATTGCCATCAGATTCTTTACCACCTGAGCTACCAGGGAACCCCAAGAATACTGGAGTGGGTAGTCTATCCCTTCTACAGTAGATCTTCCCAACCCATGAGTCAAACTGGGGTCTCCTGCATTACAGGCAGATTCTTTACCAACTGAGCGATCAGAGAAGCCCAAAGGATTCATAAATACACTTAATTACATATATAATTTAATTTATCATAAAATTGGCATTTCAAGTTAATGGGGAAATTAGAAATCATTCAAAAATGATGTAGAGATAACTAAGTCTTAAGAGAAAATTAAGTTGAATCCCTGCTTTACTCTTTCTACCAAAATAAATAATAGACAGATCAAAGCTTTAAACAAAAAGTAAACCATAAGACTTAAAGTATTGGAAAATCCATGGACAGGGAAGCCTGATGGGCTTGTATAGTCCATGGGGTCGAAGAGTCAGACACAACTGAGTGACTGAGCATACAATGTATTCTTATATTCTCAAAGTGATGAACACCCATGAAGTCCAGAGCCATAAAAAACAATAAAAACAGAAAAATTGGTTTGTATCATTATGTAAAAATGTATGACATCTGTATACAAAAAAATTTACCCAATAAAACAAAATATATGACAAATTGGGTGAAATATTTGGAGCACATATGAAATAGAGATAATTGTTTTCATTTATGAAGCATGAATGGAAACTAATTTTTTGAAAGCTCATCAATCTGATTGAAAAGGCAAAAGGTGTGAAGAGATAGGTCACAGAAAAATAGACAGAAATGACGAAATTAGCACAAACAAGTGTTCAACCTCACTTATGATTTTTTTAAAAAGGAAAATTTTTTTAAAGAGATGCTATTTCTCATCCTTCAGATTGGTGAAAATACAAATACTAGTGGGGGTGTGAGCACCTTGGCATTCTTATCATGAGTGCATGAACGGATGCAACATTTTGGAATGGCACTTTTGCAATAGCTACCACATTTTACTTCTTTGTGAAACACATGCACGTCCCATGGCCAGGTATTTGCTCTACAATTACACAGGCCAAAGATTACCAAGCTCTGTGTGTAAGAATGCCCACCGCAGTGCTGCCAGTCATAACAGAAAATAAGGCAAAAGCAGGACAAAAATCAATGCAAACAATGAAGGAATTCACCTGCAAAGAACAGATTAAATAATTAGCACTGTGTCTTCTTGAGTCAGACCAGTCTCACCTCTGGCTGGGATTTTTCAGGAACCTCTATATGATTCTTCTTTTTAGAGTTGACTGGGGGAGCATGCCATATGGGGATCTTAGTTCCCAGACTAGGGCTTGAACCAGTGCACCACCCCACCTTACAGTGGAAGCACAGAGTTCTAACCCCTGGACCGCCAGGGGAGTCCCTCTAAATGGTTCTTCCTGTGTCTTCTCCTTCCTACCCAACTCCCATCTCAAATCCATTCCCCATTCTGCAGTCAGAGACATCTTTTCAAAATGCAAATTGTGAAAGTTCTGATTATTTTACACCCACACACATCCCTCTTGGCAGAGCTTCAAAGGCTTCCCATTGCTCCAAGATAAAACTCTGGCTTCTCACCACAGTGTATAAAGTGCTGCCATGATCTGATCTGCCTGCCCCCCAAGCCTTATCTTGAGCCACAGTCTAGCCTCAGTCTCACTCCTTCAAACTTACAATGCTACCTCCACCCCTGGGCCTTTGAACCACTCTTTTTCATCTGCTCCGAGGTTTCTATTTTTTATTCTTTGTGAATTTGTATGTAGGGGTATATGTCTATATTATACTTTTTACTTTATGTGCTGTGCTAAGTTGCTTCAGTCATTTCTAACTCTTTGTGACACCATGGAGTAGCCTGCCAGGCTCCTCTGTCCATGAGATTCCCCAGGCAAGAATACTGGAGTGGGTTGCCATTTCCTCCTCCAGGGGATCTTCCCAGGCCAGGGATGGAACCCACGTCTCCTGTGGCTCCTACATTGCCAGTGGATTCTTTACCCCTGAGCCACTGGGGAAGCCCTTTTACTTTATACCTTCCTGTACTTAAAACAAAAAACTAAGGACTTTCCTGGTGATCCAGTGGTTGAGAATCCACCTGCCAATGCAGGGACATGGGTTCAATCCTTGGTCCAGGAAGATCCCACATGTCATGGGGCAACTAAGCCCATGTGCCACAACTACTGAGCCTGCGTGCTCTGGAGCCCGTGCTCTGCAAAAAGAAGAGCCTGAGAACCACGACTAGAGAAAGCCTGAGAGCAGCAATGAAGACACAGTGCAGCCAAAAATAAATAAATTAATTTAAAAAAAAAACCTAAGAGATGTTATAAACAATCTTAAAGCAACAACATCATTCCTATTATTTGCTTGCATGCATGTGTGCTTAGTCGCTTCAGTCATGTCTGATTCTTTCTGCCAGGCTCCTCTGTCCATGGGATTCTCCAGACAAGAATACTGGAGTGGGTTGCCATTTCCTTCTCCAGGGGATCTTCCCAACCCAGGGATCAAATCCAGGTCTCCTGCATTGTAGGTACATTCTTGCATTGCAGGTGGATTCTTCACTGACTGAGCTATGAGGGAAGCCCCTAATTTTAAAAATCCTGTTGAATAATTTGGCCCATCTTTTAAAAATCATCTATTTAAAGAAAAATCATAACCAGTCATCAAATTCCAATACCTGTTGAAATGGAAAATAAGGCATCTGGGAATCCATGAGTCAGGGCTGGATTCATAGGGAAAGACAGGATTTCCCTGGTGGTTAAGTCTCGGTGCTGCCAATGCAGGGGGCACAGGTTCAATCCCTGGTCAGGGAACTAATGTCTCACAAGCCACATGGCTCAGAAAAAATATGAAAAAAGAAAAGTCATAACTAATGCATTTCAAAAGCAAACTTTAAAAATTTACCAAAACAAAAATGCTAAAAAGAAAAAAAAAACATTCAAGAGAGCACTCATAACATGATTTTACCCATGTTTAAAATTTTTTAATCATCTATAAAGTTACAGAAAAAGATGTAAGAACCTAGTGCATGTGTCTTTGCGACACCATAGACTGTAGCCCACCAGTCTCCTCTGTCCATGGAATTCTTCAGGCAAGAATACAGGAGTGGATTGCCATGCCCTCTGCCAGGGGATCTTCCTGACCCAGGGATCAAACCCACATCTCTTGCACTGGCAGGTGGATTCTTTACCACTGAGCCTCCTGGAAGCTGCAAGAACCTAGGACAGTTTTAAACTTTAAGAAATGAGAATGGTGAGCTTGGGGTAGGAGGATGGGGCAGCAAGAGTATTTTATTTTTTGTTTTTTCCCATTCTGTATTTTTAATGTTGAAATTTTTACTATAAGCATGTATGATTTTTAAAATTTATACAGCTAGCTCAATCTTCTCTTTTAAATTTTCTGTAATGACATGATCTTTCTCTTGGACTTTCCATGCTGCAGAACTTGGCTCCAGTATATCTGGAGTATGACAGGCCTGGGGCTGCCTCCCACCTGGGAGAGCCCCACCCAAGAAAGGACAGCTGTGGGTGGCTTGGGCCAGCTGTGTCAAACTTTTTTTTTTATTATTATTTTTTTTAGTTCTACCAGTTTATTGCTACCAACCCATCTCCCTCCACCCTCATGCACACATGCTCAGTCATGTAACCCCATGGACTGCAGGCTCCTCTGTCCATGGACTTTTCCAGGCAAGAATACTGGAGTGGGTTGCCATGTGCCAAACTTTAGGAAGAAATGAAACATGCTCTTCCCCTTAAGGAGACTCTCCTCCTTGTCCCGTCTCGCCTCTTCCCACCATTGGACGTAAAGGGCCAAGACGAGGGTGTGGACCTTGAGGAAAGGGCCAAGGAGGCTGCTTAGCCTTTAATTCTGGCTTTGACCAGAGGAGCCAGGAGAGTTCTGTGGCTCACATGTGGGCCTGGGTAGCTCGCCAGGGCCACTGGTTCCACAGAGGAATTTGGGTCCAAGGACCTCACTGCAAATAAGGGAAACACATCTGGCCTGATGCATTTTGCACAAATTTCCATACAAAACATGTAGGCATGGTTGATATCATAGCTAATAGCCAGTGTCAGCTACAGAGTGTCCAGTCCAAATGACTCTGCCAGATGCCTCTCGCCAGCCCTTCTGATCTCCCCCACCACCACCACCCTGACAACCCCACCTAGGAAGCTGACGGTATGCACTGTGTCAATAGGCACCCCCGCACCACCACCCCGCCCCGCCCGAACACACACAGCCCTCTGGTTTCCTGTTGGGTTTGGCCAATGGGAGATCCCAGAACAAGGGAAGAAGGAGAGTGAGCTCAGGGTATTTGTACTCCAGGTTTGTATTTTCCAGGCAAGAATACTGGAGTGGGTTGCCATGCCTTTCTCCAGGGGATCTTCCCAACCCAGGGATTGAACCCAGGTCTCCTGCATTACAGGTGGATTCTTTACCATCTGAGCCACCAGGGAAGCCTTTCTCCCTTTGAACTTACCTGCAATTAACTGTCTCTCACCCTGTTTTTTAAGATTAAAGATTTTATTTATTTTTTTTTGGTCCCACTATGAGGCATGTGGGATCTTAGTTCCCCGACCTGGGATCAAACCTGTGCCCCCTGCACTGGAAGCACAGAGTCCTAACCACTGGACCATCAGGGAAGTTTGTTGATTGTGTCTCTCTCAATCTGTGAGAGACTCTCTCCCTTCAGATTCCTGTGACTGGTCCCTTCTCTTGTCTCTTTGAGTTTACAAACCCCAGATTACTGCACTATTGCCTTAATCTCCACTCCCGTATAATCACCCTGTTTATCAATCTTCCTCAAATTTGAGAGTGCCATTGATTTTCTCTTGGGACCCTGCTGGATAAAATATTTATCTATAAAAATACCCGGGTGGGAGTTTACCTCTGGAAGCCATGTAAAGGCAAAAGCATGGGTTGAAAATGGTGAAGCCCACTGCAGGGGGCACAGGTTCAATTCCTGGTTGGGGAACTAAGATCTTGCATGCCATGTGGTGAAAGAAAAAAGGGAGGGAGGGAGAGAGGGAAGAGGTGAGGGAGAGAGGGAGTGAGCGAGGGAGGGAGAGGAGGAAAGGAGGGAGGAAGAAAGCAAAGAAAGAAGGAACGAAGAAAGGAAGAAAAGAAGGAGGGAGGAAGGAAAGAAAGCAGGAAAGAAAGAAAGTGGTAAAGTCCACTCTATGAATTGAAAACTATAGAAAATGTATGTACATGCCCATATCCAACCATCCACAAGCTCCTTCCCCCTAGAGGACTGGAAAGAACCCATAATCAGTGTGAGAAGACTGGTTCTGGTCCAGTCCACATGATCGCCTGTGTGTCCTACACCGTCCCTGTCTGTCCAGGTGTAGGACATCCCCCTTTAGCTTCAGGGAACTTCTCAGAGCCTTGGCCTTTGCACTGTCCAGTGTGCCTCTTGAAGTCACTTGATATCTGCAGGTTCTGCATCCTTGCCACCGGTGCTGAGTGTTTCCACTGCTGGTTTTACCACAAAGAAATGGACTGCTTGATGCTTCTGCTCTGTCTTTCCAACTTGAGCTGCCATCACCGTGGTGTGGCCACTGCTCTGAGAAGAGGAAAGAAGCTTTCGTGCCTTCTGACAGGCTCACCTTCTACAGGTAAGCTCACCTTCTACAGGCAGGCTCTCCTATAGGTAAGCTCACAGATAACCAACCTCCTCATTAGCACTTCCTGTTGTTGCTCAGTTGCTAGGTCCTGTCTGATTCTTCATGACCCCATGGACTGTAGCATGCCAGGCTACTCTGTCTTTCACTGTCTCCCTGGAAACATTAAATATCTCCAGCTAGGGATGGTGAAAAGAAGTCCAGGGCCATACCACTGTCCTTCGCTTCCTGTCTACAATGATGTAGGAAGAAAGAAGTTGGTCCAAATTCTCTAGAAGCTGGAAGTTCCTGCTGCCTTTTTCTTTCAGAAACACACAAAGTTCTGCTACCTGGTAGGTGAGACCTGGAGTCCACATAAGAAGGTCTGTAAGACAGTATAAGAAGAAAGGGATTCAAATATTCATCTCTGGAGATGCCATGGTCCTGTAAATGAAGAAGCCTGAAATCTAACCCGATTCAGCCACTGATTTGCTCTGTAAATTTTGTGAAGTTATTTTCCTTTTCAGGCCTCCATGTTCCCTTTTGCAAAGTGGGAGCAATTGAACAAGAATGTCTAAACTCTTTCAGAGTTACTATTAAAAGAGTTAATGTGGGGATTTCCCTGGTGATCCAGCAGTTAAGACTCTGCACTTCCACTGCAGGGTGTGTGGGTTCGATCCCTGTTTGGGGAACTAAGATCCCACATGATGCATGGTGCAGCCAAAAAAGTAAATAAATAAGTAAAATCCTACTATATAGCACAAGGGATTCCCCAGTGGCTCAATGGTAAAGAATCCACCCGCAATGCAGGAGCCAGAGACACAGGTTCAATCCTTGGGTCAGAAAGATCCTCTGGAGGAGGGCATGGCTCCTCCCTGCTCCAGTATTCTTGCGTGGAGAATCCCATGAACAGATGAGCCTAGAAGGCTACAGTCCATAGGGTTGCAAAGAGTTGTGACACACTGAAGCAACTTAGCATTCACCCATGTATAGCACAGTGAACTCTACTCAATACTCTGTAAAGACCTACATGGGAAAAGAATCTAAAAAAAACAGAGTGGATGCATGTATATGTATAACTGATTCATTTTTCTGTCCAGCAGAAAGTAACACAACTTTGTACATCAGCTATACCCTAATAACAATTTAAAGAGAAAGAAAATTGGGATCATACACCATGACCAAGTGGGCTTTACCCCAGGGATGCAAGGATTCTTCAACATCCGCAAATCAATCAATGTAATTCACCACATTAACAAATTGAAAAATAAAAACCATATGATTATCTCAATAGATGCAGAGAAGGCCTTTGACAAAATTCAACATCCATTTATGATAAAAACTCTCCAGAAAGCAGGAATAGAAGGAACATACCTCAATATAATAAAAGCTATATATGACAAACCCACAGCAAACATTATCCTCAATGGTGAAAAATTGAAAGCATTTCCCCTTAAGTCAGGAACAAGACAAGGGTGCCCACTTTCACCACTACTATTCAACATAGTTCTGGAAGTTTTAGCCACAGCAATCAGAGCAGAAAAAGAAATAAAAGGAATCCAAATTGGAAAAGAAGAAGTAAAACTCTCACTGTTTGCAGATGACATGATCCTCTACATAGAAAACACTAAAGACTCTACCAGAAAATTACTAGAGCTAATTAATGAATATAGTAAAGTTGCAGGATATAAAATCAACACACAGAAATCCCTTGCATTCGTATACACTAATAATGAGAAAGTAGAAGAAGAAATTAAGAAAACAATTCCATTCACCATTGCAACAAAAAGAATAAAATACTTAGGAATATATCTACCTAAAGAAACTAAAGACCTATATACAGAAAACTTTAAAACACTGATGAAAGAAATCAAAGAGGACACTAATAGATGGAGAAATATACCATGCTCATGGATCGGAAGAATCAATATAGTGAAAATGAGTATATTACCCAAAGCAATTTACAAATTCAATGCAATCCCTATCAAGATACCGGCGATATTTTTCACAGAACTAGAACAAATAATTTCAAGATTTGTATGGAAATACAAAAAACCACGAATAGCCAAAGCAATCTTGAGAAAGAAGGATGGAACTGGAGGAATCAATTTGCCTGACTTCAGGCTCTACTACAAAGCCACAGTCATCAAGACAGTATGGTATTGGCACAAAGACAGACATATAGATCAATGGAACAAAATAGAAAGCCCAGAGATAAATCCACATACATATGGACACCTTATCTTTGACAAAGGAGGCAAGAATATACAATGGAGTAAAGACAATCTCTTTAACAAGTGGTGCTGGGAAAACTGGTCAACCACTTGTAAAAGAATGAAGCTAGATCACTTTCTAACACCGCACACAAAGATAAACTCAAAATGGATTAAAGATCTAAATGTAAGACCAGAAACTATAAAACTGTTAGAGGAGAACATAGGCAAAACACTCTCTGACATAAACCACAGCAGGATCTTCTACGATCCACCTCCCAGAATTCTGGAAATAAAAGCAAAAATAAACAAATGGGACCTAATTAAAATTAAAAGCTTCTGCACAACAAAGGAAAACATAAGCAAACTGAAAAGACAGCCTTCCGAATGGGAGAAAATAATAGCAAATGAAGCAACTGACAAACAACTAATCTCAAAAATATACAAGCAACTCCTGCAGCTCAATTCCAGAAAAATAAACGACCCAATAAAAAAATGGGCCAAAGAACTAAATAGACATTTCTCCAAAGAAGACATACGGATGGCTAACAAACACATGAAAAGATGCTCAACATCACTCATTATTAGAGAAATGCAAATCAAAACCACAATGAGGTACCACTTCACACCAGTCAGAATGTCTGCGATCCAAAAATCTGCAAGCAATAAATGCTGGAGAGGGTGTGGAGAGAAGGGAACCCTCCTACACTGTTGGTGGGAATGCAAACTAGTACAGCCACTATGGAGAACAGTGTGGAGATTCCTTAAAAAATTGCAAATAGAAATGCCTTATGACCCAGCAATCCCACTGTTGGGCATACACACAGAGGAAACCAGAATTGAAAGAAACACATGTACCCCAATGTTCATCGCAGCACTGTTTATAATAGCCAGGACATGGAAACAACCTAGATGTCCATCAGTAGATGAATGGATAAGAAAGCTGTGGTACATATACACAATGGAGTATTACTCAGCCATTAAAAAGAATACATTTGAATCAGTTCTGATGAGATGGATGAAACTGGAGCCAATTATACAGAGTGAAGTGAGCCAGAAAGAAAAACACCAATACAGTATACTAACACATATATATGGAATTTAGGAAGATGGCAATGATGACCCTGTATGCAGGACAGCAAAAAAGACACAGATGTGTATAGCGGACTTTTGGACTCAGAGGGAGAGGGAGAGGGTGTGATGATTTGAGAGAATGGCATTGAAACATGTATAATAACATGTAAGAATCGAAATGCCAGTCTATGTCTGATGCAGGATATGACACGCTTGGGGCTGACGCGCGGGGATGACCCAGAGAGATGTTGTGGGGAGGGGGGTGGGAGGGGGGTTCATGTTTGGGAACGCATGTACACCTGTGGTGGATTCATGTTAATCTATGCCAAAACCAATACAGAATTGTAAAGTAAAAATTAAAAATAAATAAATTAATTAAAAAAAAAAAAAAGAAAGAAAGAAAATTGGAAGGGAATGTTAAATATATATATATATATATATATATATATAATGTGATCATTAAGGAGGACTAGAGTCTTCCTTTTTAGGTGTCTTAGACTATACAATATCACCTCTCCCAGGGGCTCTGTCCCCTGTCCTGAGACAGGGGAACAAACAAAGCTCATTTCTACTCAACATGGTCACTTTCCCCTACAGACCGAAGAATAAGGGAGCTACCAAGAATCAGTTCCATTGACTTTTCATGATCCCTGACATCTGTGAACTCCTGGTTGCCAAATTGGGTCTTGACTTTTAGAGAAAGCTATGACTTTCTTAAAACAAAGAGTTTTTACTCCCAAAGCTGCCTGTGTATTCAGACAGCAGTACAAATTAGTCACAGTGACTCTGTTCTGCATGAATGTTGGAAAACCGTCCCAAGTGAGTCTGCTACACAGGATGCTGGACCTAGTGGGCCATCCTTCCAGCACAGAAGGCATTGCATCACTGCAGGGCTGGCAAGTGAGGCTCTACAGGACAGGGGTGGGCGAACTTGCCTCCTCTCACAGGAAATGGGTGAAGCCCAGCTCGAAATTATTACTCAGACGTTTTTGTGCTGCGAAGGAAATGTCTTCTGATAGCACAAAGCAATTGGTTTCCTGTTGTGAACTGTGACTTTCTGGCCAGCCCAAGAATGGACAGGAAAGGAAAGGGTGGTTGTCCCTGGGAAGCCCTTATTTAATGAAAACGCCAGCTCTACGCTTCCCAGGACACTCCAAAAGGCCAGAAGGAAGGCTGGAGGTTGGGGACAGGTCACATTAGTAAGACAGGCAGTGTGAAGGGGAAGAGTGTGAACAAGTTAGCTGTGGGACAGTTCAGTTCCACTGATGTTTGTTGAACAATTAATTCTGTGTGCCTTACACTGTGCTCTGTGTGTTGGGTATACCAGATGGCTCAGCCAGACCTCTCCCTCCACATGACAGTCTTACTGGTGGAAACTGATACAAAATTAACTTTTGAATAATATGATAAACATGAATACAGAGCTATCCAAGGAACTTCCCTGGTGGTCCAGTGGCTAAGATTTCACGGTCCCAATGCAGAGGGCCCAAGTTCCACATCCCTGGTAAGGAAACTAGATCCCAAATGCAGCAACTAAGACCCACTACAGACAAATAAAATAAAAACTAAAATCTTAAAAAAAAAATACAGAGCTATCCCACAGTACTATGGCAATATATTTTCTTACCTTTACACCTTTCTCTTTACACCATTTTCATTCAGTTTCCCCTTGTCTGTAATGAGGGTAGGAGTAGGAATACAACTTTTAGGATATTTCTAAGGTAGCAGTTTTAACTATTGAGCACAAAATATATTCTAAGTGTTTCTTGTGCACTTTCTCATCGAATCCTCACAATAAGCCTATACTGAGGTTGGGTGAGGTTTAGAAAGGATGAAAATGTACTGCAGGTCACAATTAATAAGTGGCACAGCTGAATTCCAGCGTCCTCCTTTCCATCTCTACTCTCCATTCTAGAGACTTCCTTCTTCAGTATATTTTGGGATGATAGGATTTGCCATAAGTCCCAAGTCTGGTCCTGAGTCATCGTTTTGACAGGGTGCACTATTCTGCTTCTGTTGGCCATCACTATCTTCATGGTTGGTCCAGCCCCACAAGTTTAGGAATATCCATGTTCAAGCAGTGTTACTAGGGAATCCTTGGTGGCTCGATGGTAAAAAATACACCTGTCAATGCAAGAGACTTGGGGTCGATCCCTGGGTTGGGCAGTTTCCCTCAAGGAGGAAATGGCAACTCACTCTAGTATTCTTGCCTGGAAAATCCCATGGACAGAGGAGCCTGGCAGGCTACAGTCCATGGGGTCACAAAAACTGGACATGACTTAAAGACTAAATCAAATCACTGCAGTGTTACTACTACTGCACTGGTTTCTGAATGGTGATGTGGGAACTCCAACCTTCACTTAGAGATTCTCCCAGAGGCCCCTAAAACAACACCTCACAGGACTGTATACGTGACGTTTATTTTACTGAAGAGCCTGGATAACTAAAGGGAATTAAAATGTAGGGAAATAAATTTCCAATGAAATGTTCTACCATCTTAAAAAAAAAACCCTCTCACCCAGGAAGTAAAAAACCACCAGGAGGTGATGCCAGTTCCTAGGCTTGCTTCCTGTCTCTGAGCTTACCCTTCTCTTTTCTCCTCACTGGATACCCCCAAAGTGTTGCTGGCTTTGCCCTAGAACCCCATCCATTTTGCTCCCACTAATAAGACACTAGTAACCTGTAGAGCAGGGCAGAGAATGGACCTGAGCTTTTGTGCCCTGACTGCTGCTGGTTCTCACCCTTACAGCACAAATCCTTGCTTCTTTGTGCTTCTATACCTGTGTGTTGCATTAGATGGCTGGAGAGGAAACAACCTCCTTGTCTGATCAAAAAAAAAAATGACAACTCTTATTCATGACAACCTGTTCATGCTGAGTGAACAGAAACAGACTCACAGACTTAGAGAATGAACTTATGGTTGTCTGTACACATTGCTATATTTAAAATGATAACCAACTGGTGGCTCAGTGGTAAAGAATCTGCCTGCCAATGCAGGAGAAATGGGTTCAGTCCCTGGGATGTGAAGATACCCTGGAGAAGGAAACGGCAACCTACTTCAGTATTCTTCGCTGGGAATATCTATGGACAGAGGAGTCTAGCAGGCTACAGTCCATGGAGTTCCAAAAGAATCAGACATGACTTGGTAACTAAACAACAACATCAAACCAGCACAGATCTCCTGTATGGCACATAGAACTCTGCTCAGTGTTATGTGGCAACCTGGATGGGAGGAGAGTTTGGGGGAAAATGGATACATGTATATGTATGGCTGAGTCTGGGAGAGAAGCAGTTCAGTTCAGTTCAGTCACTCAGTCATGTCCCACTCTTTGTGACCCCATGGACTGCAGCACGCCAGGCCTCCCTGTCCATCACCAACTCCCGGAGTTTACCCAAACTCATGTCCTTTAAGTCAGTGATGCCATCCAATCATCTCATTCTCTGTCGTCCCCTTTTCCTCCTGCCTTCAATCTTTCCCAGCATCAGGGTCTTTTCAAATGAGTCAGTTCTTCACATTGGGTGGCCAAGGTATTGGAGTTTCAGCTTCAGCATCAGTCCTTCCAATGAATATTCAGGACTGATCTCCTTTAGGATGTACTAGTTGGATCTCCTCGCAGTTCCAAGGACTCTCAAGAGTCTTTTCCAACACCACAGTTCCAAAGCATCAATTCTTTGGCGCTCAGCTTTCTTTATAGTCTAACTCTCACTTCCATACATGACTACTGGAAAAACCATAGCTTTGACTAGACTGACCTTTGTTGGCAAAGTAATGTCTCTGCTTTTTAATATGCTGTCTAGGTTGGTCATAACTTTCCTTCCAAGGAGTAAGCATCTTTTAATTTCACGGCTGCAGTCACCATCTGCAGTGATTTTGGAACCCCAAAAAATAAAGTCTCTCACTGTTTCCACTGTTTCTCCACCTATTTGCCATGAAGTGATGGGACCAGATGCCATGATCTTAGTTTTCTGAATGTTGAGCCTCAAGCCAACTTTTTCACTCTCCTCTTTCATTTTCATCAAGAGCCTCTTTAGTGCTTCGCTTTCTGCCATAAGGGTGGTGTCATCTGCATATCTGAGGTTATTGAATTTCTCCCAGCAATCTGGATTCCAGCTTGTGCTTCTTCCAGCCCAGTGTTTCTCATGATGTACTCTGCATATAAGTTAAATAAGCAGGGTGACAATGTATAGCCTTGACATACTCCTTTCCCAATTTGGAACCAGTCTGTTGTTCCATGTCCAGTTCTAACTGTTGCTTCCTGACCTGCATACAGATTTCTCAAGAGGCAGATCAGGTGGTCTGGTATTCCCATCTCTTTAAGAATTTTCCATAGTTTGTTGTGGTCCACACAGCCAAAGGCTTTGGCATAGTCAATAAAGCAGAAGCAGATGCTTTTCTGGAACTCTCTTGCTTTTTCGATGATCCAACAGATGTTGACAATTTGATCTCTGGTTCCTCTCCTTTTTCTAAATCCAGCTTGAACATCTGGAAGTTCATGGCTCATGTACTGTTGAAGCCTGGCTTGAAGAATTTTGAGCATTACTTTCCTAGCATGTGAGATGAGTGCAATTGTGCAGTAATTTGAGCATTCTTTGGCATTGCCTTTCTTTGGGATTGGAATGAAAACTGACCTTTGACAGTCCTGTGGCCACTGCTGAGTTTTCCAGATTTGCTGGTATATTGAGTGCAGCACTTTCACAGCATCATCTTTTAGGATTTGAAATAGCTCAACTGGAATTCCATCACCTCCACTAGCTTTGTTTGTAGTGATGCTTCCTAAGGCCCACTTGACTTTGTATTCCAGAATGTCTGGCTCTAGGTTGGTGATCACACCATCGTGATTATCTGGGTCGTGAAGATCTTTTACGATCAGTTACATAGAGGTGAAGAGAAGTCAAGCTGGTCTCCACAAAGCTAAATGCCAAGCACACCATGGAGTGATGCTTACACAATTCTGAGGATGAATCAATGTTCATATCTAAGGGAAAGATGTAGTTTGAAAGAACTAAGAGAGAAGTTTGAAATAACTAAATGTGAGCAATGAAATAATTTAAACATGGAGTTGTCTTCCAAGATAGCCTGCGATTTACTTTTTTTTCATATATTTTTTATTTGACTGCCCCAGGTCTTATTTGCAGCATGTGGAATCCAGTTCCCTGACCAAGGATTGAACCTGGGTCCTCTGCATTGGGAGCACAGTCTTAGCCACTGGACCATCAGGGAAGTCCTCAATTTACTTTTAAAACATTTTGCAAGGGTAAAGAGATAATTCTTTAATGACGATGCATGTTGTAAAAATAATCATTATTTACATACATACATACACACATGTTGGACTATTTTTTCTATTGCTCTTCTAACTCCTGGGCCAGTGTAGGCTCCCTTGGGCTGGTGGTCTTTGCATTCCTTTTTCAGGAATGAACTTCTCTTTGCTCTAGGAGCAGGTCCTAGGTCACCCTGACTGAGAAGCCTGTGCTTTTGTTGTTGTTCAGTTGCTAAGTAGTGTCCGACTCTTCGCGACCCCATGAACTGCAGTGCGCCAGGCTTCCCTGTCCTTCATCATCTCCCGGAGTTTGCCTCAGATTCATTCAGGACCCAAGTAAGCCCTCCTTTCTGCTTTGTCTGGCAACTTTGCCGGTTTAACCAGTAGACACGCTGGCCCTCTGGAACCGAGTCTTCTGCTAACCTCACCCCCACATCCTCTTAGTTGCTCTGACTCTCTTTCTGATCTTCCATCACCTCTGACCCTCCACATGGAATGAGCTTCCCTTCAACAAATTGGGAGAAGTGACTTATCCCATCCTAGGATTTCAGATTGCAAGGAAGCCATTTCAGGACAGTTCCCCCTAACTGCATTTTATAAAGTCCGAGTATCCAATGAGATATTAATAGGTGACCTAAAAAAAGCTCCACTGCTAAACCCGGAGAAGGCAGAGTTAAACTGAGTTCTTATCATTGCAAATCATCTCAGGGTTTTTCTTAGGTTAATATTTATTGTAACTATTATACTCCGAACTAATTTGAGGCTCTGTCTTTGTGGAAATCCTAGCTTCATGACTCTGAATTGTAGACATTTATAGGAGAGTTTGGGGAGAAATACTGCTCCGGGGTGAGGGGTCCCCAAGGAGTCACAGATTTCTTTCTCTGTCTCCCTTAGTTTCCCTGCTGTATTCCCAAAGCCTGGTTGGTGAAGGAAAGATGGCTGCGTTCCAGGATTAAAGAGTCAAGCTCCTTCTGTGAAAAAAAGAAGGAAGCCACCCAGTCCTTTGAACGGTTGGCAGTGAGACTGTGAGCTTGCAGGGGGGAGGCAGAGGAGGTGGAAAAGGGTGTGGTCTCCCTTTTGTTTTACTGTGATAGAAAACCCTCTGCTTAGAGATGCCTTTAGTCTCCCAGGTTGCTAATGTCTCAAAGTCAAGAACAAAGTAGGTGGGAAGTCGAGAAAACTGGAAATGGGGCAGGAGGGGAGCACAGGGATAAATATAGTGATCTCATTCTAGATGCTCTTCTATTTCAGTCTCTCTTCCCTTCCTCTCTCCCTCCCTTGCTCTTTCTGTCCCAGTCTCTCTCCCACTCTCCCTCTCTCTCTGCCAATTACCCTAATGCTATTTGATTCTATTTCCCCAGTTGACGCTGTCTTCTTAAGCCCAACAAAACTGTGCTTGTCTAGGGAGGGTGGGATGAATTGAGAGAGTAGCATTGACATATACATACTGGGCACGTGTTAAGTCACTTCAGCAGTGACTCTTTGCAGTCTGACTCTTTACAACCCCATGGTTCCTCTGTCCAAGGAGTTCTCCAGGCAAGAATACTGGAGTGGATAGCCTTTCTCTTCTCTGGGGGATCTTCTTGAGCCAAGGATATATACACTCCCGTGTGCAAAATTGACAGCTAGTGGGAAGCTGTTGAATAATGCACGGAGCGCATCTCAGTGCTCTGTGATGACTTAGAGGGATGGTATGGAGTGGGCAGGAGGGAGGTCCAAGAGGAGGGGTCATATGTATACAGATGGCTGATTCACTTCCTTGTGCAGCAGAAACACAACATTATAAAGCAATTACACTCCAATTAAAAAACAAAAACAAAAACAAAACAACTTCACTTATCTCACATTTAGGATTCACTTTGAACACTTTAGCAAAAAACAAACAAAAAAAGGAAAAGTGATCATGGAGATAGAAGTTGGGTGAGAAGGCTTCACTGTATTTTTGTATTTTTAAAAGGTTCCATGATAAACAAAACCAAAAGTACCTTTGCCTCACCATGGGAATAGGCTTACCTAGTACTCAGAGCTCTTATAAAAGGTTACAAAAGAACCCAAAATTTATAAAACAAAAAACCCAGAGAAACAAAAAGCCCAAATATGTTTGAGACTTTGGCATTAATTATACAATTTTAAAGTCAAAGTCCTGGTGGTCATTGATAAGCAACTCATAGCAACTAGTCCTGCAGCTGCCTCCAGACACAGGTTGCAACATAACTCCAGGACCAAAGATGAGAAACTGCCTTCTGACACAGTGTTCCCAAAACTTTAATGTACTGTTAAGCTTTTGTCACATCAGAAGTGTAAACTCTTTGCAACCTGGATTGTAGCCCACCAGGCTCCTCTGTCCATGGGATTCACCAGGAAAGAAAACTGGAGTGGGTAGTCATTCCCTTCTCCAGGGTATCTTCCCGACCCAGAGATCAAACCCCGGTCTCCTGCATTGAAGGCAGATTCTTAACGTCTGAGTCCAGAGTGAAGTCTTTAAACCTTTTTAGTTTTGTGAACTTGGAACAACACATTTGCACTTTTTTGTTTCAGTCAATGTTTACCATCTGTGGGAGGGACCAATGTTTTTTTGTCACCCTAATTTCTAAGTTTAAAATTTTTGTTCAAAATTCACAAATCCCTTTTGGGTAAATGAAACTTTAAACATTACATCTTTAAAAGACTTCTTCGATATGTCTGTTGAATTTATATTTTTGAAGTTATGAAAGCGTAAAACGACTTCTGGAACAGTTACCATATATCTTACATATGCATGTGTGCTAAGTCGCTCAGTCATGTCCCGATTCTTTGTGACCCCTTAGATCTAGACCTCTAGGCTCCTCTGCCCATGGGATTCTCCAGGCAAGAATACTGGAGTGGGTTGCCATGCCCTCCTCCATGGGATCTTCCCAACCCAGGGATGGAACCCACATCTTTTATGTCTCCCGCATTGGCAGGTGAATTCTTTTAACACTAGCGCCACCTGGGAAGCCCATCTTACCTATGCTGCTGCTGCTGCTGCTGCTGCTAAGTCACTTCAGTCGTGTCCCACTCTGTGCAACCCCATAGACGGCAGCCCACCAGTTTCCCCCGTCCCTGGGATTCTCCAGGCAAGAACACTGGAGTGGGTTGCCATTGCCTTCTCCAATGCATGAAAGTGAAAAGTCAAAGTGAAGTCACTCAGTCGTGTCCGACTCTTTGCCACCCCATGGACTGCAGCCTACCAGGCTCCTTCGTCCATGGGATTTTCCAGGCAAGAGTACTGGAATGGGGTGCCATTGCCTTTTCTGCATCTTACCTATGACTGGATGTTAATATGTCACTAGCTTTGGGGAACTGGGGCAAGGTCTAAAGGGGCTGAGATTTTCCCAGGTCATAGCCTGGGAAGATGGAATCAGCTCCGGGATCCTCTCAAACCCATGTCTTTACCGCCCCTCTCTATCACCCCATTCAAGGTTGTATTATTGAATGGGAAGGCAGGTGGGGGCATGGGAAGGACACTTATATTTCACCTTTTTACCCATTTTTCTCTCTTTTGAGCACCAAATGGCTTTTAGATTCCTTCTGTGTGTGCTTAGGCACTCAGTCACATCCGACTCCTTGCAACCTCACGGACTGTAGTATAACCCACCAGGCTCCTCTGACCATGGGATATCCCAGGAAAGAATACTGGATTGGGGTAGCCATTTCCTTTCAAAATGGTCAACATTGGGGAAAAAAAAAAAAACTGAAATAAAGAAAACAGGCTGACAAAGGTTGATTGTCCTGTTCTGCAGGACTGGGCAACGTGGCCTTCTCGTTAAGGAAGCAGGGGAGGAGGTTTCAGGGTCTCATGCCAGCAGGTAAATGCAGCAGCAGGGTATGGTGCACGCAATCACTTCTGTTCACAAACCAGTGGCCAGAACTTGCCACATGTCTCCATGGAACTACCTAGGGACTGGGAGGTGGGGAACCGTGTTCCAAGGAGAAGAGAGCAGTTACGGGTGAGCGCAAGAAGTGCATACCAACACAGGCTGAGTCACAATCACACGATTAGAATTTCACTGTTCGGGCCCTCCCAGCCCTCAAGCAGTTGGGTCACTTGAGATCCCCTGACCTCAGGACCACACCGGCTGTCAGATCCCCTGACCCCAGGACCACACCTACATCTTGCTGACTCCTTTCCTACAAGCTGTGTTCTATGTCCAGTTTCCCCCAACTTTTCTCTTCTCACCTCGACCTCCTTGGGGAGAAACTCCAGTTGTTCTGACTTCATTCCTGAACATCCTTTTGGGCAATCTGAGTAAAATTTGATTTGAGCAAGATGGCCCTGTTGGGGACAATTTAGAAGACAAGAAGTTAGGGTCTAGCAAAAAAAGTGAAGCAGATGGCCAAGAAGCAGAGGCTTGAAGGATAGTGGAGACAGAAAGCAGACTAAGGAGAGGGAAGTGTCATGCTGGGGCCTTGCCAAAATGTTCCAAGAGTGGTCCTCACACCAGCTTTGCCTGCATTACCAGGATCTCAGCCGCACCCCATTCCACTGCTGAGTCAGAATCTGCATTTTCAACAAGATCTTCCAGGAGCTTCATGTGCACAGAACAGTTTGAGAAGCCCTGCATCAGAATCAGAACACTTCAGAACCGGTGCTGGGAGGGAAGACCTGGGAAAAACCTTTTTATTTTTCCTTTCTGGCCCTGCCGTCGGCTTGTGAGAACTGAATTCCCCAACCAAGGATTGAACCCATGCCCTCCATAGTGAAAGAACAAAGTTCTAACTGCTGGACCACCAGGGTATTCCCTGGAAAAGATCTTTGTTTTGGGGTGATTTTTTTAAAAAAATAATTTTATTTATTTATTTTTGGCTATGTTGGGTCTTTGTTGTGCAGGCTTTGGTTCAGTTGCAATGCCCGAGGCTTCTCATTGCAGAGGCTTCTCTGTTGCAGAGCACAGGCTCTAAAGCACAGGCTCAACAGTCATGGTGCATGGTCTTAGTTCCTCAGTGACAGTGGGATCCTCCCAGATCAAGGGTAGAACCTGTGTCTCCTGCACTGGGGGGTGGACTCCTCACCACTGAACCATCAGGGAAGTCCCTGAAAAAGATCTTTGAAACTCAGTGTGAACTGGCAGACAGAATTCAGCCACCCCATATCTCAAAAACAAAGAAGCTTTAAACAGTCAGAGGGTATGGAGACTGCCAGTGGTTGTGGCATCATATACATATTTAGCAAAACACAATGAAATTACCAGCATCCTGTTAAATCCAAGGAGGAAAGAAATTCTGAAAAGTTTTTACCAAGAGTTAGTCACTCAGTCATATTGGACTCTTTGCAACCCCATGGACTGCAGCATGTCAGGCTCCTCTGTTCATGGGATTTTCCAGGCAAGAATATTGGAGTGAGTTGCCATTTCCTTCTCCAGGATGCCATTTCCTTCTCCACTTTTACCAAGTATGTAAAGATGAACTGGGATTATGTATGTAACACTTACCATCGCTGATTATGACATGCATCTCATTTTACTGACATCCTCCTAATTTAGCACTGTGTTAGAGTAAAAGTGCAGAGGATGAGATGGTTGGATGACATCACCAACTCAATGGACATGAGTTTGAGCAGACTCCAAGAGATGGTGAAGCACAGAGAAGCCTGGTGTGCTACAGTCCATGGGATCGCAAAGAGTTGGACACGACTGAGCAACTGAACAGCAAGCCCAAGAGTGCAAGTGTTGTCATGACTTCTGAAGGTCCACTTGCATCTTTAGGCCTTTTGTTGTCCTCTTTTTCCTTAAGTATAAGTTCCCATTGGAGGTGCCAGGGTCAAATTATTCCTCCATCCCCCACCGATTGAAGAAGAAGAGGTTATAGCATTCAGTTTTGTCCCTTTCAAACCCCCAACTTTCTTTTTGCCAACTCCCCAGGTTTCCTTTCTCCAGACTGCAAGCACGGGTGGCCCTTGACTCTATACCATTATCCTTCTCCATTTTAAGAGATCACAACCCCAAACTGACAAAATAGTCTTCACTTTTTCATTTGGTTGATTACTTTCTAATGGCATGGAGAGACGTCTAAGCTGTGGGCAACTTGAGAACAGCCCACACGAACAGATGAAAGGCAAACCGATTTCTCTCAAAGGGTGCTCTCTGTGCTCCTCATTGCCAGGCTCATTTCAGTCTTTGGTTTGAAGAACCACTTTACATTGTTATAGAGATATAAATATAGATGTAGACGTAGACATTTATTTATTCATACGTGGATATATGAATGGGGAAGATTCATATATGGGAAAGATTGAGGGCAGGAGGAGAAGGGGATGACAAAGGATGAGATGGTTGGGTGGCATCACCAACTCAATGGACATGAGTTGGAGTGAGCTCTGGGAGACAGCAAAGGACAGGGAAGCCTGGCACGCTGCAGTCCATGGGGTCGCAAAAAGTCAGACACAACTGAGCGACTGAACAACAACATGGATACAGGACATGTTTCTCACCATGTGGGAAAATCCAGGGCCCAGTGAAAATGACACCAGGACTTCCCTGGAGGTCCAGTGGTTAGAACTTCACACTCTCACTGCCGTGGCCCTAGGTTCAATCATGGTTGGGGAACTAAGATCCTGCAAGCCATGTGGTGTGGCCAAAAAATAAAAATGAAAATAACACCAATGCACCTAAAGATGCAGAGCAGAACAGTGGAGACAAAATTCCTTCAGCATTCAAGGGTCCAAGACTGGAGCATTCCTGAGGCCTAGTCACCCCATCAGGTTTGGGACTCAGCCTTTCTTAGAGGCCACGGGCCAACCCTGTTTTGTACAAACTCATTGACGCTTGGTTTCTGTTGCCTGGAACCAAGAGACCAAAGCCATTCTCTGAGGCTCCACTTCTCCCTTCTCTCTGGATAGGCTCCTAATCTGTATAACATGTGATGTCACTGGAGCATTTTTATTTTTTTAATTATTTGGCTGGGCCAGGACTTAGCTGCAGCATGGGGGATCTTTGATCTTTGTTGTGGCACGAAGGATCTTCAGTTGTGGCATGTGGGATCTAGCTCCCTGACCAGGGATTGAACATGGGGCCCCTGCATTGGGAGGGTGGAGTCTTTGCCACTGGACCCTGAGGGAAGTCCCTGGAAGATTTTAAACACAGTGGAAATAGAAGCATGACAACCTGCATTCATATTCTGATGCTAGTCTTGGAATTAACCCATACATAGATTAAGGAAAGAAAAGCTTTGTCCCTCCACCAATCTTACAGACCAAGACAAGCTAGCTGGTGGGAGTTGGAGGGGTTGGGGCTGGAACATGTGAGCAGCTCTGCTTGTCTGTCACCATCTGCAGAACAACTCAGATACATGCCCTGCTAAAGTCAGGCAAGAGGGCATCTCTGGGTCACACTCCAAAACATTTCCACTGGAAGCCTTGTGATGTGGGAGAGGGAGGCATGCCTTTACTTCTGGGGCTGGGTGAATCTGGGAAGTGGAGAGAATGTTTCTGGAGGATCTCCATGTGCCAGCCTTTGTGCATTGTCTCAGCTGGCAAACTGGTGGCTTGCATACACCGTGGTGTTGAGGGCGGAATCACTGTGCTCCTTCTTTTCCTTCAGGAGGGAATGCAAACTTGGTGACACGGTGAGGCTCACCTAGCAGCAAATGGCAGAGGTAGAATCTGAACCCAAATCTGTTAGACTCCCGGGCTTCCCAGGTGGTGCTGGTGGTAAAGAACCCGCCTGCCAATGCAGGAGACTGAAGAGATACAGATATGGATTCGATCCCTGGGTTGGGAAGATTCCCTGGAGGAGGGCACGGCAACCCACTCCAGTGTTCTTGCCTGGAAAATCCCATGGACAGAGGAGCCTGGCAGGCTGTGGTCCCTGGGGTCACAAAGAGTAGGACATGGCTGAAGCGACTGAGCACGCACGTGCACGTGCAGTGAGTCTCCGCGGCCCCTTCTCTTCCCATAGAGCAGTGCTTCTCAAACTGTACCATGCGCACAGAGCACCTGGGGACCTTGTGCAACGTCCCTTCTGATCCAGCAGACCGAAGCCTTAGGGCTGGGACTGAGTCCACATTTCTTTTCTTTTCTGAAAAAGTTATTTTATTATTTGTTTTAATTGGAGCATGAGTCCACATTTCCAACAAGCTGTCTGGGGATGTCGACGCTGCCCGTCTCCAGACCCACCCTGGAAGACAAAACTTTAGAGGACAACCTGGCCCTGAGAACTGCAGAGCCCCTAGCATTAGGAGCAATCCTAGGGAGGGACTTTGACTTTCGTGGACAATGGAATCCGTTGGTAGAGGTTGGAGCTGATTTTGCAGAGCTCTTGTGGGGTAGGGAGGCCTCCAGCTAACATCTGGGCTACATAAGTATTTAGTTGTACAGAACACAACTCTTTTTTTTTTTTTAATTTCCTAAGATGCAAAGAAGTTAGAAAATTCCCTTTTTTTTTTTTTTTTTTTTTGGCTACAAGCCAGAGTTTCCCTGGAGAGAGAAGACATCTCCTGCCTGACCCTGTGTCTTCTAGAGCTTGTTTGGACTTCCTGGCTCTCCGTGGTCTGTGGGCACCCAGCTAGCAGCTAGCTGTAGCAGAAACTGTCTGATCTCATCACATCCCTCCCCCACAGCACGATTTTTGAAATGTTAAAAATTACAGCAGTTATGCAAATAGAGAGATGGAATTGTGAGGGATGGATTAGTACAATGGAGCACATATCATAAACCCAGGGAATAGTCCAACTTTTCAGAAAAAAAAAAATTTTTTTTTAATTGGAGGGAGCCACATCTTCCAGAAGGGGGAAGGGGGGGTAGGCAAGGAAATTTGACCCGGGGATACCCCTAGCTTAGAGTCTAGGAACCTAAAAAGACTGTTGGCAGCTCTTTGCTGGGATGGGTGTGGTCCCTCTCCTGACAGCTCCAATACGCTGCTCAAGGACAAAAGTGGCTTTGAGTTGCATCTTAAAAAATACCATGTTTCTATGGCTTTCTTTCATGACACGAAATGTAAACTCATCTCTCATCTACAGTTTTAACCCCATCTCCCAACTTGATTCATAGCTGCCACTTAAAATTCAACCTGTCAGAACCCAAGCACACACGTGGCAGCATCTGTGTAAACTGAACGCACACATGCCCCATGACCCAGCGAGTCCATGCTCGTCATGTGCTCGTGTGCACGAAAAGACACAAATGAGGCTGCTCCTAGAAGCCACAGTCCTGATGGCTCCAAATGAGGAGTGACTCAAATGTCTACATGGCAACAGCAGATGAACTAAATGGATTATGCTAATTTTTTTTCATAGCATGTCATGAACATCTTTCTACGTCCATTTATTTCTACATCTAAAATTTCTTTTAGTTGGAGGATAATTGTTTTTATAATGTTGTGTTAGTTTCTGCTGTACTACTTTGTGAATCAACTATACGTGTATATATATAATATGTCCCCTCCCTTCTGGACCTCCCTCCACCACTCCCCCACATCCTACCCCTCTGGGTCATCACAGAGCACCCAGCTGACTTCCCTGTGCTATACAGAACCTTCCCGGTAGCTGCTAAATTTATAGAGTGGAATTTTGGGACTGAGTGAACTGTAATTATATGCAACCCTATAAATGGATTTCACAACCATGGAGTGATAGGCAAATGTAATTGAAGGTTTGGGAAGTCAGAATGGTGGTCTCCTCAGCAGACAAAGAGAGGGAAAGGCTAGGGGCACAGAGGAAAGGGTGCTGGAGTGCTGGCCATGGTCAGTGACCTGTTCTGGATGCTGGTTGCACAAGTGTGTTCGCTGTGTGGATTCATTCAGGTGTAGACTCTGGAGGTGTGTACTTTTCATGCAGAGACGTTATATTTGCATTGAAAAGTTTACTTCAGAAAAGAAAACGCTGCACACACCCCTCTAAATCAAAACCTCCTTTCCTTGAATGATCACAAAGCAGCCCGTAGAAGGTATCTGAGTCCAGCTTCCCCTGCCCGGCCTACTGTAGACTCTTCCACGGGACTGGCCTCTGTCTCCTCCTCTTCCTGCCTCCCAGCCACTTCCCTGGTGGGGGCCTCAGCTCCTCGGACTTCTTATGAATGAAATCACTAGCCTCCCTGCTTCCTGTCTCTCCCTCCTGCAACTTCCAAAGTGATTGTTCTACATCCCCGCTTTCATCATGACCCTTCCTTTGCAAATCTGCAATGCCCACACCCCCACCATCATGGCCATCAAGTCCCGGATAAAACCCAGTCACTCCGTAAGGCGCTCAAGTACCCTTCTTTATACAATCAGGTCACAAGGTCCCTTCCAACTGCACCCACCCCATGCTCCCTAATGAGCCAGTTCACCAGCCAAACAATTTCCTGGTTGTCACTGTGCCTGCTGTGTTTGCTGCCTACATTCCAAGCAAGCGAGAGAGCCCAGGTCCCCTCAATCTTGTTCATTCTTCCCAGAAGCACCAAGTCAGATCTATCTCTTTAACCTTTCTGGTGTGAACTTGACCTTAGCCTCATCCTATCCCTCTCTCCCCTGAGCATCAGTCATCTGTACTTACTCGTCCAAACCATTCAGAGGGGAACTTCTGGAAAGGGGCTGGAGAGGAAAAAAAAAAAAACTTCTGACCTTTTTTTCACCCAGAAACCCAATCGGATTCTGAAACTTCAAAACACACAAAGAGTAAACTCAGCAGGGAGAAAACTGCCCACTGACGACTGAAGATGACACAGCATGAGTGTTTCCTCCAGCTACACAATGGAGAAGCTGAGTAATATTCAGAATTCACTAAATGACAGGGACTAAGATCACAGGGCTTTAAGGTCAGCTGAAGCTCAGTTGCCATATTTTTCCTTCCTCTTGGGTAAAGCCTCTCTTAGAAAACCCCCTCGCTTTTTCAGAGAACCGAAGCTGGAGTCACTGCCCTGGGAAGTTCCTGGCCTGCCAGGCAGGGCTGAGCACTTCTCACCCCTTCTTCTGGGGTCAGGAGGCAGCAGTACTTGAGACAGAATGAGGCAATGCTGGCAGAGAAGCAGCCAAGGAAGCTGAAGGAAAACCGGAAAACCGTCCCACTTGCAGTCACAGCCCTGAGCTCGAAAGGAAGCTAGTTAAGCCTTAATTTGCATGCAAACAATCGGGGGCTGAACGGAATTTCTGATCCTGCCTGGATGCTCCTCCACAGAATGTAATTAACATCCACAAACCAGAAAAAGGCCCTTTTTTTTCTGGACCAGAAAGGGGTCCTTATTTAGGTAAACACTGGAGTCGGGATAATTCTGACTCTCCTGTTCGTTTGCTGTGTGATCTTGGACAAGTTGCCTCAAGTCTCTGATTGCTCTTCTGAAAGATGGTGATGATAGTGTGCCCATTTCATAGAGGTGTTGTATAAAATGAGAATGTATGTAAAGAGCCTTGCATAAGGCAAGAACTTGTATAGTACAAAACCTCTCTCATACTTTTGCTTCCTTTATCCTGCATCCTTGCAAACCATGAAGGCTTTGAGAAAATTTGGGAGGTGAAAGTGAAGAGGGTAGCACAAGCAAGACTCTTTCAGCACAGCTGGCCCTAAGGGGCAGAGTCCTAGATGGAACTGACCGTGAGAGTGTTAGTCACTCAGTCGCCTCCGACTCTTTTCAACTCCATGGGATTTCCCAGGCAAGAATACTGGAGTGGGTCGCCATTTCCTCCTTCAGGGGATCTTCCTGACCCAGGGATGGTACCTGGGTCTCCTGCATTGCAGGTAGGAAAGCCCTAAGATGGATTATTCTATTCCTAAACATCTCTCCCTTTACACTGTCACATTATCTGAAAATCTACCCATTTATTGGGTATCCTTTTACATTTTTTTTATTATTATTATTTGTCTGCTCTGTGTCTTAGTTTTGGCACTTGGTGCTCTGTGACGACCTAGAGGGGTGGGTTGGGGGTGAGAGATGGGAGGGAGACTCAGCAGGGAGGGGACATGAGTATACCCTACAGAGGATTCATGTTGATGTCTGTCAGAAATCAATACATTATAAAGCAACTATCCTCCAATTAAAAATCAATTTAAGAACAAAAAGAATGGTGGGCTGCCCAGGGATCCTGTTTGTCTACATTTTCCACAGGCAAAATGCACTTGAAACTGCAGACTTTTTCCAAGGATTTTGTGGTCAGGGCCTTATGTGGCTCATCCTGGAGTATCCCCATGAAAACATAAAATTGCAGGAGGGGAAAGATACACACTTGTGACAGAAAAAAAAAAAAATGTAGTGGAGGGACTTCCCTGGTGGTCCAGACCTTAAGACTCTGCCTTCCAATGCAGGGAGTGCAGGTTCCATCCCTTGTCGGGCGGGAGCTAAGAACCCACATGCGATGATGCCAAAAAATCAGAATATGAACAACAGAAATACTTAACAAATTCAAGAAAGACTTTAAAAATGGTAAATATTAAAAAAAAATCTTTAAAAAAATGGGAGTGAAGAGAAGGTTGCAGGGTGGAAGGGTGTGGTGGGGGGAAGTAGTTACTTTATAAAAACAACACCTAAGGTTAAACTCTTGGAAACAAAGAGATCATTCTGTCTTTTTTGATACTGCATCCAAGCACTGCATTTCAAACTCTTTTGTTGATTATGATGGCTACTCCATTTCTTCAAAGGAATTCTTGCCCACAGTAATAGATATAATGGTCATCTGAGTTAAATTCACCCATTCCAGTCCATTTTAGTTCACTGATTCCTAAAATGTTGATCTTCACTTTTGCCATCTCCTGTTTGACTACTTTCAATTTACCTTGATTCATGGACCTAACATTCCAGGTTCCTATGCAATATTGTTCTTTACAGCATCGGACTTTACTTCCATCACCAGTCACATCCACAGCTGGGTGTTGTTTTTGCTTTGCCTCCGTCTCTTCATTCTTTCTGGAGTTATTTCTCCACTGATCTCCAGTAGCATATCGGGCACTTACCGACCTGGGGAGTTCATCTTTCAGTGAGTGTCCTATCTTTTTCATTCCAATCCCAAAGAAAGGCAATGCCAAAGAATGTTCAAACTACCACACAATTGCACTCATCTCACATGCTAGGAAAGTAATGCTCAAAATTCTCCAAGCCAGGCTTCAACAGTATGTGAACCATGAACTTCCTGATGTTCAAGATGGATTTAGAAAAGGCAGAGGAACCAGAGATCAGCCAACATCCGTTGGATCATCAAAAAAGCACAAGAGTACCAGAAAAACATCGACTTCTATGTTATTGACTATGCCAAAGCCTTTGGCTGTGTGGACCACAACAAACTATGGAAAATTCTTAAAGAGATGGGAATACCAGACCACCTGATCTGCCTCTTGAGAAATCTGTATGCAGGTCAGGAAGCAACAGTTAGAACTGGACATGGAACAACAGACTGGTTCCAAATTGGGAAAGGAGTATGTCAAGGCTATACATTGTCACCCTGCTTATTTAACTTATATGCAAAATGCCAGGCTGGATAAAGCACAAGCTGGAATCAAGATTGCCAGGAGAAATATCAAGAACCTCTACGCAGATGACATCACCCTTATGGCAGAAAGCAAAGAGCCTCTTGATGAAAGTGAAAGAGGAGAGTGAAAAAGTTGGCTTAAAACTCAGCATTCAGAAAACTAAGATAATGGCATCTGGTCCCATCACTTCATGGCAAATAGACGGGGAAATAAAGGAAACAGTGAGAGCCTTTTTTGGTGGGGGGAGGGGGGCCTCCTAAATCACTGCAGATGGTGACTGCAGCCATGAAATGAAAAGATGCTTGCTCCTTGGAAGAAAAGCTATGACCAACCTAGACAGCATATTAAAAAGCAGAGACATTACTTTGCCAACAAAGGTCCATCTAGTCAAAGCTATGGTTTTTCCAGTTGTCATGTACAGATGTGAGACTTGGACCATAAAGAAAGCTGAGCGCAAAAGAATTTATGCTCCAACTGTGGTGTTGGAAAAGACTCTTGAGAGTCCCTTGGACTGCAAGGAGATCCAAACAGTCAATCCTAGAGGAAATCAGTCCTGAATATTCATTGGAAGGACTGATGCTGAAGCTGAAATTCCAATACTTTGGCCAATTGATGCGAAGAACTGACTCATTTGGAAAGACCCTGATGCTAGGAAAGGTTGAAGGCAGGAGGAGGAGGGGATGACAGAGGATGAGATGGTTGGATGGCATCACCAACTCAATGGGCATGAGTCTGAGCAAGATCCGGGAGCTGGTGATGGACAGGGAAGCCTGGTGTGCTGCAGTCCAAAGAGTTGCAAAGAGTTGGACATGACTGAGTGACTGAACTGAACTGAACTGAAGGTTAAAGTTCTCATTCTCACAATTATCCTTCTAAAGAAAGCTCATAAAATCCCCTTATTAGAACTTGACCTAAGCCTTCAGACTCAAAAAACCAAAATTAGCTTATTTTGCTTTTCTTTGCATTTGACCATGACCTCACTTTTCCTTGGGCAACACCCTAAAGCAGTTCATGTCTCCTCTTTGAGCTTCAAGTTCCTTATCTGTAAAATAGGGATTAAAAACACTGACCTCCCAGAGCTTTTAGTTCAGTTCAGTTCAGTTCAGTCACTCAGTTGTGTCCGACTCTTTGTGACCCCATGAATCGCAGCATGCCAGGCCTCCCTGTCCATCACCAACTCCCGGAGTTCACTCAGACTCATGTCCATCAAGTCAGTGATGCCATCCAGCCATCTCATCCTCTGTCGTCCCCTTCTCCTCCTGCCTCCAATCCCTCCCAGCATCAGTCTTTTCCAATGAGTCAACTCTTCACATGAGGTGGCCAAAGTACTGGAGTTTCAGCTTTAGCATCATTCCTTCCAAAGAAATCCCAGGGCTGATCTCCTTCAGAATGGACTGGTTGGATCTCCTTGCAGTCCAAGGGACTCTCAAGAGTCTTCTCCAACACCACAGTTCAAAAGCATCAATTCTTCGGTGCTCAGCCCTCTTAAAGATTTAAATGAAATGATGTCGGTAATGAGTTTGGAGATTCCTTACACACAGCTGGTGGGAGCTATATTGTTACCATTAATAGCCATTTCCAATGTCAACCAAATGGCTCCTCATTAAAAAAGCTCCCCCTTTTAAAAGCTCTTCATTTCTCAATCCCTCTTTGCAAGAAGCATGGACTCCGGAATTCCCAGGGGTTCAGTGGTTAGGACTCTGTACTTCCATTGTAGGGGGCATAGATTCAATCCCTGGTTGGGGAACTAAGGTCCTGAAAAAGCTGAGCAGTGAAGCAAAAAAAAAAAAAAAGAAAGAAAGAAAAAGAGGAAGGAGCCTGGACCCTGCTCCTTCATCAGTAATTTGTTTTGTACAAAGGTATTATCCTAGAGTCCAAGGTCAGAAATGGACCCTGGGCAACCACAATGCCTTCCAGCATGTCCCATAGAAACTGTCCCAGATTGCTAGACATAATTAGACACCTAAAAAAGGAAAGTATACACTCATGCTCACCCACACCCTTCAACTATTTAAGAGGCATAGAACAGCACCATGAGAAGGAACCTAATCCAATGACCTCATTTAAAGATGAGAAAACCAAAGCCTAGAAAAGAACTCACCCAAGGTCAATTCATCTTGTGAGGGCAAGGCCTGATTAGAACCCTTGTCTTTGACTCCCAGGGAGCACTGAGTTCATCTTTTAAGTGTTGGTGGGTCCTAAGAAAGGTTTTTGGGAAACCAGTTACAGAGATAACTGGAGTAATCTCTTTACTGAAATTAGAGCTGGTTGCATCTCTACCTAGACTCAGCTACTTGAAGGCGGGAACCAAGTTCAATTATTTCTCCACCAATGCCTTGTACTGACTAAATACGTGTCTCAAAGTGTAGAGACAGTTTCTGTACAACAACAGATAGTTAAAGCTGTTCACTTATTTCTAGAAATCTATCCAATGACCAGAATGATGAAGCAAAGTCACTCATAAAGATGTTCATGCAAGGACTACATTATTGACAAGAAATAACCAAGAGGGGAATTCCTTGGTGGTCCAGAGGTTATGGCTCTGCACTCCTACTGCAGGAGACACAGTTCCCTCTCTGGTTGGGGAGCTAAAATCCTACATGCTGAGTGGCATGGCCAAAAAATAAAATTAAATTAAAAAAAATTTTTTTAATAACCAAAATGTCTAACTAGGAGGGGATGACCAATTATATGTTAGTATATCCATGCTACAGAGAGTGGATTTAAATAATTTTATTTAACTTAATTTTAACAAAATGAGAAAATGTTAAGAGAACAGGTTACAAAATAATGTTTTTAAAACAAATAACCATGTTAAAGAATGTGTATTAAAAAAAATTCTTGGAAAGATACACACCGGAAACAAAAAGCCCTTATTCCTAGGTAGTGGGCTATAGGGATTTCTTTTCCTTAGACTTTTTGGCGTCTTCTACATTGTCTACAGTGGGACTTGCCTGGTGGTTCAGTGGTTCAGAATCCACCTGCCAATACAGGAACACCTGGTTCAATCCCTGGTCCAAGAGAATTCCACATGCCTCGGGGCAACTAAGCCCGTGTCCACAACTACTGAGCCTGTGCTCCACAGCCCATGCGGCCACGAACTGCAAGGAAGAGCAGCCCCACCTCTCCGCAGCCAGAGGAAGCCCAAGCGTGACAAAGAGCCAGCACGACGATACGTAAATAGAAAGTCTACAGTAAGCATTTTAGGACAGAAAAAAGTCACTGTAAAAGGAACAGTGGAGAAGCCACTTTTTAGAATATGTGGAACAGATCTCACTGCACCAGGGAACAATCAACACGCCAGAGAAACTTATTGCTCCCCAAATGGCACGTGCTCCTCTATATTCCTAGGCTTCTCACAGTTAGGGCACATGACTACTTCTGCTCAGCCACTTTGAGTCACTTCTGGCTGAATCACTGAAGAACTAGCTGCCTACTTCTTTCTCTGCTACAGGAACAGAGATCACTAATTCTGGATGGTGGAGACTACACCAGCCTGGGTGTTGAGGGACTGTGTGGACCGCAGTGCTTCCCTCTTCTCCACATCCTATTTGAATGCATGTGTCCTCAGGCATGTCCGACCCTTTGTGATCCCATGGACTGTAGCCCTGTCTCTGTCCATGGGATTCTCCAGACAAGAATGCTGGAGTAGATTGGCATGTCCTCCTCCAGGGGATACTCTGGACCCAGGGATCAAACCGGCGTCTAGGATGAGGAATTAACTTTTTTTTTTTAAAGATTCACATCTAACTTGTTATTTTGCTATGGACCATTTTTAAAGTTTTTACTGCATTTGTCACAGCATTACTTTAGTTTTGGCTGAGAGGCCTGTGGGATCTTAGCTCCCTGGCCAGGGAACGAATACATACCCCCTGCACTGGAAGGGGAAGTCCTAACCACTGGACCGCCAGGGAAGTCCCAAGAAATAAACTTTAGTGGTTAAGACATAATGATTTTCAGTTTTAAATCTTGTGACCTAGTCCAGTATTTCTCAAACACTGCCCCATCACTTGGCCCCTCTTATGAATGCCAATACCCGAGGTATCTCAAATAATCCAATCAGACTCTCCACTGGTGGAACCCAGGCATCAATGTATAGATATTTTTAATTCCTCAAGTGAATCCAATGTGCAGCCAAGGTTGAGAATGGGGACCTGCTCCACAGGTTCTCAAAAGTGTGGACCCCAGCACAGCATCAGCATTACTGCGGAACTCCTGTGTGCAAGCATGCCAAGTCCCCTCAGTTGTGTCTGACTCTGTGACCCCATGAACTGCAGTCTGCCAGGCTCCTCTGTCCATGAGACTCTCCAGGCAAGAATACTGGAGTGGGTCCCCATGCTGTCCTCCAGAATATTTTCCTGACCCAGGGATCAAACCCATGTTTCATTATGTCTCCTGCATTGGCAGGTGGGTTCTTTATCCAACAATAAATTTATTAATAAAACTAAGCTCTGGACATGGAACAACAGACTGGTTCCAAATAGGAAAAGGAGTACGTCAAGGCTGTATATTGTCACCCTGCTTATTTAACTTATATGCAGAGTACATCATGAGAAACGCTGGACTGGAAGGAAACACAAGCTGGAATCAAGATTGCCGGGAGAAATATCAATAACCTCAGATATGCAGATGACACCACCCTTATGGCAGAAAGTGAAGAGGAACTAAAAAGCCTCTTGATGAAAGTGAAAGAGGAGAGCGAAAAAGTTGGCTTAAAGCTCAACATTCAGAAAACAAAGATCATGGCATCTGGTCCCATCACTTCATGGGAAATAGATGGGGAAACAGTGTCAGACTTCATTTTGGGGGGCTCCAAAATCACTGCAGATGGTGACTGCAGCCATGAAATTAAAAGACGCTTACTCCTTGGAAGGAAAGTTATGACCAACCTAGATAGCATATTCAAAAGCAGAGACATTACTTATGCTGACTAAGGTCCATCTAGTCAAGGCTATGGTTTTTCCTGTGGTCATGTATGGATGTGAGAGTTGGACTGTGAAGAAGGCTGAGTGCCGAAGAATTGATGGTTTTGAACTGTGGTGTTGGAGAAGACTCTTCAGAGTCCCTTGGACTGCAAGGACATCCAACCAGTCCATCCTGAAGGAGATCAGCCCTGGGATTTCTTTGGAAGGAATGATGCTAAAGCTGAAACTCCAGTACTTTGGCCACCTCATGCGAAGAGTTGACTCACTGGAAAAGACTCTGATGCTGGGAGGGATTGGGGGCAGGAGGAGAAGGGGACGACAGAGGATGAGATGGCTGGATGGCATCACTGACTCGATGGATGTGAGTCTGAGTGAACTCCGGGAGTTGGTGATGGACAGGGAGGCCTGGCGTGCTGTGATTCATGGGGTCGCAAAGAGTTGGACACGACTGAGCGACTGAACTGAACTGAAGCAGTGGTATTGTTATAACGAGGTATGTTGTGGCTCTTTAAAGTGCTTCTATACTTGGATTTACCTTTGAAAGAATTTTTACATATACTTTTTCAAAAATGATTGTACTAACACAAACATGTTCCTAAAGAAAAACCCTAGAACTCAAAATATTGCATGAGTGGTCAAGGTGAGTGGTTCTGACTTAAGCATCAGAACCAAAGGTTTTGATGTAAACTTTAGCATCAAATTACTACAATTTTCATGTTCTTCTACTTCTTCCCATGGCCCAATTTTATCTAGGCTGCAAGGCTTAGTTATTTCATCTATAGCATAATTCACATATTTCCCCAATCTTCAATAGTGAAGGTCAGAGCATGTTTATAAGAATGTCCATAAGGAAGGCCTATTTATAAAGACAGAGTTATGTTCAGTCTGACTCCCCACCCCGACTCCAGGAAGAAGCCACCATGACTTTCAAGGGACAGAGTATATGTCTTCTAGAAGACAAGTCACCAAGTACAATCTTAATACATATTTTTTTTTATCACTTTCAGTTATGAGTTGGTGGACTGTCAGGGAACCGAGTATGACATCTTCCCTTTTGGTGGGGGTAGCAGGGGGTAAGGCCTGAAACTGATGCTAATAGATGAGCTTATAAGTATAAAGGGAGATGACTGTTGAGTAGTAATTCAAGGGCTGCTGAGTCCAGATTTCTTTCTTTTATTCTCTTTTGGCCAAGCCATGCACCATACGGCATCTTAGTTCCCCAGTCAAGGATTGAACACTCGCCCCTGCAATGAAAGTGTGGAGTCTGAACCACTGGACCATCAGGGAAGTCTTTTGAGTCCAGATTTCTGTCCCAATATGTTTTGCCCCCAAACACCACCTCAGGTTTATTCCTCAGCCTTTCAGGATTTGAGGGTTTCAGGGATCACTACCCACGTGCAAGTTATGTTCTACAAGCATCAATCTTTGAGCCTAGGGAGTGGGTCTTTTGTATCACTGATGCCTGACCCCAGGGTAGGGCTCTGGGAGGGAGCTGCTGGCTGAAATGGCTCAAGCAGATCCAGGCTGGCAGAGGAGAGGAGCCTGGTACACTAGTGGGACCCACTGGATAGGGAGAGAGGCAGCCATGGGTCAGGTGGTCAGGCAGTGAGCAGAGAACTTCCCTCTGAGAAATCAAGGAAGTTGTTCTGAGGTCAGCAAGCCGGCCTCTGCTGCTAGGGGCTAACCTCAGTATCAGGATGCAGGCATCCTTGGATAGGAAAGAGTTGGAGTGTCTGGGGAGAGGGCAGGGCAGCGCAAAGACAGAAAGCACAGCCTTCCACCAGTACAGTATGGTGAATCAGTCTGACATCTGTCCAGAGTCCAGTCTCTTTCTTTTTTATTCATTTTCAGAATCCAATCTTAACAAAGCTGTTCTATTGTCTGTGTATGTGGTATCATGTGATGTTTGTGTGTATGAGTGTGTGTATACTCAGTCATGTCCAACTCTTTTGGGACCCCATGGACTGTAGCCCACCAGGTCCCTCTGTCCATGGAGTTCTCCAGGCAACCATACTGGAGTGGGTTGCCAGACCCAGGGATCAAACCCAGGTGTCCTGCTTTTGGCAGGCAGATTCTTTACCACTGACCCACCGGGGAAGTCCTCATGTATGTGATATAACTCTAGCAAATGAACTAACCACATGCACACAAAAATAATATTAAAAAAGAAAGCACAGACTTCAACTGCTCACAATCACCCTTTCAGACTGTAAATGGTGATTCTTCCTTTGCCTGGGGAACCAGACCCTACATCATGTCTGAGCCCTGTGCTAAGTTTTTGTGCGTGCTTAAAGCGAGACCATTAACATTATTCTTTTCACTTAGTCTTTGCAGTTTTCAAAACTGACCCCACAGTCTGAGAGAAGCCACATCACTTGGAGACCCCCACACCAAGGCCCCACACCACAGCTGCTCAGTTTGTGACAAAAGGCTTCTGGCCACACCCCAGTGTTCAGTCACACCCAGTGCTCTTATGATCCATGTCACGTCACCAGAAAGGGGACACGATCAACTCAGTTCAGTGTTTGTCGAAATTGTCATAGCAATTCACTGTGGTCATGGTAACCCTATCTGCTTATTACTCCACTGAAACTGGAATGTCCTTGCTGGAAGGGAAAAGTTAAGTAAATAGATAGAATGCCTTTGTTTTAAACCATTCCTTTAATTTTGATAAGACAGCCATCATTTAATATTTTTAGACAGTGTCAACAATCAAATGCAAAAAGAAACAAAATTAATGAAGCTACTGCCTGCCAGTGCAGATGTGCGTTCAATCCCTGGGTCAGGAAGATCGCCAGGAGGAGGAAATGGCAACTCATTCCATTATTCTTTCCTGGGAAATACCATGACAGAGGAGCCTAGTGTGTTACAGTTCATGGGGTCGCAAAGAGTCAGACATGATTTCGTGACTGAGCAACTCAAGGGGTTAGGTATCAAAAGGCAATTCAACCCTGAGGACCACGTGTTTGCTGCTGACATTGCGGCCCTTGAGGTTTTTGGTGGCCCCTATTCCCAGGGGTGCTTTGGGCAGCACCCGGTTTTTCTTCCCTAAGGCTTTAGCTTTTTTGCCTCCACTCATAAGAGCCTGGGCAGGAAAGACGTAAGCAGAGGATGCTGGTGAGCATCCGCCCACCCCAGAGCTCTGCTTAAGTACACGATTATAGCCCAAACCTGATTATGGCAAGCCGTGAGTAATTTCTGTATCATAACAATTATGGGATTGAAAGCCAGAACTCACTCCCTCGGTCAATTCTCACGCTGGTTTCAAGGGCTCCCCAGGGAATACAGTTCTAAGTCCGTTTGTGGGAAAGAAAAAAAACAACACCTCATTTCGTCAAGTGGTGCCTCATTTCCACATCCCCACTGGGCCAAGTACCACCCTGCAGAGTGAATCCTCACCAGGTCGGCACCACTCCTACAGCTCACAAACCAAAGCCCAAACTTAGGCTCTGAGGTTAAGACCTCAAGAGACTGTGGTCCACCCAGGGCCCCTCAAGTGTCCCCTTAGAATCCACCCAAATCCCTGGAGGGTCTTCAGAGGTCCTGAGTGCCTGAGCAACCCTTATACAGCAGCCAAGAGTCCTGATCCTAGGACCCCGGAAGCAGTGTGCACTCAAGGGGTTAGTAAGGATTCAGAAGGATGGGAGAGACAGTTCATGCAGAGGCCAACGAAAGCAAAAGCACAGAGTTAGGGATAAGAGGGCATAGGATCTGAGAGTTGTTACCCTATAACAGTGGCTTGAGTTGGAGGTGGTAGGTGATGGTGGCCACAGCCTGAGTGGAGCCTGGTGCTATCCACTGTGGGTCAGTCCAGTGGCACACTGATGGTACTCAAGAAATGTGCTGAGCTACCAGTAAAGAACCTGCTTGCCAATGCAAGAGACATAAGGGACCTGGGTCCAGTCCCTGGGTCAGGAAGATCCCCTGATGGAGGAAATGGCAACTCATTCCAGTATTCTTGGCTGGGAAATTCCATGGACAGAGGACCCTGATGGGCTATAGTCCATGGGGTCAGAAAGAGTCGAACATGACTGAGCACATGTGCACACATGTATTGGCTACTTGAAGGTGCACTTTAGGGTTCCAATTTGCTGCAGAAAGGCATGAGTGATAGGCAGGGAAACGAGGAAAGCAGGCCAACATTGGCCGAGAGGTCCAGGCTGCAGCCAATCTCCAGGGAGATACATTCTGTAGCATCGTCTATATGCAGCTCAGTGAGGCCCTGGACTAGGGTCCTGGCACTGCAGGTGAGGGAAGAAACAGATCCTGAGGGTTCTAGGAAGGAAATTTTGGATACATTTGGTAACTGACGAAAAGGGACCTAGACAAAGAGAAAAGCTAATGAGATCTTTTACTTCTGGGCTCTTCTCTAAAAGCTTGATATGACTCACCAACACATCTGTGCATGTAGAAATGTTTATTGGGGCCTACTATGTGTTGGGCTTCCCAGATGGCTCAGTGGTAAAGAATATGCTTGCCAGTGCAGGAGATGCAGGTTTGATCCCCAGGTCGGGAAGATCCCCTGGAGTAGGAAATGGCCAATCTGTTCCAGCAATCTCATGGACAGAGAAGCCTGGTGTGCTGCAGTCCATGGGGTTGCAGAGTCGGCTGAGCACTTTGTTAGGCAACTCCATTAGTCACTGGAGACAGAAAGATGACTCTACCATCCGATGATACAGACTGGGAACGTGGATACGTAAACAGGATTACAAGAACTTGGTAAACCAATAAAAGGGAAGTCAAGAGTACCACAAGGACTCATTGGAGGGGTGCCACCCAGGCTAGAAGAGTCAGAGGCTGGGGGAGAAAAGCAGGGTGCAGGATGAACTGTCCAAGAAGACACAGCTGTGCAAGAGCTCAGGTAAAAAGAGAATGACACAAGACAGACTCTGCAGGTGCTATCATGGGTGGAATGCAGTCTGTGGGGAGCAAGGCACCAGATCATCTAGAACTCTCTCAATTAGGAAATTGGCTTTTATCCTAAAGTCAATGGAGAAACCATGGAGTGTTGCAAGTGGTCAATAACTAAGATATTTGTATTTGAGAAATCCAAGTGGAGGTTACAAGGCAAAGCAGAGGTTGATCTCTGAGCATCCTCCAGGACACCAGGATTGAGCAGCTGGTAGAAAGGCTGAGACTTTATGAGGGAGCCATGGGCAACCAGGGCCCTCTGCAAAAGGGCTCAGACCAAAGGTTCAGGAGGAAACCTACAAAAACTGTCTTTGGTAGTTTAGGGGGGACCTGTGCCCACTGCATTGGGAGTCTTAATATAGTGCTTTTCTTTTTCTAATGGAGTTGATGAGCATTTCGACCTCAATAGGCAGAGGGACTCCATCCTAGAAATTCATTCATTTTCTGTAGCCAAGTAGCTGAGAATGCTAGGCTCCACCAGACAGACCTTGATTGTTACCCTTATTCCACTCCTTTCTAGTTTGTGTCCCTGGGCAAGCGGTTTCACTTCAGCATCCTCATCCGTAAAAGGAGAACAACTCTTCACACTTCAAAGTGTTAAGGACTGAGAGATGCAACGTTAAAGTTCCTTGCATACACAGGGGCTCAAAAGATGTTGGCTCTTGCTTCTTTCATTGAACAAACGTTTATTGAGTATGCTGGCTACCAGCTAAGGATGACAGAGATGAAAAAGTCCCAGTTCTTGCCTGGAAGGCTCCCCAATCTGTCAGCCAGCTCCACTCCCAGCCACATGCATCTTCAAGTACCCCAGCCTAGCTCTAAAGTGAAAGTGGTGTTAGTCGCTTCAGTCCTGTCCGACTCTTCACAACCCCATGGATTGTAGCCTACAAGGCTCCTCTGTTTGTGGAATTTTCCAGGCAAGAACACTAGCGTGGGTGTTCTTCTCCAGGGGATCTTCTTGACCCAAGGATCAAACTCAGGTCTCCTGCATTGGCAGGCGAGTTCTTTACTGTCTAAGCCACCAGGTAAGCTCAGAGTGAGGTGATCTCCAAAGGTGGTGGGCAGCCGGGCCTAGGACTCCTCTGCAGGTAAGCTGATTCCAGCAGCCCCACCCAGGGATCCTGATCCAAGGCCAGGCCAGCAGCTCAAATGAAGGGGGGAAAAGCTGTTCTACTTTCAGTAGAGCAAAGCTGGTCCAGAAGAGCCTTACACCCTACATCAACACTACTCAGAATTAACAAGCAGAAAAGAAAATGACCCTTAAGCCTTGGAATAAAGCCCACTCTTGAAGGCACCTGCAGTCTCTAACTGAAAACTACCCTCCAGCAGCACCAAAAATAAACTTCATGAAGTCCCCACTTAAATTATATGCAGTCACCTGGCACTGAGAGTAGGAAAGACCAGTTCTGATGCCAACCTCCTTCCCTGGTCACGAATTTGATCAACTCCAGGAACAATAAAGAGTTGGACCATAAGCATGGCTAAGCTCAGAACAATCGATGTTTTCAAACTGTGGTGCTGGAGAAGACACTTCAGAGTTCCCTGGACAGTAAGGAGATCAAGCCAGTCAATCCTAAAGGAAATCAACTCTGAATATTTATTGGAATAACTGATGCTAAAGCTCCAGTACTTTGGCTACCTGAGTTGACTCATTGGAAAAGACCCTGATGCTGGAAAGACTGAGGGCAGGAGGAGAAGGGGGTGACAGAATGTGATGGCATCAACTCAATGGACATGAGCTTGAGCAAACTCTAGGAGATAGTGATGGACAGGGAAGCTTGGCATGCTGCAGTCCATGGGGTCACAAAGAGCTGGACACAACTTACTGAACAATAATAAGAAACTACAAAGATCACAAATAGTCAAAGACCTAGACTAGAGGATTCTCACTGACAGTATTTATGGTGCTTTTCTCAAACTCTTGTAATCTGTACTCCCTTTCTAGCACTTGTTCTGTGTTTTAAGCTTATCTCCATATTCCCAGCTCCCAGGTCAGAATCAGTCTTAAGAAATGGCCACTGGAGATGGGTGAAGAGTCCCAGTATCTCAACATCCCCTGAGGCATCAATTAATGTCCTATCTTCTCTAAGCAGTATGGGAGCTTTTTTCAGCTGGGGAAAAAATGGGCCAGAACAGTGGAGGAGGAACAATTTAGGTTAGGCAATTAGGAAATGCTTCAAAAAATCTAAATGAATTTCCACTAGACACTGCAGAATTCACTTCTCAAAGTGTTAAGAAGGTAGAAACACATCTAGTTTCTCAGCCCTGAGACTTAACAAAGCTCTATTTTGTAACCCACCTTTTGAATATTACCTGTCTACCTACACATCCACCTAAATGTGTTATGCTGTGCTAAGGCACAGGAGTCATGCCCAACTCTTTGTGACTCTATGGACCATAGCCCACCAGGCTCCTCTGTCCAGGGGATTCTATAGGCAAGAATACTGGAATGGGTTGCCGTGCCCTCCTCCAGGGGTCTTCCTGACCCAGGGACTGAACCCGAGTCCCTTATGTCTCCTGCATTGGCAGGGAGGTTATTACTAGCACCACCTGGAAAGCCCCATCTACCTAAATACCTGCTTGCTTATCTTGCTGATATTGATGATGGGTTTTAATGAAAGGACTTTAGCTTTCATGGAGAATATTTTATTTAAATTAAATGAGGTACTCTGGAGGTCAAGATTTGCAAGTACAGTCATCTCTTGCATCTGTGGGGGACTGGTTCCAGAACCTGCTGAAGACACCAAATCCTTGGCTGCTCCAGAAAAGGGCTTTCATTTTTCATATATATATATATATATATATATATATATATATATAGTTAAAACTTTTCCCTGGGGCATTTAAAGTGAATAATCCTCAGATGCCCAGGAAGGAATCAACCCCTATGATAAAGAAACCACCTACTATGTCTAAAAGGGAAGATGCTCTGGTGCATCGCGGCAACACCTACACCCTACTCCTCATTCAGTGAGTCCTTTGGAAGCCACACTTTCTCAGGCCTGCTTTCTGCAGCCATACAGATGTAACACAAAAGAAAGGTATACTTGGAAAACATCTCTGCTGGGAATGCTGTATGGCTTTGAGTCATTCCTCTTACATAAAGTGGGCTTCCTTGGTGGCTCACTGGTAAAGAATCTGCCTGTAGTGCAGGAGACATGGGTTCGATCCCTAGATTGGGAAAATCTCCTCTAGAAGAAAACAGCAACCCACTCCAGTATTCTTGCCTGGACAGAGGAGCCTGGCAGGGTACAACTCATGGGGTCACACAAGAGTTGGACATGACTTAGTGACTAAACAACAATATGAACAACATGACTCCATCAAGACAGGTGAAATATCAGATGATCTATTTTTGTCAGTTCTATGGATCACTTCTCATAACATTACTAAAATACCTACATACCTTAAAATGAAGTTCCAAGTGATAAAACTAGAATCATATGTATGTTTTTAGAAATATTTTTATTATGGAACTTACCGAAGAAGGAACATTTAAGTAAAACCTAGCCTCCAAGCAAACTTTTAGAAAAACTTTTATACCAAAATTCTATTCCAAGGAAGGTACTGGAATGACTTACCCGTTCATTTTAGAACAAGAAGCAGATGGTCAAAGTTGAAATGGAAAGGGCCTCAGTAAGTACTAAACTGACCTACGTTTCCTATAATCTCTCTCTAACTTCTAGAGGTCTGACATGAAGGCAGGTCTCCTATACCTAAAGGTGACCAATGTGTGGTTTTCCACTGGATCAGTATCTTTGCTATCTAAAACAGGCAAATTTGGAATTCCCTGGCAGTCCAGTGCTTGGGGCTCCACGCTTGAACTGCAGGAGACACTGGTAGAAAAAAAAATGTGGGCAACTTAGAAGGAAGTCAGAAACCATATTAGGTGATATACTGCAATTTTGGCAGAAAAATTTTCAGGGCAATATGCTCATTAACTTTGAATGCATAGAGGCTTCGCTGGTGGCTCAGTGATAAAGAATCCACCTGCAGTGCAAGAGACCCAGGTTCCATCCCTGGGTTGGGAAGATCCCCTGGAGAAGGGAATGGCTACCCACTCCAATTTTTTGCCTGGAAAATTCTATGGACAGAGGAGCCTGGTGGACTACAGGCCATGGTGTTGCAAAGAGTCAGATACAACTGAGCGACTAACATTTTTTCTTTTCCCAAAACAGAGGATTTTTTTTTAAAGTTCTCTATGTCCTACCTCAGCAAAAAAAAAAAAAAAAGTTATTAGTGAATACTTAGAATAAAGCTTGAAATCAGTAAATAGATTCGCTATTAATGAAACTGTACTAACAAACCTAAATAGCATTTAAACACTTCCTGGAAGTTTGACATTTTGAAGAGCTTTAGGCATCCAACATTTCCAAGAATCTGGATAGGTTTGCCCCAGAGAACAGAAGACTTAGGAGACAGGGCTATGCTCTTTATTTGCGCCCTCCTCAAGGATATCACAATGTATTTGCTGTGTCAAGTTACTGGAAGGGTAAAAAAGAAGATCCTTAGGGGAAACTGACTTTAACATAAAGTGTTTCAGATAATATTTTCGATCATCTTGTAAGTGGATAGGACTACTCTGGAAGTCTTGCACTTCATGGGAACTCATCATAAATATTTTTCACAACGGGAAAATAGAAGTACAAATGTTTAGATGACACGCACAGTGAGTAATACCTGCCTACTTCACAAGACTGCTGGAAGGAGCCAGTTACATCACATACATGAACACACATGATAAAACAGAAAAGATTGAAATAAACATAGTAAATGCCTAGATTCCTACAGTCAAGAGTAGAGCAAGGATTTGGCCATGGTGGCTACATATTATCTCCCCAAGCAGTGCTTCTCAAAGTGAGTGTGCCCAGAAATCCATGGAGATCTTGACAAAGCAGATACTACTGGGTAGGTCAAGGGTGGGGCCAAGATTCTGCTATCTGCTGGTGCTGAAGCCAGCTCCTGGGACCACCCTTGTGAATACTAAGGATCTAAAAGATCTTTCTAATTCCTGGTGCATGATTGGCCTTCAAGAACATACTTCCTGAGTATACTGCAAATTTTGGCTTTTCCCTAAAATGAGCTTCGGAATAAGTCTGTATGTTTCATTTGGTTCTGAATAAAGTACTTTACAAACTCAAGAGCAAAGTGTTCTTTCTTGGGCAGCCAAAGAGCTGAAGGGTTGATTTTTAATTAGGTTGTCTGCTAGTTCCAGTTTTCTAGGACAAGAGTCAACAGCATGCAAAAACATAGAAAGCCAAGTTGCCAGTTTACTATTATACGACTTCAGTTCATCTCCAAAGGGAGTTAAGAGAACAAGGACTCTGTACTTGTACACACATACACACACACAAACCCCCCAAAGAAAACCTGCCAATTCCAAATTGGCAGGAGAGCCTACATTATCCTAAGTGAAGAAAAGGGCACGAAATATCCAGGAGAAAAAAAAAACACCTGAGCAAACAAGAAACTTGTAGAAATGCTGCTACCTCCTGATACAGAAGCACTGAGCTCTTACAGGGCCCACAGGGAATAAAAAGGAACCAGCAGGCCTTGCAGACTGGGCCTGGGTCAGAACCACCTGGGAGGACTGGAGGAGACTCAGATTTCTCCACACCCCATGTTGCTGACAGAAATAAGCCAGAGGTAGGGCCCAGGGTTATGATGGGGATGTTACTGCCAGTCCATTGACCAAGTCTGGAGCAGCACCTGACTTACTACAAAAGGAGGAACCATGAGCCCCTCAGAGCTGGACCCCAGGACCTGTGACAGTGGCTGGCACATACTGCTGGGCCCCTGCTCTACAGTTGTTGAACAAAGGCCCACTGTAACTTTCATTTCCAGAAAAAAAAGTGGGCTTCCCCGGTGGCCTGATGGTAAAGAGTCTGCCTGCAATGCACGTAGACCCGAGTATGATTGCTTGGTCAGGAACATCCCCTGGAGGAGGAAATGGCAACCTACTCCAGTATTTGTGCCTGGGAAATCCCATGGACAGAGGAGCCTGGCAGGCTCCAGTCCACAGGGGTTGCAAAGAGTCAGACACAAATGAGTGACTAACACCTTCACACTTGGCTATACTTGAGGCAGGTATCTTGACACACATTCACTTAAAAAAAAAAAAAAAAAAAACCTGCACATGTGCCAAGTATGACGATCCCTGACCTGAAAGGGCTTTATAGTTCAATTAAATCAACCCCAATCATAGATACAAGTAACACTTTTCCCCCTGCAGCATCAGATCAATCCAATCTTTGAACCTCTGCCACTGAGTGGAACCAGACAACTCACCTACCCAAATAAAAACCCTGCTTTCAATAAAAGAAGCCAATTCATTTCACACATAGTCATACAAAAAAAGAAAAAAAAATTTTTTTTCAATCAAGACAAGAATTTGCCTGTAGGGAACACAGGTACCTGTGTCCATCCTGGAACCCGACGTGGGTTCCTTCATGGCTCTTCCAGGAGTTAGAATTCTAAGCACCCACAGGGATGCTTAGACAGGCCAGGGGATGGCCTAACAGTGAAAGTACCACTTAGGGCTTCACAGATTTCTTCTCTAACTCCTCTCTGTTTACTAAGCAAAGCTCAGAAGAGGCTTTGGCAGGCATTTTTCAAATCCTCTGCCTGATCTGCATGTTACCATAGTCACATTCATTCTGGAAAAAAAAAAAAAACAAACAAACAGGTGTTTCTGTTAAAATTAGCTGTTTCAAACTTTAGATCCCTATGCCAGCTTTAAAAAAAAAGTATCTGCACAATAACCAATCACTTTTAAATGATGCTTCCAGAATTATGAACTCTATTTTTTAGAAATGTGACTGAAAAGAAAAACCGGGGTGGAGATGAGGTTGGAGTTCAAAACACATAAACACGTAATTTTTGCATTTCCTAACATCAACCCAGAAAGAGTAACAGAAAAAGGCCAAGCTTAAACAACCACGGAAAGACAGAGCTATGCTTTTTTTCTAGTGAAGTCTTGTGTTTGAAAGCCTTTTGTCCCATTTACTTCTGTTGACTGTCATAAATAATGGCTTCTGTTCCGAGAACAGTGCCATAATCATTTCCTTCTCTTAGGACCATTCAAAGGAAGGTTTCCAACATTCTCAGTCAGGATGGTGCCCATTAAGCCCGTGTTTAAGAAAACTTGCCCTTGGAAGTCAGAAGAGCCCAAGGATAGCTGTCTAAATTAACTTTAGGGTGGTTTAATCTGGGGAAAAAAAAAATCAGGCCACTGTGATTTTATTCCTGGAACCAGTATCTCTGCTGCCCTTATTAAACCCAATGAAATAGGTCTCAGATGCTTTCACAAAATCAGGGCTATTTAAAAAACAAGTTTAGCTGCTTGGTACATTGGGAGAAGTGGGCTTCCCAAGTGGCTCAGTGGTAAAGAATCTGCTTGCCAAGCGGGAGATTCAGGTTTGATCCCTGGGTCAGGACGATCTCCTAGAGAAGGAAATGGCAACCCACTCTAGTATTCTTGCCTGGGAAATCCCATGGGCAGAAGAGCCCAGCAGGCTTACAGTCCATGGGGTTGCAAGAGAGTTGGACACAACTTAACCTAAAGAACAGCAGCAATATATCGGGAGAAAGTTAAAATATCAAAGACTTGTGCCCAGCTAAGCAAGTGATACAGACACACAGATACTGTGCATTCCTCACTCTGCTTTCCTGAAGCCTGCTGAAAAAATACAAGCGGAATTCACTTCAAGCCACCTGCTGGATGACAAATCCTAAACTTTATCTTAGAGATAGAGGGAGAAAAAAAGAGGTCAACACACAATGGAATCTTTGATCAATTTCAGTCGACAGAGATTTCAACTACAAGTCCAAAAATCTTTAATACACAGAAACGTTAAAAGCAATGGTCACTTGGCTAAGAGGAAAAGAAGTTTCAAAATTAATTTGGTGACTAGCTAGTTAACTGCATCCAAATAGATAGGGAAAGTGGGGTTTTTTTTTTTTTTTTTTGGCTTGCACTGTCCTGAAAATTGCTTCTGCAAGGAATGAGTCCAAGGAACAATTGGCAATTCTTTTTTTCCTAATCAGATACCAAATTTGCAGATTTCTGGCTCTGGTTTTATTTTACTATGTTCCATTCAGTTGACTCTTTGTGATCTGCACAGGCTAAAGGAAACATGCAATTATAAATGTCAGCATTACTTATGGAAATCCAATGAATAAAAGTAAGTAAAAATTACTATATGCAAGCAGGACTGTCACTGGCACATAGGTTTGGTAGGTTTTCTCCCCTTAAATGCTTCCTGAACCTGACCAATCCAGACTTAAAGAAAGGCTGGGGGAGAGGAATAAACATTCAAGGTCATTTTCATCTTTTATAGACTTCAGAAATTTAAATCTACCAGGATCTAAGAGAGAAAAAGAACAGCTCCCTTGACTGTTTTTAAAAATGTATACACTCGACCACTTTACTTCAGAGAAGCTCAAGGAGTGAAATAACCCAACAAAGATTTAAAGAGGTTCTACATGCTGAATACAATGTTCTTGTAATAAATACAGTCATTCAAGTAAAAACAATCACTACAACTTTCCTCTCTCTAACATATCACAGTGGAAAAATCTTTTTCTTTTCAGCTCTGTGGCAACTGCAAAGGTTTAGGCACAACAAATCCCAAGAAAAAAAAAATAAAGAAACTGAGCAAATTTAAAGCATGTACTAGTTTTATCCACGTAGCTCTCTGAGGACAGGCACAGCAAATACATTTGTTGTTTTTTCAGTGGGAAAATGTTCAAAACTTAGCTAGGTTCAGTAAAACCATATACCTCTCCCCCGATATTTTTTTCTTAAAACTGTCTGCAGAAAGGACCCGCTACCTTAAAGGAATTCCAGATTTCACTGAACAAAGCATCCAACATAAATGCAACCGGGGCGTATCTTAGACCAAGGTCACAAAGATAACCCCTTAGCCTGCCATCAAGCCCTGGGTCTAGAAAGTTATTATCACACTTTTCAGAATACTTCCCCCTCCACTGAACACTCTACAACAGTCTACATTTGTTTGGTTTTCTAAAATCAACAGCAGTTGGTTCTTGTCTGAACAGACCTGTCTACATACTCTCATTTGATATACAGTACTTTTGCAGGTCCATACACAGATTCCGGCACGTGCCACTCCACATGGGACTAGCAAGAGCCTTAACCTGAAAAAGCCAGGTGGAACACAATCAGACTGCAGTTAGCCTGAACCCTGTTCCTTAGGACAGAAAGATGAGAAGGGCACACTGGATGCAAACTTACTTTCCCGGAGAAACTAGAAGCAAGACAGAAAAAAACACAACAGAAACCCAAACAGCCACTCTAGCACTATAGGTAAGCTAACCACTGTATGTGTCCCCTGCCTTTACAAGGGGACAGTTTTCTTTTTACAAACAGTTCTCTCTTTAATTCCAGGCTGTTCAAATAAGTAAACTCTTCAGGAAAAAGCATAAAGGGGACCCACCTCACTACTACTGAAGCGAAACCTTTCTAGGGTGCCTTTCCAGGAATGACAGGCAGCCTGCAACATTACAATTATTGAAAAATCAACAATCATTGCAGAAAGTCATCTGAGAAACATAACATTTTAATAGATGAAATAAATACTCCAGTACATGCAAGGTAAAAACTTGACATGGGGGGGGGAATCACTCTATAGTGTAAATTAAAAAATAAAACACACACTCACAGTAGCTTTCTCCCCCCATTTGCAAATCACATGGCAAAGTCATACTCTTTTCACACCAAGTATACGCCTAATCCATCACGACTGCTTAAAAAAATAACAACATACAAACAAAAGGTAGCTACATCCATGTCTAAGGAGTGAAAACTGAGGTAACCTTTCTTTTAATTAGGGAAAAAAATAAAAGACCAAAAAAGAAATGAACCCATGACCTCCTTCCTGCCCAATGAATAATAAAATTTAGTTGAGGAGTCCTGGAAGGGGAGGTGGGGTAGGGGGCGGGGGTTAACACCGTAACCAACAGATGTCACAGCTTCCCCCTGCTGGTCCCTACTGTGCTGGGGCTGGTGGGGCACGGGGGCCCTCAGAGTGCGTGCATAAATGGCATGTATGCATGGCCCTGCCTTCTGGAAGATTCCTCACGAGCATTTAACGGGGCGGGGGGTAGGGGGGAAGCCTCACCGTTGATTTCTTTGGTATAAATGGAAAAGGGCGGAGAATATGTTATCTTCCTTTAGCCTGGGAGTGGGTTGGGGGGATGGAACAGGGAGGGGATAGGGTGAGGACGGGGGGGGGGGGGTGCTAATTCACAGAATTGGAATTCACTGGCGGTAAAGTCCTGGGCGAAGACCTCTCCCTTAAAGCCTGAGATAGCAGAGTGCAGCCTTCAGACACGGCGCAGGCCGAGTTCCTCAGCCTCTCCCTGTGGTCCGACATCTTGGCGCCCCCGTCGGGGTGCTGCGCCAGATCCCTGAGGCACTGGGTCAGGAGCACGCAGGCCGACACCACGCTCATGGCGCCTCCCAGGATGGCGGTCTGCACCGCCTTGCCCTCGGCGCTCACGGCCGCCGCGCGACCCAGGAACTGTGGCTCGGTGGCGAAGCCCACCAGGGCGCCAACTGCCTGCACCAATGGCCCGCTGAAGAGTGCGCAGCGGCTCCGCGCCAGCTCGCTGGGCGCCGCCTTCACCTCGCGCACGCAGGCCAGCAGCGCCGACGCGCTGGTGCTCATGCACTTGACGCCCAGCTTGAACTGCTCACGCGAGAAGCGGTCCCGGGACTTGTCGCTAGCCAGGGCGCACGCGTCCGTCAGGAACTTGAGGTTGCGCGACAGGCCCTGTGACACCTCGAGCAGCAGCTGCGGGGTCATGTCGGCCAGCGGGGTGGCGCGCAGCACGGCGCAGCCCTGCTCCACCTCGTGGCGGCAGCGCGTCACGCGGTAGCGGTCCACCAGGCCGGGCTGCGCGGGCTGCGCGCCCGGCGTGGCCACGGCCGCCAGATAGGCCGCGTGGGCGGAGCACTCGGTCAGGGAAACCACCAGGTCTCCCAGCTCCACCAGGCTGTCCCCTGCTTCCCCGAAGCGGCCCATGTTGAGCTGGCTCTGCACGTCGTGGGTGAGGATGGAGAGCCCCTTGGTACGCGCGATGATGGTGTCCCGGCACTGCTCGAAGGACTCGGCGCCGGCGCAGGAGGAGGCGGGGCCCTCGAACAGCACGGGCCGTGCCTCACTCGACAGCAGCAGCAGGTCGGCCACCAGCTGCATCTTGCCTTTGCAGTGGTCACAGACGGACACCAGCCTCTTCCGCGGCTGCGACGAGGCCCCGCCGACGGCGCTCGCTGGAGCCGGAGAAGCCGCCTCGATACTGGGCTTCCCAGCGCTGCCGCTAGCCATCGCGCCCGGGGGGCACTGGCATGCCGCTGGGGAGCCCGCTACCACCGCCGCTGCCAATGCCGCCGCCCCCGCGGCCGTCGCGACTCAGCTGGCCAAGGCCGCGGTGCCTTCCCCGCACCATCATGCCATCCACCGCCGCGGGCAGAGGGCACTGGGCTGCGGCGGCCGGAGCCCCGGCGGCGCGGAGCGGGCCCGGGGGCCACAGAACGCAAGGGGCTCTTCGGGGCGCGGTGAGGGGCTGCAGTTTTCGGCCTCTTGGAGGGCTTGCAGGAACCATGAACCGGGGCAGAGCAAACTCACAGACTGCGCTCCTCGTCGCCGGAGTGCCAGGAAAGTCCCTTCCGCTGGGCGGCTGCTGCTGCCGCCGCCGCCGCCTTCCTGGGCATGGCCCGGTCCGACTGCCGGGGCAGGGGGGGCGGGAGAGGGAAGCTGGGAGTTGTCTTTCCTTCCTTTCTTTGAAATAAAAATCCTTTCCTCGGGGAGGAGCGCGGGCGGCGGCTCCGGCAGGCTCTGCTGTCAGCCACCTCGGGCTCGGCGGCGCACGTGGGCTTCAGGCGTCCAGACCCCGCCGGGCGGCACTTCCCCGCGACGGCGGCCGGGGCTGGCCCTCGGGGACGCACGGCCGCCCCGTGGGCATCTCCTGCCTCCCGCTCTCGGGAAGCGGCGGCAGCAGGGCCGAGGGTGTGGCCGGTGCTGGCGCGGCCGAGTCAGTCGGGCGGGAGCCTGCACTGATTGCGCACAGCGGCCGCCCCGCTCGCGCTCTCGCCCGCCCGCCCGCCACGCCCGGGCGTGCCGGGCGCCGCGGCGGCCCCTTCCCGCGGCGGCCCCTTCCCGCCTCGCCGGTTCACAGAGCGCGGCCCGGAGCCGAGGCGGCACGCCCTCCCGGACCGCGCGCCCCACGGCCCGCCGCAGGCTGTCGGCGCGAGTCCATCCCCGTCGCCTCCTCCTCGCCTCGGGCCCGCAGCGGCTGAGCTCTCCCGGGACCGCGGGCCCTGAGCATCGGACGCCGCCGCGCGCGTCTCCCCGGCGGCCCGGTCAACTCAGAAGGTCCCTGCGGCGCTGCAGAGACCCGCCCGGGCCCCGGCTCCTGCCATTTTTGTCAACCTCCAACTTCCGAGCGAACCGGGAGAAACTGAAAGGAAGGGCGGGGGCCGAAAGGCAGAGGGGAAAACACCCGCTTCCTCTCCCCGCGCGGCTTCACCTCGGGGCACGGCCGTGGGTGCACCGCCGCCCGCTCGCCCGCCGGGGCCGCTGGAAGCTTTTCCTCTTCCCGTCCGCGCCTCGCCCCCGGGCTCGCCACCGCCGCCTCGGCCGTAACCTCCCTGGAGCCTATAGAAATCTTTTGTGTGGCGTCACCGCCTTTCGTTTAAATCCCGCTTCCTCCTCTCGCCCTTCCTCCCGCCCCCTCCGCCGCTCCCGGATGCTTGCGCGATGCGCTGCTCCTCCCCCGGGAAGCTGGGTGGCTGCGGGAGGACGCCCCCGCCCAGCGCGGACTCCGCGGGCGCCGGGCCGGTGGTCCCCGGCTGAGATGCGGGGGAGCGGGCCGGAGGGAGGTCCGTCCGGGCCGGGGGCTCAGCGTCCACCCTTGGGAGACCCGGGCGCAGCCGCCGGTGGGGCTTACGTAAGCTCTAAGCCCGACCCGGGGGCTCCGCGCTTCCTCCCCGCCCAGGGAGCAAGTCTCAAAGGTGGCCTGTTTTCTAGACCGAAGGGAGGACGCTTGGCACCATCGCCGAGTGGTGTGCTGGGGTCCAGTCATCGCGTTTTGTGGGCTGTCGATCGGTCGGCCAGGCTCTCCTCCGCCCTTTGTTGTGTTTGCTCCTCTTCCAGGGTGCGATCCTGGAGGGACGGTGCGGGTGAGCAAAGAGCCCTGGAGATGGGAGTCTGAGAAGAGCAGAGCTGGCCGCTGGCGGCTTCCTCCCTTCAGCTCAATAGCCCTTATATAGTTAGAGTGAGCTCTGAACCAGATTTTTTTTTTTCCTGGGGGGTCAGTCTTCCCCAGCCATGTATGAGTTGTGTGACCTTATACAAGTTCTCTCTCCAAGTCTCCGTTTTCTCCTTTGGAAATTAGATACTATGCACTGACTGCCTGAGTACTTGGCTCATAATGTAGCTCAAAATTATGAGCCTGTACTGGCACAGTCTGCCCTCCCATAACTTATGTGTCATCAGCTGCATAATGAAAGAATAGTGACCAACAGTTAAATAAGAGAAGCAGCCTTCGGAGGTAAACACCCCCATTTTACAGACTAGGAAAGTGTTGGTCAGATGCCTTACGTGCCTTCCCAAGGTCAGGAAGATAGCAAACGCGATGGCAAGAAGCCAACCACCGACCTGTTTCTCATTTGACCCAGCCCTTGCTCTTCAGGAAGTGCTAGAAGCATTCAGGCTTTCCTCATCCCCCAAACCCGCCAGGGTCCCAGGGGTCCTCCCACTTCTTAGCCCTGAAACAGGCCATCTAGGTGCCCAGCCCAGCACAAGCTGGGTGTTTTCAGCCAATGGAAATGTTTGTTCTTCTGCCCCTTTCTAGAACCTAGTGTCACCTTTTTCCAGCCAGTTGTCACTTGTAACTGGGATGGATGACCTTGCAATTTATTGTCCAAACAGAAACAGTTTTGAGACTAACTGTGAGATGTGTTACTAATAAATTAACCAGTAACAACAGCGAAGAAGGCGGTGGCACCCCACTCCAGTACTCTTGCCTGGAAAATCCCATGGACAGAGGAGCCTGGTAGGCTGCAGTCCACGGGGCTGCGAAGAGTCAGACACGACTGAGCAACTTCCCTTTCACTTTTCACTTTCATGCATTGGAGAAGGAAATGGCAACCCACTCCAGTGTTCTTGCCTGGAGAATCCCAGGGACGGTGGAGTCTGGTGGGCTGCCGTCTATGGGGTCGCACAGAATCGGACACGACTGAAGTGACTTAGCAGTAGCAGTAGCAGTAACAACAGAGACAAACTTGAACGGTCACCCTGCTTATAACTTAAAGGGTCCTTGTATATCTTCTTCATTCTATATGAACCTACTTATTTTGCAAACTGAGGCCTATAAAACTGCTCATTTTCTAAACTAGCAGTGATTCTGTAGGGTTGATCCTTTTTATTTCTCTACCAGAGAAAAACAGTTGGATAAATCAAAGTCTTTGCAGGTAACCTAGGAATAGCACCCTGGTTTTAGTTAGTTCTGAAAACTTCTGAGAAAGTCAGACTGTACCCTTCACATCCAGTTTTATTCATAAAACTCCTCTGGGATCAGCCACTTGGTGCTGCCTAGGGTCCTACTTTACTTCTACATGTGCACTCTCTTTGGTTGTCATTGTTGGAATTTCTGAGCCCCAACAATGATCTGTGACACATAACACATCCCACTATATTCAGTGACATTTGGTTTAGCTCTTAAAATCAGATGAAATTGGTTTCTTGGCCCTCCTGGCTTCATTTATCAGATATGGCACCTCTTCCTAAACAAATCCTTCCCAGTACTGACCCTACCTTCCTCTGGGTCCCCTTTACTTTCTGCCATCTGTTATCTGCTCTACAAACAAAGGGCACCTACCACATGCCAGGCCCCATGGCAGGCACAGTTACAAAATAATGTGAGGGCTTCACCTCTTCTGAAGAGTAGAGTCCAAAAAGGGCAACAAGAAAAACAGGTCATCACGACTACACTATTCTTATAGTGAAAGCAGAGTCAAGAAACTAGAGGGACTTCCCTGGTGGTCCAGGGGTTAAGACGCCCCACTGCCAACGCAGGAGGCATGGGTTCCATCCCAGGTTGGGGAACTAAGGTCTCGCATGCCACATGGTATGGTCAAAATAAACAAATAGGGAGATTTAGAAAGAAACTAGAATAGAGTACTGTTCACCAAACAGTTCAGTTGCATTTGATGGGACCATGTGATCAGTCCTGAGCCTTGAGATGTCAATGGTAGGGATGTGGGTTGTCTCAGATGGAGGCTGGGGAAAGCCAATCTAATTCTCCACTCTCTTCCCCTGCTGTCACTGATCAGGAAACTGTGTCCTAGATGGTGCAACAACCATAAGCCTTGGTGACCCTGGAGCAGACCCCCTCTACTAACTGTGCTGAACAGGTCACGTGAGCAAAAAGGAAACTCATTGTGGAGCCACTGAGATCCAAGGGTTGTTTGTTGCTGTAGCATATTTTCATCTAACTTGATTAACAGAGGAAGGCTGTGACTGCCCCTGGATTCTCTGCAGTAAGGGCATTTTCTTTAGAAAACTCCACCCATTATTTCTAATCCTCATTAAAAAATTTTATTGTTGTTTAGGGCTAAGTCCTGTCACACTCTGCAACCCCATGGACTAGAGCCCGCCAGGTTCCTCTGTCCATGGGATTTCCCAGGCAAGAATACTGGAGCAAGTTGCCATTTCATTCTCCAGGTGATCTTCCCAACCCAGGGATTGAACCCATGTCTCCTGCATTGGCAGGTGGATGGATTCCTTACCACTACACCACCAGGGAAGGCCTTCTTTTAAAATTAAAATATGCCAAAACAATTAAAAAAAATTTTTTTAACAAGGGACTTCCCTGGTGGTCCAGTGGTTAAGACTCTGTGCTTCCAGTGTAGGGGGTGTGGGTTCAATCCCTGTCTGGAAAACTAAGATTTCACATACTGCATGGTGTAGCCAAAATTAAAAAAAAAATTTTTTTAATTAAAATATGATGTGAACCAAAGTATTTTTCATTAAAATGAAAACTGAGAGATGAAAGCTGAAAAGATTTGGGCTGAAGGACTGGCTAAGGGAAAGCAACTGGAATAGACAAGAGGAAGCTGGAGCTGTGCAGAAAACGGCTTAGCCCCTGCAGAATGTCTTCTCAGTGCCTGGCTCAGGGCCAACACTTAGTAGGCATTTAATAAGTAAGTGAGCGAACAAGATGCCAATAGAAAGCTGACTCAGGATTTGGGGAGGAAGCCAAGGTCAGGAGCGGCAAAACTGTTGGAAACATGCTTTTCTTCCTTCTTTACCTGTTCTAGTAGGTACATCCGCCTCCTGGACTTTAGCAGGTATAAGACAACTGGAGAAGGAAATAGCAACCCCACTCCAGTATTCTTGCCTGGAAATTTCCATGGACGGAGGAGCCTGGCAGGCTATAGTCCGTGAGGTCACAAAGAGTCAGACACAACTGAGCGACTGAGCACACAAAGACAACAGTGTGAGCTTCTGATTTTTTTTTAATTGTGGGAAGATATTTATAACATAAAATTTACCATCTCGGTCATTTTTGTGAACCTAGCCACAGTTCCGCGGTGTTAAGTATATTCACTTTGCTGTGTAACCATCACCACCATCTATCTTCAGAAAAATCTGACATCTCAAACTGAATTCTGTACCACTCCACAATAACTTCTCATTCCCCTGGAAGTCACTATTCTACTTTGTATTTCTATAAATGTGACTATTCTAAGTACTTTATTTAAGTGGAATCCTGTAATATTTTTCCTTTTCTGTCTGGCTTATTCCACTTAGAATAATGCCTTCATGGTTCACTGATACTGTCACATGTGTCAGAATTTTCTCCCCCTTTTTTATTAATATTTTAAAAGATATTTATTTATTTGCATCAGGTCTTAGTTGCAGCATGAGGGATCTACTTCCCTGACCAGGGATTGAACCTGGGCCTCCTGCGTTGGGAGCTTAGAGTCTTAGTCACTGGACCACCAGGAAAGTCGCTTTTCTTTCCTTACAAGACTGAATAATTTTCCATCGTTCCAGGTTTGATATCGAACACTGACACTGCAGACTTTACAGACTAACCACCAAGCTGTGTTTTGTCTACAGTGCCACCTGGTGGTCAGTAAGGGGCATTCCCTGCCCTAATGTATCTTAACCTTGGAAGCAGTGTTCCTGTTTTGTTTTTGTGATCATAATAGTCCTTGTGCGTGCATGCATGCTCAGTTGTCAGACTCTTTGTGACTCCTCGGACTGTAGCCCACCAGGCTCCTCTGTCATGAGATTTCCCAGGCAAGAATACCGAGTGGGTTGCCATTTCCTTCTCCAGGGCATCTTCATAACCCAGGGGTTGAACCCACGTCTCTTGCGTCTCCTACACTGGCAAGCAGATTCTTTACCACTGAGCCACCAGGGAAGGCCCCTGTGAGGGTCTGTAGTCATAGGTGGGCCAATTCATTCTCAGGCATTCTTTCTAACACATAGCTAAACATCTTCCTTAATATCTTCAATTCAATGTCTCTTCTAAAGGAGAGAAATTTGTATCTGGAAAATTTACCCCTACTCTCTTTTCCCCAGATTTAGTCATTCTCCACAGGTGATGCATGAGAGTGACATCTATTGGCCTGTGGTTCATCACGGAGCAGGGTCACGGGGTGACAGGTCACTCTCCTTACCCACCAAGTCCTCTTTCTCTCTGGTATACTTTGTGCTCATACAGTAAAACCACCTGGGCAGGATCTCACCTATCCACTCTCATATCCACTCCCCATCCCTAATTCTCTAATATCTGTAGCTACTGACTGATTTATGTGCTAGAATATAAATTAGTCAATATAAATAATAAAAGAATAAAAATAAAATTATATATAATAATAAAATAAAAAGTAATAAAATTATATGACAATAAGATTAAAAATAAAATGAAATAATTTAAAAAACATAAATCAGAAAATAGTTAGGCGTGATTGATGTTAGGTGTCTGGGGAGCCTAGATCTCAGTACTTATTTTATAATAATATTAATTAAGACTACCCTGGTGGCTCAGATGGTAAAGCGTCTGTCTACAATGTGGGAGACCTGGGTTCGATCCCTGGGTTGGGAAGATCTGCTGGAGAAGGAAATGGCAATCCACTCCAGTACTATTGCCTGGAAAGTCCCAGGGACAGAGGAGCCTGGTAGGCTACAGTCCATGGGGTCTCAAAGAGTCGGACACGACTGAGAGACTTCACTTACTTGTAATATTAATACTTGGCTATAGGGCTTCCCTGGTGGTTCAGCAGTAAAAGAATCTGCCTGCCAGGGCAAGAGACGCTGGAGACTCGGGTTTAATCCATGGGTGGTTAAGATCCCCTGGAGGAGGGCATGGCAACCTACGCCAGTAGTCTTGCCTGGAGAATTCTATGGAGCCTGGCAGGGTACAGTCCATGGGACTGCAGAGTCGGACACACTAAGCATGCATGCACAGAATGACTAGCTTTATTTCGCCTTGACATGGAGCCTCCATGACCCCCAGACAGACTCAAGCATTTCTGCCCCCTTGTACCTCCTGTGCTCTGTGCCTGGCCATTAGCATAGTGTGTGTGTAACTGTCTGCTTAACTTTCCCTACCACCCTGTCATCCCTTTAAAGACAGGAGCTTGATCTGTGCATCTCTGTGACACTGGACTGCCAGGGAAGTCCTATAATCAATTGCATTTTTAAAGTGGTAGGGGATGCACAGAAATGCACTGATGCTTCCAAAATACTGATGATACTGTTCTCACCAGCCACCAGTGCATTGTGTAGTCATCAATAAATAATTTAATGAATTCATTTGCAGTTCCCTGCAAGAAGGTCCTCCTTTCCATGAACCAACATCCTGTTGCCCACAGCTCTTACTGAGTAATGGACAGAAAGTTATGGACCTTCAGAAACCCACAGAGGGGCTTGGCCTGTGTGTGATCATGATCTACAGCTCACAGCTCTTGGATTGAAGGCTAGGCCTTTGCTTAGCAGGTGTGTTCAGCCCACTTCCCTTACAACTTGTCTTGGAGAGTCCAGGAAATGAGTTCTTTGGAGAGACTGTAAGTTCTCTAAACATAATTGCCTCTATGTGTGCTGCAAAGTATAGGAGATGTTTCAGATAACACAGATAAAATTCATACCTATTCCTCTTAGGAGATGAATTCAAATCACTTCCCTAATTTTCAAGGCAATTGCAGTATTATAGATACTTTTAATTAAGTGTATTATTCTGAGAATTTTTGCTTAGACTTTTCAGTATTTGGGAAGCATCAGTGCCTTTATGTGCATCCCCTACCCCTTTTTGGGCTTCCCTAGTGGCTCAGCTGGTAGAGTCTACCTGCAATGTGGGAGACCTGGGTTCACCTGCTGGGTCAGGAAGATCCTCTGGAGAAGGGAATGGCAACCCACTCCCATATTCTTGTCTGGAGAATCTCACAGACAAAGGAGCCTGGTGGGCTACAGTCCATAGTGTCTCAAAGAGTCGGACATGACTGAGCAACTGACACTTTCACTTTCCCACCTCTTTTAAAATACAACTAATTACACAACTTCCCTGGTGGTCCAGTAGCTAAGAGTCCGAGCTCCCACTGCAGAGGGCCCGAGTTCAATCCTTAGTCAGGGAACTAGATTCCATATGCCACAATGATATACCACATGCTACAACTAAAGATCCTGCATGCCACAAGTACAAGATTCTGCATGCCTCAACTAAGACCTGGTGCAGCCAAATAAATAAATGAATGCTGCTGCTAAGTCGCTTCAGTTGTGTCCGACTCTGTGCGACCCCATAGATGGCAGCCCACCAGGCTCCCCCGTCCCTGGGATTCTCCAGGCAACAACACTGGAGTGGGTTACCATTTCCTTCTCCAATGCATGAAAGTGAAAAGTGAAAGTGAAGTCGCTCAGTCATATCCGACTCTTAGCGACCTCATGGACTGCAGCCCACCAGGCTCCTCCGTCCATGGGATTTTCCAGGCAAGAGTACTGGAGTGGGGTGCCATTGCCTTCTCCAAATAAATGAATAAATATCTAATAAAAAAATACATGTGACTTAAAATCCCATGCTTAGAAATAGCCACGATATATTTGCAGCTATTTCCCCATATATACATATACATATCATTTTAATACCATGTTATAACATTTTGTCATTTAGTAATATAAACATCTTCAATGTCAATAAATATACATCTGTGACATCATACTTAATGACTGCATTGTTTTGCATTGTAAATGTGGATTTTTCAGCCTACTGTGGTTGAACGTTTAGGGTGGCTCCTATTTTCTCATCTTACAGAGAGTGTTACATAGGATTGATAACAGTGGTTAAGTGAAGAAATGCACGTACAGCGTTCAGAAGAGTGCGTGCCACATAGTAAGTGCTGTGAATTATGATCATTTCTATTATTTTCATTGTCTATTTCCTCAGAGTCATTCTTGGAAGTGGAATTAGGTAGTTAAGAATTTCACACATTTCACCAAATTTTCATGCAGAAAGTCTCCATCCCCTTGAGAGAATGAGAATGCTTATTTCCTGAGTCTTGCCAACAATGTACACTATCCTAACTTTTATTCTGGCCCCACCAATAGGCAAAAAAATTACATCTTATTTGAATTTGCATTTCTTTGATATCTACTGAGATAATCACTGCTGTACTTTTTCATATGCAAATAGGTTTATTTCTTTTGGAGAAATAAAAATATGATTCCTCTCCCTTCCCATGTTTCAATCAGAAAGTTCGTCTTTTTCTTACTGATCTGTATGATACTTTTCTCTCTACCATCTTGGAGTTTTCCTCCCAGTTTACTGTCTGCCTTTTAGGTTTTTTTCATGGTGTTTGGCAAAACACAAATTTTAAGTGTTTGATTTAATTATATGAATCCTGCTCTCCTTTTCACAAGAATGATGGTGACCAGGAACAGACACCCCCCTCAGCCTGGGCCAATCATTTTCTCTCCTGGAAATCTGGAATTGTTGTCAGAAGATCATCGGTTCATTGCTACATGTGAGTAAATATAAGCCTCAGGAGATATGTGGTGATTCTTCTTGCATTGGGTTAAAAAGTACAAAAGTAAAGTATAATAAATAGGCACTTGCTGGATGGTCTAGCGGCTAAGACTCCACGTTTCCAATTCAGGGGCTTGGATGCATCCCTGCTCAGGGAACTCGATACTGCACACCAAAACTAAGAGTTTGTATGCTGCAACTAAAGATCCCACGTGCTGCAAGGAAGATGGAAGATCTTGAGTGCTACAACTAAAACCCAGCACAACCAAATAAATAAATAAATTACATTTTAAAAAAAAGAACAGTCATGGTCTCCCCTGTCTCCACCTCAGACCCAATCTCAGGACCTTCTTCCCACGACTCCTCATGAATCAGTCTTTAAAGGGTTAATGTCTGGCACCACAGAGCCTCTTGAACCGAGCTGTACCCTCAGGTCACAGGTCTGAGTTCTGATGAGCTGGTACGTGCCATTCCAGTTTTTCAGTATTTTGAATATCACCCCTGCTTGATTACAGATATCACCAGAGGACTTGCCTGGTGGTTCAGGGGTTAAGAATCTGCCTGCCAATGCAGGGGACATGGGTTACAACCCTGGTCTAGAAAGATCCCACATGCCGCAGAACAACTAAGCTCGTGCTCTGTGACTACTAAGTCTGTGTGCCTGGAGTCCATGTTCTGCCACAAGAGAAGCCACCTCAGTGAGAAACCTGCCTGCCACAACGAAGAGCAGTGCCCACACACTGCAACTAGAGAAAGCCTGCACATAGCAATGAAGACCCCACGCAGTGAAAAGGAAAAAAAAAAAAAATATATATATATATATATTTATTGCTAGAAACTCTTGCTGGACCTTCCAGTTGAGGCATCTCTCTCATGTTGCAGTGTGACACCAGCCAGAAGGAGCCCAGCTAAGGCCACCTTAAGATGGGAAAGTTGCTGGGAGATTTGATTTTACCATTTGCAGCCACTGAACCTCTTAGAGTCATGGTTAATAGGTTAATATTAAACCCCAGGGCAATGGTGGCCTCATTTAAGCCATGACCATGCAGTCTCTTTCACTTCTGGCCCCTCCTCTCCTGCCTTACTACATGCCCTCAGACCAGGTTCACACTTTTTTTCTTTATCAAATATGTTACAATGTTGCTTCTGTGTTATGTTTTGGGTGTGTAGGATCTTAGTTCCCTGACTAGGGATTGAACCCGCATCCCCTGCATTGAAGGTGAAGTCTCAACCACTGGACTGCCAGGGGTGTCCCCAGGTTCACATTCTTATCCCATCAGGGTATTCCTGCCTCCAGACTCCTTTTCGATTGGTCTTGCATCTGGCCTCCAGTTCAACTATCCTGAGTGCCTCAATGATTAACCCAAATGGTGCTAGGCTGGGAGAAAGATAAACCTCTTTATCCATAGACCAGGGTTCAGGTTCTTCCCTGCCACTTCACTAGCTGTGGGACCTCAGACAAATGATGCAATTCCAAAATCAGGGTTTCCCCTATTATTATCATCATATGATAACAAGGACCTCCTGAAATATGCATTATACTTACTGAGGATTGTTCATCTCCTCTGCTAGTTTGCAGGCTCTTTAGTGCAGGAACCTTGTCATATTCATCTTTCCATCAGTGCCCATCTGGTTCTTGATTGACAGTAGACCCTGGACGTTCCTGCTAGTCCAGTGGTTAAGACTCTGCACTTCCACTGCAGAGGATGCTGGTTCAATCCCTGGTCCCAGAAGTTCCACATATCTTGTGGTGGGGCAAAAAAAAAAAAAAAAGTAGACCCTTAGTTCTGGAGAAAGGAATGGCTACCCAGTCCAGTATTCTTGCCTGGAAAATTCCATGGATAGAGGAAGCTGGTGGGCTACGGTCCATGGGGTGGCAAAGAGTTGGACACAGTTGAGCGACACACACACACACACACACACATCCTTAGTTAAAATACATTCTCACAGGGTTGAACTGAATCAAGTTCCAAATATCAGATGGGTGAAAATGCAATCAATCCAGATGTTTCATACTTCTGGATAATAAACTGAATTCATTTCCTCCTTAGATGAAACTAGTCCTGGGATTTTTATTTTTTTAACACAATCCCAACAACTTCTGTAAAACATTAAATGACTTTTTTTTCTGTATCATTAGATACAATGGACCAGGAATCCCAGCACTTTTACACCTTAACTTAGCAGCTGGCAAAATGAATGACCAGGGTGACCCCTCCCAGCAGAGCACATGACCGACCACAGCTGTGCATGTTTTTTAGCATGACTGCACCAGGACAGGCGCTGAGCCACTGGGTGGAGCAGTGCACTCTGGGGAGAAGGCTTATGACATTTCCCCTATGATTTCAGAAAAGAAAAAAACTTTTTCTTATGAGTTGTTTCTGCTCAATGACAATAGAAAATGGCACAGCGTGTACATAGGAGAAGGGGGTGACAGAGGATGAGATGGCTGGATAGCATCACTGACTTAAAAGACATGAGTTTGGGAAACTCTGGGAGATGGTGAAGGAGAGGGAAGCCTGGCGTGCTGCAGTCCATGGGGTCCCAAAGAGTCTAACAGAACTGAGCAGCTAAACAACAATAAATATAGATACAGGGTATCAGCCATCCCAAAGTGGAAGAGCTTTAAACATCAATAGTCCTAGGAGTGTGAAGGTGAGGCAGACATTGTTAACTAGTTACTGCTCAACTTTCACTTCCTCTTTTCCCTTAATGACAAAATCCCAGTTTTATTTGGGATGACAATGTAGATAGCCTCCCTTAGAAGGCTAGGTTCCAGCCCATGTGATGTAAATAGAAGTGCTCTGTGGAACATCCAAATAGGCTGCTTAAAGGAAGATGACTCCATTAAAAAGTGTGCTCCTTTTGGCTTTTCTTCTTCCCTCCCTCCTCAGGATCAAAATCTTGCCCTTGAACTTGTGACCTTGAAGATGGAAGCCACAGACCAGTATGAGGGAGCAGGATGAGAGAAGAGACAGGGTGCCAGATGATCAAAGAACAAAAATACAAGCCCTAGATGCTCAGTTTCCAGCTGCTTTTGTGAGAGAAAAATCAAACAATAATCACAAAGGCCTCTGTCTTATTTAAACCATTTTTTTTTTACAAATTGTTTTGTTTCATATGTGGCCTATAATCTATCCAAGCAAGATATGTTAGTTTGCTAGGGTATAAGACTCTTGAGAGTCCCTTGGACAGCAAGGAGATCAAACCAGTCAATCCTAAAGGAAATCATTGTCTGGTATCTTTAGAGCCTTACTCTGTTGAAGTGATTCTCAGCTAAACATTATGTCTAACTTTGATACGTATTTCCACTTTTGTTATTTATTAGTGGTATCTGTTTTTGAAGTGTCAGATGTTGTGACTATTTAAAATTAAATGTCATTATAATTTAAAAAAAAATCCTAAAGGAAATTAGGATTATATACTCAGGAAATACCCTGAGTATTCACTGGAATGACTGATGCTGAAGCTTCAATACTTTGGCCACCTGATAGAAAGAGCTGACTCAATGGAAAATCCCTGATGCTGAGAAAGATTGAGAGCAAGAGGAGAAGGGGGTGACAGAGGATGAGATGGTTGGATAGCATCACTGACACAATAAACATGAGTGTGAGTGAACTCCAGGAGACACTGAAGGACAGGGAAGCCTGGTGTGCTGCAGTCCATGGGGTCATGGAGTCAGAAATGACTTAGCAACTGAACAACAACAACAAAGTACAGACCAGGTGGCTTAAACCAGGGGTCCCAAACTTCTGGGAGCTAATGCCTGATGATCTGAGATGGAGCTGATGCAATGTTAATAGGAATAAAGTGCATTAATAAATACAACGCACTTGAGTCGTCCCAAAACCCCTGCCCCTGCCCCTGGTCCATGGAAAAATTGTCTTCTACAAAATTTGTCCCTAGTGCCAAAAAGGTTGGGGACTGCTGGAATAAACAACAGAAACTTATTTCCTCACTGTTCTGGAAGCTGCAAGTCCCAGATCAAGGTTGGGCTGGTTTCTTCTGACGCCTCCCTCCTTGGCTTGTAAATGGCCATGTTCTCCCTGTGTCTTCACATGATCCCTCTATATATCACTGTGTCCAAATCTCTTCTTTTGTATGGATACCGGTCATATTGGATTAGGGACCACCCCCAACAACTCATTTTAACTTAATTCCCTCTTTAGAGATCCAAACACAGTCACATTACGAGGTACCAGAGCTAGGGCTTCCACATACAGAATTTGGGAGGATACCGTGCAGTCCATAACACCAGGCAGAAGTAAAGAGGTTTATTATGGCTCTTTTTTCTTTTGGTAATAGCATAAAAATTGGGGTGGTGCTAGTGGTAAAGAACCTGCATGACAATGCAGGAGACATAAAAGTGGGTTCGATCCCTGGGTTGGGAAGATCCCCTGGAGGAAACGGCAAGCCACTCCAGTATTCTTGCCTGGAGAAGTCCATGGACACAGGAACCTGGCTGGCTACAGACCATGGAGTCACAGAGAGTCGGACACAACCGAGAGACTAACACAACTGACATGACTGAAGTGACTTAGCATGCACCCATCAACAGGGTAATAAGGAAATAAAGTACAGGTATATTAATACTATACTTTATTAATACTGTACTATACTATACTTCCTTGGCAGTCCAGGGGTTAAGACTTTGCCTTCCAATGCAAAGGATGAGGGTTCAAACCCTGGTCAGGCAGCTAAGATCCCACATGCCTCGCAGCTGAAAAACCAAAGCATAAAACAAGCAATGTTGTATCAGACTCAATAAAGACTTTAAAAATGGTCCATATAAAAAATTATTTTAAAAAATCAATGCATACTATACTGCAGTATAGTCAAACTTCATGTCATATTGCTAAGTCAAAAACCCTTAAAATGCTCATACACATAGCAACTTGTGTGGTCACATGTTAGTCATTCAGTCATGTCTGACTTTGCCACCCCATGGGCTGTAGCTACCCAGCTCTGATGTCCCTGGATTTTCCAAGCAAGAATACTGGAGTGGGTTGCATTCCCTTTCCCAGGGGATCTTCCTGACCCAGGGATCGAGCCCAGGTCTCCTTCACTGCAGATTCTTTACCCTCTTTGAGCCACCAGGGAAGCCCATGCTGACATAAACACACATATAAATGCAACAAAACCGTTTCCAGAGACACTTTGGTGTTTATAAATGTACAGAAAAATGTATACAATATTCTAGAGAGTGAAACTGGTTTGTGTGGGACAGAATTGTGGCTGGTGTGGAAGAGAACACACTGTACAATGGTCGAATATTTTACAGCTACAGTAAGGGATTCGTGTCTTTCTCATCCAATTAAAAAATTAAAAGTCAGCAGATCAACTATTTAAAATCCGTGGAATTTTAAAGTATTTCTGGCCTGAAACTTTCAATGCAAGAAACAAACAGAATAATTCAACCTTCAAAAGGAATAGACAGAGCCGACAATATGAGGTTAAAATCAGAAGAAATACTGAAGTTGTTTTACAGATGAAAAGTAATGATTTTTTTTTAAACCTTTTTCAGTTTCAAGAGATGACAGTAATATTGAGAGACGGACTGAATTCTTTCTACTGAGCAGCAAATCACTGGGCCCAATCTGTTTGTGCTCTTCTGAAAAAGCTGCGTAACCTGCCACTGGCGTTTTTAAAGGAAATTGTAGGAGACTCAGAGGAAGCGTGTGACTTCGTGAAACGGCCTTTCTTGGAGCAAATGAGCTCCCAGAACTTCCAGCTCCACTTCATTTCACAGGCGAAAACCTGAGGCCTCGTGAGGCGCTGTTGGAAGATTCCTAGAGGCTCTGAAGGAACTTTTGGACCTGACTTACTCGTTAAGAGAGAAAAAGGTCGAACCGCTGGCAGAATATGAAGGAGAGCACCACACTGGGCAAAGCGCCTATGCTGGACCAACGGGAGAAGGCTGCGGGGCGGAGCCAAAATGGCGGAGGAGGCGGGGCTTCCGGAGGTGGGCCCGAGGAAATAGGACGGGGCGGAGCCTGGTAGGTTACCGAAGCCTGGGAGGCGGGGCCAAGGGGGTGGCCTTGAGCCCATGGAGGAGGGGCTGAAGGCGTGTCCTGCTCAGGCACCGGCAAGGGGCGGGCCCAGGAAAGAGGCGGCCTGGGGTGGGGCCAGGCTCGCGCAAGTCTGGTCCACGCGGCGGCGCGACGCTGTGCGGCGAAGATGGCGGCCTCCGGCTGGGCGCGCGCCGCCGTGGTTTTTCTCTGTGCCTGTGATCTGGTGCTGCTCCTGCTGCTGCCGCCGAGGGCCTTCGCCGCCGAGGGCCCGGCCGAGACACCCGGCGAGGCCACCCCACCTCCCCGGAAGAAGAAGAAGGATATTCGCGACTACAATGACGCCGACATGGCCCGTCTTCTGGAACAGTGGGAGGTCCGCAGCGCGCGCACACCCTCCCGGCTCTTCTGTCCCGGGTCCCTTCCTAGTGACCTCGTACCTCCTCTGTCTTGGGACCCTTTACACCTCCGTCTTGGTGTCTTTCTACCCCTTAACCTCCTCTGTCCTCATGCCAATGGCCCTTATGACCCACTCCAGCTACCGCTGACCCTCAGGGCCTCCTCTGACCACTTGCCCATCAGTGTGCCGACCCCCGCCCCAAGCCGTTCATCCCGACGTCCTCTTTTCACCGTTCCTCGGCCCACTCCAGTCACGAGTCAGCCTCTCACTCTTCAGCCCTATTTGTCATCAGTGCCCTGGTCGCCTCCGCGTTGCTCCCCGTGGTCAGCGAGCCCTTCTAATGAATGGCGGGGGGAGACCTTTTCCATCCCACTCCTGAGAACGGGGTGCGTGGGTGGGTGAGGAGTGAGGAGAGGATTATTTTCCAAGAGCGCAGGTTCAGCTTTCGTCGTTCTCCCGCGTTCTAAGTAAGGATTCACAGTTCCCATTTTGGTATATGTCCCTGCTGAAAGTTTTTGTAAGTTTTGTGCGTGCCTTTAATTTTTTGGACGGGGTAGGAGGCCTTATTAAAGGCTAGTGGTTTTTTGTCGTGGAACTCACATTTTTCGTTCAAGGGAGCAATGACTTGGTATTGTGCGAGTCAATTTTCTGGTTACTTGAATGGGCTGGAATGTGTAATGGCAGGGAGAGGGTATTAACCTTCTTAGGTGAAGTTCACTAACCAAAACCATTGTTGCTGCCTCTTGCCCATCCAAAGGTGGTTGTGTTTTCCTGGTTTATTTGCACTGCTGGTGAAGTAATGTCAGAAACTTGGGTTCCACTGCATGTGTGACCTTGAGTGAGTCATGTTTCCACCCTAGACCTCAGGTTCCTTATGTGCAGAATGAGATTTTACTGGATGATTTCTTCCAGTGCGTTTTATTATATTGTGGTTTCCCTTGTGTTTATGTGGGCTTCCCAGGTGGCTCAGTGGTAAAGAATCCGCCCGCCAGTGCAGGAGATGAAAGTTCTGTCCCTGGTCCAGTAAGATTGCCTGGAAGAGGAATTGGCAACCCACTCCAGTATACTTGCCTGGGAAACCCTCTGGACAGAGAATCCTGGCAAGCAACAGTCCATGGGATTGTAAAAGAGTTGGACACAACTTGGTGACTGAGCATGCGTGCACGTGGTGTATGTATTAAATAGAGGCTTTCAGACGTGAGTTTTAGTACCATCTGATGTATTGACCTTGGTAGCTTTGTGATCCTCATTTTCCTTATCTTTAAAGTTAGATAGCATTCCACTTTGCAGGGTTCCTTTTAGGGTGAATTGAGCTCCCCTTTGCAGACATTGCAAGTGTGAAAGCCCTGCCCCAGCAATTGCAGTCTCTCTGTGGGAGAGCAGATCCATCTCTGGGTGCTTTTTTATTTTTAATCTCATTTTTAAAAAATATTTTATTTTTGGTTGTGCTGGGTCTTCGTCACGGTACACAGGCTTTTCTCTAGTTGTGGTGAGCAGGGGCTACTCTCTAGGTGCAGTATATGGGCTTCTCATTGTGGTGGCTACTCTTGTTGCAGAGCACAGGGGCACTAGGCACATGGGCTTCAGTAGTTGTGACGCATGGGCTTAGTTGCTCTTCCTGGACCAGGGATCGAACTCGTGTCGCCTGGTTTGGCAGGCAGATTCTTACCCACTGTGCCACTGGAAAATCTAAGGGTGCTTTTTTGAAGGAAGTGGTAACCTCCTCCCCTGGTGGGGGTCCCTAAGGTCTTCCCCCACCCTCTGCCAGTGTGAAAGTCATCGCTGCAGAGAGAGGCCTGCCTCAGATGTGTGTAGGGGAGTTGGGGGGAGGGGCAGGAACGGTGCAGCTCCTTCCACTGTGGTGATGAGTCCCAGTTGGTGTAGAAAAACCGAAGGTGATTCTTACGTTACTGTAACCAGGTGCCGGGGAAGGGGTAGGTGGGGAGATAGGAGCAGAGCCAGACAAGTGAGTTTGTACTTCAGTGTCACCCTGTCAAGCCCGTGACCTTGAGTCAATTATTCACCTTCTCTGGGCCTCATCCACAGCTCAGTTAAGTGTGCATTCTACAGGGTTGTCCTGAGGTGAGTGAAAGTCGCTATCCTGTCCAACTCTTTGCGACCCCGTGGGCTATACAGTCCATGGGATTCTCCAGGCCAAAAATACTGGAGTGGGTAGCCATTCCCTTCTCCAGAGGATCTTCCCAACCCAAGGATTGAACCCAGGTCTCTCGCATTGCAGGCAGATTCTTTACCATCTGAGCCACCAGGGAAGCCCAAGAATACTGGAGTGGGAAGCCTATCCCTTCTCCAGCAGATCTTCCCAACCCAGGAATTGAACCAGGGGCTCCTTCATGGTAGGCGGATTCTTTACTAGCTCAGCTATCAGGGAAGCCCTGTCCTGAGGTGGGATATACTAAATGAACAATGCCTGTGACATAATAGCTGCTCAGGAGATGGTAGCTGGTCTTATTATCAAGGAAGGACCTGGGAGGAAGAAAAGCATTTACGGAATAAGGGAGTTCAGCTCTGTAGCTATGAAGTTTGACAAACAGCATTGGAGAAATGGCGAAGCCGGTCAAAAATGCAAGACTGGCTTGGAGGCAGGGCTGCATAGAGTGTGGGAAAGCCCACTTGGTCACATTCTGCACTCCCAGCCCTGCCTGGGGGTGAAGACGTGATTGCTTTCAATTTAAAGGAAGTGCTAGAACAGGTAAGATTACTCAGGGAAGCAGTACAACTAAGAGTAGACCTGGACAGTTGCACCTACATCTAAGGTGGGGGGTTTTCTGTCGGGCCCGGCTCTTTGTGACTCTGTGGACTATGGCCTGCCAGGCTCTACTTTCCTTCACTATCTCCCGGAGTTTGCTCAGATTCACGTCCATTGAGTTGATGATGCCATCCAGCCCGTCTCATCCTGTCTAGCCCACCAGGCTCCTTTGTCCATGGAATTCTCCAGGCAAGAATACTAGAATGGGTAGCCATTCCCTTCTCCTGGGGATCTTCCTCACCCAGGGATTGAACCTGGGTCTCCTGAATTGCAGGCAGATTCTTTACCATCTGAGACACCAGAGAAGTCCATACTATCTCCTGGAGTTTGTTCACACTCATGTCCATTCAGTCTGTGATGTTATCTAACCATCTCATCCTCTGCTGCTATCTTTCTTTTATATCTATGGTACTGTGTTTTTTCTTCTTTTCTTTTTGTAACTGAAACTCACAGTCAGACATATAAAATAGAAATTAAGGGTCCTTGAAAAGATCCTTACTCTTGCTGTGAGCGCTAGACTTCTGATTAATTATATTTTCATGAAAAAGAAATGGTCCTTGTAACCTATGGAGTTAATGCCATGACTGTTAGTAGAATCAGCTTGAAAAATAAAAATATTCTAGGTTGTTGACTCAACTAGAAGTCTTGACATATTTTAAGGAGACCATAAATAGGTATTATGGAGAAATACAATAGAATACAGTCAGAAACAGCCGGTGAGTTTGGCCACCAGGAGTTCCTGTGTACTTTAAGAGGGTGATTTCAATAGTTGTTTGGAAGCTGGATTACAGAGGGCCATGAGTCTCAGCAAACTCCAGGAGATGGTGAAGGACAGGGAAGCCTGGCATGCTGCAGTCCATGGGGTCACAAAGAGTCTGACAGGACATAGTGACTGAACAAGTGGTAACAGCACCATGTATTAAGTATGTGCTGCTTGCCTTTATGTCATTAAATTCCCAGACAAGCTTAGCGGGGAGATCCTGTGATTACCTCCCTCCCCATTATAGGTGAGGGACATGATTTTCCACTAAGGCCACACCCAGGCCCACGCGACAGTGCAGCTCATTTGCTTTCCTGCAGGTCGCCGGCAGCTCTTCCAGAGCCAAATGAGGAAGAAATGGGTCTGTTGAGAGGGTGGCAGAGTTGAGGAAAAGGTTGGCCCCACACTGCTAGGGCCATGGGGATCACCCAGTTCTGCTTTTCATTTTATAGACGAGGAGACAGGCCTAGAGATTTATGAAGTCTGGTCCAAGGCCATGCAGGTGAGTTAGGGAGCTGAAGCCAGGTCAAATATGGATCCCCTTCAGACATGGCTTTAGAATTGTTCTCTTATTAAAAATATGTTTAATACAGGACATTATTGTTGGTGTCTTAAGCCTCGGCCCTTCAGTGATTTGTCAAGAGGCCCACATAGTGATATATAGGGGCTTTTTGTTTCATTTTAGGTTGTTTTGTTGTTGTTGTTTTAAGTAATAGCTTTATTGTGATATAATTTACATGCCTTATAGTTCACTCATTTAAAGTGTACATTTCAGTGGTTTCTGGACTGTTCAGAGAGTTGTGCAACCAGCACCACAGTCAATTTGAGAACATTTGCTTCACCCCTAGAAAGAAACTGTGGTCTCAGTCACCCCTCCCCGCGTTCCTCCCCGCCCTCCAGCCAGCCCCAGGCAACCTCTCATCTGCTTCCTGTCTATAGCTTTGTCTACTCCGGGTGTTTGGTATAAATAGACTCCTGCAGTGTATATGTGGTCTTCTCCTTCACTTTCTGTGACGTTGTCAAGGATCACACATATGATAACATCGAGCAGCACCAGTTTCTTTTCCTTGCTGGAATTAGTCTTTTCTCCAAGGAACAGCTGGTTCTTTTGTGTATTTTTAATTCATTTATCTTACATTTATTTAGTTGGCATTCTGCCATTAGTAATTAATTGTCTTGTTTATTTCTGTGGGCCTGGATCCAGTAGTTCTTACTTTGTTTGGGAGGTTCTAAACCATTCTGTCATTATTTTGATTTTCAGATTATTCCCAGTTAGGCCCACAAGCTCTGCTTCATGCTGGCTTCTGTGTCATCCTGACACATCCCATAATTCCCTGAGCACTGTCTTACTTTCTGATATAAGAAGATGTTCCAGACTAATTTTCTGTTTCCTTTGCCAGAATTAGCTTTTCCCCCGTGGAACACTAGTTCTTTTAAATATTTTTATCTTGTCTATCAAAAAAATCATAAGCTCCTTCTGCTGCCTCCAATTCCAGCCCAACACCATGGGTGCATTCTTCTACTTTTGTTTTTATAACTCCCCACCCAAAGGGAAGGACCCCGCTCTCATTATCCTCAGCGCATCAGTAGGTATTCCTTCTCAAGCCCAGAGTTCACAGGTCGTGATTCAGTTGCTCAGTGGCATGTGGGATCTTCCTGGACCAGGGATCAAACCCATGTTCGCTCCATTGGCAGGCAGATTGTTAACCCCTGGGCCACCAGAGAAGCCCTTCTGCTATGATTTAGATCATAAACCTGCACCTGACCTCACATGCGGACATTCTTGCCTTTGCCGACTGCAGTGCACACTCTGTGTGACGCTTCCCTCCACCCCCCGCCCCATCTTTACAGAAAGATGACGACATAGAAGAAGGAGACCTCCCAGAGCACAAAAGACCCTCTGCACCGATAGACTTCTCGCAGATAGACCCGGGCAAGCCCGAGAGCATACTGAAGATGACGAAGAAGGGCAAGACGCTCATGATGTTTGTCACGGTGTCAGGAAACCCCACCGAGAAGGAGACGGAGGAGATCACCAGCCTATGGCAGGGCAGCCTTTTCAACGCCAACTATGATGTCCAGAGGTAAAACTACAGCCTTCCTGAGAAACATGGGCTGTGCTGCGCTTTATCTCTGTTGGTGTAATGGGTGTCATTCCTGGCAGTACTTAGCAGGGCCCTGGACCTTTCCTGTCTAGTCTGTCTGCTTTAACATTTATTTACCTAGTTTATTTTTCTTTGAAGAAGACCACTCAGATTTCATCAAAGCCAGTAAATTTATTTGTTTGTTTTCATATCTCATTTGATCCAAAAGCCATTTATCTGTGTATCTTGAACTTCTCTTTTATCTGAGTAAGAAGCCATATAGTTTAGCCTCTGTCGGGGGTGGAAAATTAGTTGACGTCTGGCGGTGTGCCTCTTCCTTTAGAAGTCCCTGCCCACGGGAGAAGCTCTTCTGTGTAGCTGTGTTCACACAGAAGCTTGGACCAGACTCTCTTACTTTAAAGTGAAGGAGTCTGGTCATCACGGGTCAGTATGATCCTGAGATGCAGTTTTGAGGAATTTCCTTTTTCTTTGTCAATAACGGTTTCTAAAATGTAGTGTCTTCCAATAGTTTAGTTCAGAAAGTACAAAAGGAATCAAAAGGAATACTCAGAGTGTCTAGGATGGCAGAGTGCTTTTGTGAGCATAAGTAGACACTTGTGGGAATGAGTGAGTGCTGTGGTGGTGATGGGCCCAGAGCTCTCATTGATATATGGAGGCGGGGGTGGGGGGGTGCTTTACACACGCCCGGACTCTGTTCTGTTCCTCTCTGCTCCTTGAGACCTGCGGAGCCTGGACATGTTTGGCTGCTAGCGATTAACCTCCAGGGTTGAGTTCTGTCCAGTCACCGAGCATCCTCCTGAGCCCTTTGTGGGCCTCTTGTAACCCAATCCAAACTTGTATTTGTCAGTCTCTGTCAGCAGAGGCCTTTTGTCACATGAAACCTTAACTGGGCACTTAAGACTGTAAAACAGACCCAAACATCAGCCTCTCCTCGATTCCCTAGGAGAGGCCCTGAGCCCCGCCCAGCTGCAGCCTCCCAAGGCCCCCTTCTGACACCTCCCTTCACATGAGCAGCCCCTGCACCACATACACAACCCAGGTCCTCTTTCTCTCTTGATCTGAGCCAAGTTGTTAATAGTTGAGCCAGCTAGTACTTTCCAACAGTGAATGTCAACAGCTTCTAGGCCTGGGGAAATAGGACACTTTGTTCTGTGTTCATGTAGAATTTGAAGGGGATTCTTTTTTCTTAGTTAAGTGCCGCAAGCCTGTTTTGAACTGTTAGCCCTGCACCAACTGTGTGCTGACCGTGGTCCCCTCTGTCTGTCCAGGTTCATCGTGGGGTCAGACCGTGCCATCTTCATGCTACGTGATGGGGGCTATGCATGGGAGATCAAGGACTTCCTGGTCAGTCAGGACAGGTGTGCCGACGTGACCCTGGAGGGCCAGGTGTATCCTGGCAAAGGGGGAGGAAGCAAAGAGAAGAATCAAACCAAGCAAGAGAAGGGCAAGAAAAAGAAGGAGAGAGACCCGAAACCCCGGGCTTCGAAGGAAGACAATCGGGCTGGGAGTAAGAGGGAAGAGCTGTGACGGGGTGGCCTCGCTGTGCAGAGGAGGAGGGCAGTGGACGACCACACACTCACAGGCTTCCCGTCTCTGCTGAGAAAGGTCTGCTATGTGGCCAGTTTCTGGTCAGCAAAAGAATTACTGTTTAAAAGGCTTCAAGTAAAGAGGACAGAGGTTTTGTAATTAACATGGAACACTGACAGATTCAGGTTTACCATAAAATCACTTTCAGTGGAAACCTGCAGGTGTGGCTTTTTCCCACTGAAATGTGGAGGCGTCTCTGGCTGGACCGTGGCACCGCACCCCTGGCCTGACCTGCAGCCATCTGTATTGTTTCTCTTAAACTAAAGGATACCAGGTTCTCATCAGACGAACTTAAGACTCTCAAATGCGTTGAATCAGGCTCTTGCAGATACCATGTCCATTACTGTGAAATTAAAAACAGGCCACAGGAGCACCACTCAGTGCTCCACATCCACATCCAGTCAGGACTCCAGGACATGTGAATCCCGAATCTCTGCAGAAGACCCAGAACAGAAAGTCATGCAGCTTGAAAATCCCAAGTAATCACTTGGAGTTTATTGGATTTAAACCCCTCTCATCAGTTACGGAGAACTCTTGCTATCAGTCAGATTTTGCGTGGTCTGTGAATCCCGGGGTTCTGTCCAGATAGGACCTTACTTAGGAAAGTCGTGCTGGTGTCATGAGTCATGTGCTCCGTCTAACGTGATGATTTTCCAGGGTGTGAATCGGGCACCGGCCAAGCTTCTAAACACGTTCCTTTGATAAAGTGCCTAAACTTGTGGTGATTTTGTATGGTACTAATACGATGTGCTACCTGTTACTGTCTGACATTGCTATTCCTGTGTCAGCCTGCTCTGAATGAGAGTTACAGAATTTATACCTAGCTGTCATTTCTAAGAACTAAAATTATTTGTTAAAAAAAGAAAGGCTTCCATCATCATTTTAGCAAATTCAGAAAAGTTTAGAAAACATCATCATTAAAGAATGGTAGAGTGAAACGTCTCCCCCTTCCCCCCACTGCCACTGCCTTGACCCGTGAAAGCTACTGTTAATTTGTTTTCATAAGACAAAAAAACACACTTATTGGTTTACAGTGATCTGTAGGATGATACGTCTTTGTTTTGGCCTCGTGGTACCTAGGTCCCCTTATTTTGGTAACTTATTTTCCAATTTCCACGTAATGATCCATGCACTCTGCATTTTCTGTTCTGTTTGCCCTGTGGGCCCCCCACTCCAGGGTGGAATTAATCCTAGGGTGAGTTTGCATGAGCCACCTCAGGAATCCCTGGTGGCTCAGACGTTAAAAGAATCTGCAGTGCAGAAGACCTGGGCTCAGTCCTTAGGTCAGGAAGATCCCCTGGAGAAGGCGCTGGCAACCTATTCCAGTATTCTTGCCTGGAGAATCCCATGGACAGAGGAGCCTGGTGGGCCACAGTCTGTGGAATCTCAAAGGGTGGGGACACAATTGAGTGATTAACACACACACACCCCGGGAAGAGGTGTTTTCTGTTTCTTGCACAACTGGCACCCAGGGGAGTGAGGCTGGAGCTGCTATTGCCACCTTGTCCCTCTCTAGGGGAGAACTCTCTCAGGCTGGACGATAAAGCAAGCAATGGGGAGAAGCAGGGAAAGGTGGGGTCAGCTGAACGCCTGTATCGAGCCCTGCCTGAAGCCAGCCCTGTCCACAGGTGTTTTCAGTTTTCACTTGGGCCTCTTGTTAGGTTTCTGCCATCTGTGCCTGTAGTGGCCTGGGCCACTGTCCTGATCCAATGTCTATCTTTTTTAAACAGAAGGGCGTTCCTTCACCCAACCCAACTCGTGTTCCCTTTGAACTGTCACAGCGTGCCTGTCCGTCTCTGCTTCCCATGGGCCATGCAGCCACATCAGCCTGTACTAAACAAGTGTCTGTTATGTGCTGGGCTCCACTGAGTGCCAGGGACAGTGTACCTGCAGCCCCTGCTTTTGTGAAACTGATTTGGTGGGAAAGACAAATGGTAATCCTGTACACAGTGACACGGCAACTGTTAGAAACAGGAAAGAACAACAGTGCCAAGACGTGGAGGGGTCTGGGGATAGTCAGAGAGGACCTCAGGCAGGAGGAGGGAGTAGCCAGGCAGAGGAAACAGTCCATGCAAAGGCCCTGTGGCTAGAAGTGACAGGAAGGACAGCAGGAAGGCTGATAGTCTGGGGCGCAGTACAGCACCAGGCTGCATGGGTGAGTGACGAAGGTTTGTGGGGGCTCAGCTTAGGCAAGTTTGTGGGACCTCTCAGAAACAATACACCTTTATGAATGAGATTTATGACAGCAAAGATTTATTTAGAAAATTCCTATGCAGGATGGGTCCATTCACTTAGAGAATCTGCCTCTGGGGACTTCCCCAGGGGTCCAGTGGCTAAGACCCATGCACTCCCAATGCACGGGGTCTGGGTTCCATCCCTGATCAGGGAACCAGATCCCACATGCCACAGCTAAGATGTGGAGCAACTGAATAAATACTTTTAGAAAAGGAAATCTACCTCTGCAAGGTGGTTGGTATGGTATGGAACTACTTTACCAGGCAATAAAGCTTGTCACCCTGGCTAGCCTGCCCCTCACCCCCTCCCTGGGAAGCCCCAGACCATGCATACCCCAGTAATGAGGGTGAAGCCTGGGGCAAGAGTGTGGAGTGTGCAGGGTCTGCTGGAGATTGGAGAGGCCTAAAGGATTTTAGTTGTGGTGGGGTAGATTCGAGGGGTCATCCGGTTTGCACTGGTGGACTGATTGGAAGCCAACAGGAGCAGGGGTGAGAGGCAGTTTGGGAGGTTATTTCAGTGGTTTAGGCCTAGGTCAAAGGTGGTACGGTGAGCTGGGAAGTCGTGAGGTGTGACCTACGATTCACGTGCACAGCCCCTGCTAATGATCGCTGAGTTTTCAGGGTCTCACTAGTTTGTACAAAAATGCTGCCCTGAACATTTTAATAAATGTTACCACATAACTTTGGTAAACTTGTGCTTATATCTGAGGGGCAGACTCCTAGCAGTGGAATTGCTGGAACAACCGAATTTTCACCATCTGGTATGTTATTGGTGAAGTGGCCCTCCAAAGTGGTTTTGTTAACTTACCTTTGCTGGCAATAGACCTCAAAACCCAGGCAGCACTGACCATTATACTTTCCATTAAGATGTGAAAACCAGGGTTTCCCTGGTGGCTCAGTGGTTAAAGAAGAAAATCCGCTTGCCAGTGCAGCCGATGTGGGTTGGATCCCTGGTACGGGAAGATCCCACATGTCTCAGAGGCACTAAGCCCTAAGCCCGGGTGCCACAACTTGAGCCCATGTGGTGCCAACTGTTGAAGCCCATATGCCTACAGCCTGTGCTCCCCAACAAGAGAAGCCACTGCAATGAGAAGCCCGTGCACTGCAACTCGAGAGGAGTCCCCAATTGTGGCAACTAGAGAAAAGCCCGTGGCAACCCACTCCAGTGTTCTTGCCTGGATATTCCCAGGGACAGGGGAGCCTGGTGGGCTGCCGTCTATGGGGTCGCACAGAGTCGGACATGACTGAAGCGACTTAGCAGCAGCAGCAGCAGCAGCAGCAGCAGCAGCAGCAGAGAAAAGCCTGAGCAGCAACAAGGATCCAGTACATACAACCAAAAATATAAACAAAATTTTTTTTAAGAAACTGTGGAAACTGCATCTTTGGGTCCCCTGAAGCCACCAGACTGGAGAGGCCATGTGCAAAGGCCACGCAGAGATAGAGATGCCCAGAGAGCCCCACTTGGTCCAGCCCCACCTGGGGCCTTCACAGCCCAGGTGCACACAAGTGAGCAAGTGAGTCTTCAGATGTCCCCAGCCCCAACCCTCAGGATGTCACAAGGATGCAGGAAGCAGAGAGAAGCTGCCCAGAAAAACCAAGCAGATTCATGAACAAGAGAAGTGCCATATTTAAGGTGGGGAGTGGGATTATATATGATTCATATACACATGCACATATATAAACTCATTTTTACTTCTGCATGTTTGTTTTCACCCTGAATATTCATTGGAAGGACTGATGCTGAAGCTGAAGTTCCAATATTTTGGCCATCTGATGTGAAGAGCCAACTCATTGGAAAGACCCTGATGCTGGGGAAGATTGAGGGCAGGAGGAGAAGGGGATGACAGAGGATGAGAAGGTTGGATGGCATCACTGGCTCAGTGGACACGAGTCTGAGCAAACTCCTGGAGATAATGAAGGACGGAAGCCTGGCGTGCTGCGGTCCATGGGGTCACAAGGAGCCGGATATGACTGAGTGACCGAACAATAACATGTTGTCATGTCTCTTGCTTTAATACAGTCACATGACCTCTCTGACTATCAACTATGAAACATGGAAACTTAATAGACCTCCTTCTACCTCCCTCGTTTCTGATGATCAGACTGTAGTTTTTAGTACTTCTGGTGGTTTCCTTTTCATTGTTAAACCTCTTCCCCGGTGGCTAAGATGGTAAAGAATCTGCCTGCAGTGCAGAAGACCCAGGTTTGATCCCCCGGTCAGGAAGATCCCCTGGAGAAGAAAATAGCAACCCACTCCAATGTTCTTGCCTGGAGAATCCCATGGAGAGAGGAACCTGGCAGCCTACAGTCCGCGGTGTCGCAAAGAGTTGGACACGACGGAGCGACTAATACTTTCACCCTTTCAGTATGTGTTGACTCCTCATCAAGATGGGGGAATTCTCTAACTTCCTTCTGTCTCTGGATTCTTCTTTAGGAGAGTTATTTGCATGCTGACACGGTGTGTGACATGTGCATGGCTCCACTGAAGTGTTCTGAGGCCGGGGTTATCTTTTCTCTTGAAAGTGACTGTTCTTTCTATTAAATACTGGAGATACTGCCTCATTCCTATTGATAATATTCAGTAATTTTGCTAAGAAGTCCTAGGGTTGATTTTTCTTTAAAAAAAAAATTATTTATTTATTGCTTCGGATGTTAGTTGCAGCATGTGAGATCATTTTTCCTTTTTAGTTTCGGCATGTAGACTCTTAGGTGTGGCATGTGGGACCCACTTCCCTAACGACAGATCAGATCCCGGACGCCTGCATTGGGAACACGGAGTCTTAACCACTGGGCCACCAGGGAAGTCCTTGATTTTTCAAAGTGTTTTTTTATTCTCCTAGAATATGGCATGTCATTTCCAATTGCACATTTAGCTGCTTTTTTTTCTCCCATCATTTGAAAAAATTAATTTTCTATGGTTAACTTATTTTCAATTTGTATTGGTGTTTTGGGCACCAATTTTTTTCTTAATTCTGACATAAATTTTTAAAAACCCCATTCTATTTTCAATTTCATTGAGCTGTTTTTTTTAGAATTCAAGTGTTTATTAAATTCTGTGAATTCAAGGGACTCCCTTGATGGTCTAGTAGCTAAGACTTTGTGCTGCCAATGCAGGGGGCCCCATTCTATACCTAGTCAGGGAATTAAGATCCCATATGCCACAACTAAGACCCAGCACAGCCAAATAAATATTTTAAAAAGCAATTCAAAAGAAAAAGATAAAGCAATTCAAAAGAAAAAGACTTTAAAAAATATTCTATGAATTCAAGAAGTCCAAATGGAATCTCTACAACTCGTGTTTTTTTTTTTTTTAATTCAAGTAATTTCCAACTTTATTTTTGCATCTCATTTTTTTCATGCGTTTGCTTTTTATTTACTGTCTTAAATTTTATAGAAGTATAGTTGATTTACACCTTGCATTATGTTTGTTTCCCCAGAATAGAATATTTTTCTGTGCTTGTGTGTATGTTCCTTTGTGGAGGTTGTTTTCTAGTTGCAGCTTGTTTGGAGACGGTCCGCGTCTGTTTTTTCCTCTCCTGTTTGTGCTTCATAGACATGGCCTTTCCCAGACCTTGGTCCTAAGCATCTGTCTTAGGTGAATTCTCCTGACTCCCTTGCCTCCTTATCAGAGCATTGTCTGCCTTCCTGGCGCTGCAGTTCAAGGTCTGAGCCCTGCTTTTTCTCAGCTTTTCTATAACTGAACAGGAAGCGGAGGGACTCAGGCTGTGGGTGGCCTTGCTTGGCCAGTAGGCTGTGCCCTTCTGTGATTCTTACCCAAAGTCCTAGACCTTGGAGGGGATCAGAGAGGCAACCACTCTTCCTGTCCAGTCTTCAGAGTTCCTCCGATCAGCAGCAGACTCGGGAGCCCTGGCTGCCCTCTGTGGGGAGGGGTCAGGCTGGAGTGGTCCTTGCCTCACTCTCCTCTTTCTGATAACCGTGTTTATCCTGCCCCTGCAGAAGGAGGAAGGATGTGCACAAAGCTGCTTTTGACGTGGGCAGTGGGGCACATGATGTAAGAGGCATTCCAAAACTCAGTAAAAAGCAAAAATATTTCAGTGCTGTATTTTAAAAGTCAAGTTAATGTTAAGAAAACAAAACCTGATGATGAAAATGTTCAAGACCGGACCAGTCAGAGTGAGGATGAGGGTGAGACAGTGAGGCTGTGCAAGTGTAGGGTCCAATCTGGGCTTTTAAACCAGCGGTCCCTGGTATTTTTTTCTTCTTCTTTTTCCTCCTATTTTTTGGCAGTGCAAAGTGACATGCAGGATCTTAGTTTCCCAGCAAGAGATCGAACCTTCACCCTCTTCCAGTGGAAGCCTGATGTCTTAACCCCTGGACCACCAGGGAAGCCTCAGTATTTCTTTATATTTTCAGAGTTTATATTTCCTAACTTTCCAGGTTCATGCTCTCAGAGTAAAACTTGAAATCCTTATTGTAGAGGTGCCACAAGATCTCTATGAAAGAAAGAAATTCTTAATAATGGACAGCCAACAGGGACCTACTACAGGGAACTGCTGCATGTTCTGTGGCAGCCTGGATGGGAGGAGGGCTCGGGGACATGTGTGTGTACGACTGAGTCACTCCTCCTGACACTGTCACAGCGTGCTTTCACGGCTATACTTCAATATACAAGAAAAGCTTGAACGAAAGAAAGAAACCGAAATGCCAGCACAGCATCCCAGCTCTTCAAGCTCTGTTCATCTGACCAAGCTTCCTTTCAAGGTTATTAACTCTGAACTGTATAATCACATAGCTGTCATCATAGCAGAAACAGACTTTTGTTTTTTGGCTTTTCCCACTTAGCCTTATATCATAATGAAGTTTTCCTGTGTCTTTGTGGTCTTCACGTTTAACATTTCAGTGGCTGGGTAACAGTCGCATCCTTTTCCTGCAGAGAAAGTTGGGCCAGATCTCAGTGTTAGGCGTGAGTCTGCTTCTTCTAATGGGCTTCCCAGGTAGTGCAGTGGTAAAGAATCCACCTGCCATTTTAAGAGATTCAAGAGACTTGGGTTCGATCCCTGGGTCAGGAAGATCCCAAAGAGAAGGAAATGGCAACCCACTGCAGTATTCTTGCCTGGAGAATCCCATGGACAGAGGAGCCTGGTCCACAGAGTCACAAAAAGTTGGAGATGACTGAGGGACTACATACATAGGCATGTACTTCTTACAAAGGCATGTGTCTAATCTCTGTCTCACGATCCGCATCCCCTTCTAGGGGCATCTGCTTCAACCCAAGGCTGCCCTGTTAACAGGAAGGACCCTGCTCCCCTATTCTGCCTCCCTGGCATGGTTGTGGCCATTTGAACTAGAGGTGGGCATCTCACCCAGGGCACCACCCACCTGGTTGCCAAATCAGGTCCTCTCTCGCTTGGCCAGAGACCAAATGACTTGGTAGCTGAGTCATTAGTAGTGGATGGACAGCTAGACTCAAGGTTTCAGAACTTCTGTTGGTGAAGTTTCTGGACTTGGCTTGAGGTTCTGACCTCCCAGGTCTTGATTATTCTGCTTGTTCCTGGATTCTGAGAGCTCTGCTGCTGCTGCTGCTAAGTCGCTTCAGTCGTGTCCGACTCTGTGCAACCCCATTAACGGCAGCCCACCAGGCTCCCCCGTCCCTGGGATTCTCCAGGCAAGAACACTGGAGTGGGGTGCCATTTCCTTCTCCGTCTGAGAGCTCTAGATCCCTATAAGTAAGTAGAGCCACTTTGAAGAGGGTTCTGTAATTGCTCTCATCTTTCACTCAAACTTCTTTTATTCTCCATTTATCTGTCTAAAGAGGACTAACATATATACTACCACGCATAAATAGATAGCTAGTGGGAAGCTACTGTATAGCACAGGGAGCTTAGCTCTATGATGACCTAGAGGGGTAGGATGGGGCGGTGGGGGCTGATTCATGTTGTTGTATAGCAGAAACTAAACACAACTCCAATTTAAAAAAAAGAAGGTAGGAAATAAAGTAGAGACATAGGGACCTTCACTCTGTGCTGTATCGTCACTCTCTTTACATCTTCCTATGCTGCTGCTGCTGCTAAGTCGCTTCAGCCGTGTCTGACTCTGTGCGACCCCAGAGACGGCAGCCCATGAGGCTCCCCCCATCCCTGGGATTCTCCAGGCAAGAATACTGGAGTGGGTTGCCATTTCCTTCTCCAATACATGAAAGTGAAAAGTGAAAGTGAAGTCGCTCAGTCGTGTCCCACTCTTCACGACCCCATGGACTGCGGCCCACCAGGCTCCTCTGTCCATGGGATTTTCCAGGCAAGAGTGCTGGAGTGGGGTGCCATTGCCTTCTCCGTACATCTTCCTATACTGTTTACATATTCCTATACTGTTGAATATTCGGGTTCTTTTTAGTTATCTACAACCATCAGTTTCATTGAAATTAGTTTTTATTCTTTCTTAAGATGACTCCCTTAGTATTGTTTTCAAGATTATTGGAACAAAGGACATGTTTTTTATTATATGTTATTATTTTATTTTCAAAGGATTATATCAGTTTGCACTATCACCAGCCATATACGAGCAGACATCCATTTTGCCAAAAACTTACTAGAATTGGGCATTATTTTTTTAATTGGAGTATACAGTTGCTTTACTATGTTTTGTTTCTGATGTACAACAAAGTGAATCAGCTATATACATACATGCATATACCCCCTCTTGTTTGGATTTCCTTCCACCACAGAGCACTGAGTAGAGTTCCCTGTGCTATACAGCAGGTTCTCATGGGCATTATTTTCAATTCATTCTTGTATTCATTCAAAAATATTTATTGATCACCTACACCCCAGGCATAGTTCAATAGATATAAAATATTAATTTAATTGCCAACATCCTCTGGATCAAGAGAGTTCCAGAAAAACGTATATTTCTGCTTTATTGACTATGCCAAAGCCTTTGACTGTGTGGATCACAATAAACTGGAAAATTCTGAAAGAGATGGGAATACCAGACCACCTGACCTGCCTCTTGAGAAACCTCTATGCAGGTCAGGAAGCAACAGTTAGAACTGGACATGGAACAACAGATTGGTTCCAAATAGGAAAAGGAGTACATCAAGGCTGTATATTGTCACCCTGCTTATTTAACTTATATGCAGAGTACATCATGAGAAATGCTGGGCTGGAGGAAGCACAAGCTAGAATCAAGATTGCTGGGAGAAATATCAATAACCTCAGATATGCAGATGACACCACCCTTATGGCAGAAAGTGAAGAAGAACTAAAGACCCTCTTGATGAAAGTGAAAGAGGAGAGTGGAAAATGTTGGCTTGAGGCTCAACATTCAGAAAACTAAGATCATGGCATCTGGTCCCATCACTTCATGGCAAATAGATGGGGAAACAGTGGCTGACTTTATTTTTGGGGGCTCCAAAATCACTGCAGTGACTGGAGCCATGAAATTAAAGACGCTTGCTCCTTGGAAGGAAAGTTATGACCAACCTAGATAGCATATTCAAAAGCAGAGACATTACTTTGCCAACAAAGGTCCATCTAGTCAAGGCTATGGTTTTTCCAGTGGTCATGTATGGATGTGAGAGTTAGACTATAAAGAAAGCTGAGTGCCAAAGAATTGATGCTTTGGAACTGTGGTGCTGGAGAAGACTCTTGAGAGTCCCTTGGACCGCAAGGAGATCCAGCCAGTCCATCCTAAAGGAGATCAGTCCTGGGTGTTCATTGGAAGGAATGATATTGAAGCTGAAACTCCAATACTTTGGCCACCTGATGTGAAGAGCTGACTAATTTGAAAAGACCGTGATGCTGGGAAAGATTGAGGGCAGGAGGAGAAAGGGATGACAGAGAATGAGATGGTTGGATGGTATCACTTGATGGACATGGGTTTGGGTGGACTCCTGGAGTTGGTGATGGACAGGGAGGCCTGGTGTGCTGCAGTCCATGGGGTTGCAAATAATCAGACATGACTGAGTAACTGAACTGAACTGATGAATTTAATTTGCTTGCCTCTTAATCTATTGGTGTTCTCAAAGAAAAATTTTGTAGTTGACACTTGTTAAAAATGGCAAGGGAGATTTTATTAAGACCGTTGTGATAAGGGAAAGGATTGAACTCAAGTCTGAGCACAGTGACAGGGGACTTCCCTGGTGGCCCAGTGGTACCGGTCTGATCCCTGGCCAGGGAACTAGGATCCTGCATGTCTCGCATGGCACAGCCAAAAGGTAAGGAAATAGAGTAATGACAACTGGGAATTTTCAGTCACAGAACAGAGTGAGAGGGTGAGTGGATGGAAAGTTAGATTAGCTAGCAAGGGTAAGGTGATTCTTGCTTAACCATCTTCACAGGAGTCTTACTAAAGACTGACCCAAGACTTAGTTTTCAAGGGAAGGGAATTAACCTGACTTGGGAAGATTCTTTGCTAAAACTAAGCTCAACAGGCCAAGGTTGAAGGCTAGTTGAGATGAGGGTTCAGAAGTACCTGAATAAAGTTTGGTTAAGGATGGAGTCTTTGTCAACTCCAATTTTTTTTTTCATGAATATTGTTTTTTTAAAACTTGATTTAAAAAAGTATTTATGCTGCTTCAGGATCTCTGTTACAGTAGCACGTTATAATCTAATTTTTAAAAAATAACAAAGTCATTCCTTTTTAACATTTAGTTATTAATAGTTGTTTTTGGCTGTGCTGGCTCTATTTTTGCTGTGCAGGCTTTTCTCTAGTTGAGATGATTGGGGGCTACTCTCTAGTTGACAGGTGGGCTTCTCTTGTGGAGCACAGGCTCTAGGGCCCGAGGGCTCAGTAGCTGCAGCTCCCGGGCTCTAGAGCACAGGCTCAGTAGTTATGGGGTATGGGCTTAGTTGCCCCACAGCATGTGGGATCTTCCCAGAACAGGGATGGAGCATGTGTCCCCTGCATTGCAGAGCAGATTCTTAACCGCTGGACCACCAGGGAAGCCCCTAGAATTTCATTCTTAAAACGAAGTCCCAAAATTAGCCTTCTAGGATTCTAAAAGCACTTGCATTCTCTTCCAATTCTTTTCAACTCCAATTTTTGTAATGTGCACACTTCTTATTGAACATAGAAATTAATCCTTCAACTGAAAGCTAATTAAAAAAATGCTTTCTTGTGATGATGCTGTGAGGTGACTTGTTGACCAGCCTGGGGGAGGCCAGCGCTTGGAGCTGAGGGGCCTTTGCGGCTCTTCACCTGGGGGTTCCTTGAGGTGGACATCGGGGAGGAAAAGTCTGAAGAACAAGTATGGCTGAATTCAGCTGGGAAACAGAGGAGGGTGTGGTTGTAATGACTACAGCAAACACGTCTTGGACTTGAGAGCGTCCACGGGCCCCCTGCTATCAGCACGGGTGAGCCTCACTCCTGCCCTGCAGTGGCGGTGTGGGCGGTGCCTGTCCACAGGTGAGACCGGGGAGAGGGGAGGGGGTTTGCCTGGGATCTCAGAACCAGCCAGTGCTCGCCTCTTTCACAAAACTCCTATCAAGTGAAGAAGAAATGTGTATTTTCTCCACCTCAGCGTCCAGAGAACCAAGCCAAAGCTGGAGTTTGGCCAGAATCCTGGAGAGCAGGGGTCCCTCTGAAGTGACGGTAGTAGCCTTACTGTAGTGTCTTCCTGTGAAAGCAAGCAATCAAAAAATTAAGGGATATGGCCACTAGGGGGCAGCAGAGACTGGTGTGCTGCATGACCGCCCCTTCAACAAAGCTCTGACTTGCTCCGGATCCATCGGAGAGAATTTTTCAGCTATTATTTTATTTGTTTCTCTTTTTTCCATTTTAAAGTCTTTATAGAAATTCTTACAATATTGCTTCTGTTTTATGTTTTGTGTTGTTTTTCCTAGAGGTGTGTGGGATCTTAGCTCCCCAAACAGGGCTCAAAGCTGCATCCCCAGCATTGAAAGTCGAGGTCTTTACACTGGACCACCAGGGAAGTCCATTCCAGCTATTACTTTAATGAGCAGGCCACTCTATCTGTGTTTGCCATATATTTGTGAAAATATGCATACACTTCTGTGAATTTCTCTTTGAAACCTAAAGGATTATCCCATCCATGCGCACTGTTCGACATAAATTAATTTACATCATCCTTCTAGCAACGCTATGTAGTAGATACTGTAGTAGCATCCCCATCTTACACACAAGGAAATGGAAGCACAGAGATGTTAAGTATTTTCCCCATGGTCACACGGCTTGGAAGTGACAAAACCAGGATTTGAACACAGATCATGGGGCTCTGCCTGGGCAGAGGGCTCCCCTGTCCATCTGGCCGCATCACTGCCCTGCTCACCAAGTATGTGCTGAACACCTACAGATTTCAGGAACTGTGCAGGAGAGGGGTATGAAGGTAAACAAGGCAGCAAAGGCCCCTGCCCTCCTGGTGTTTACAAATGGCATGAAAAGATGTTCCATGGTCACTTTCCATTTATTGAGCACCCACTCTGTGCAGGCCCTGTACATGCTTCATTTCATTTACTTTCCATAACTCTTCGAGGTTGCAGTTAATTAGCAGTTAGTTCGAGTTCCAAATAGGAAAAGGAGTACGTCAAGGCTGTATATTGTTACCCTGCTTATTTAACTTATATGCAGAGTACATCATGAGAAATGCTGGGCTGGAAGAAGCACAAGCTGGAATCAAGATTGCTGGGAGAAATATCAGTAACCTCAGATATGCAGATGACACCACCTTTATGGCAGAAAGTGAGGAGGAACTAAAAAGCCTCTTGATGAAAGTGAAAGAGGAGAGTGAAAAAGTTGGCTTAAAGCTCAGCATTCAGAAAATGAAGATCATGGCATCTGGTCCCATCATTTCATGGCAAATAGATGGGGAAACAGTGGAAACAGTGTCAGGCTTTATTTTTGGGGGCTCCAAAATCACTGCAGATGGTGACTGCAGCCGTGAAATTAAAAGACGCTTACTCCTTGGAAGAAAAATTATGACCAACCTAGATAGCATATTGAAAAGCAGGGACATTACTTTGCCAACAAAGGTCCGTCTAGTCAAGGCTATGGTTTTTCCAGTGGTCATGTATGGATGCGAGAGTTGGACTGTGAAGAAAGCTGAGTGCCAAAGAATTGATGCTTTTGAACTGTGGTGTTGGAGAAGACCCTTGAGAGTCCCTTGGACTGAAGGAGATCCAACCAGTCCATTCTAAAGGAGATCAGCCCTGGGTGTTCTTTGGAAAGAATGATGCTAAAGCTGAAACTCCAGTCCTTTGGCCACCTCATGCGAAGAGTTGACTCATTGGGAAAGACTCTGATGCTGGGAGGGATTAGGGGCAGGGGGAAAAGGGGACGACAGAGGATGAGATGGCTGGATGGCATCACCGACTCGATGGGCGTGAGTTTGAGTGAACTCCGGGAGATGGTGATGGACAGGGAAGCCTGGCGTGCTGCAATTCATGGGGTCGCAAAGAGTTGGACACGACTGAGTGACTGAACTGAACTGAACTCGAGGCCCCTAGAGCACAGCCCTGGAGCTGGGTGGCCTTGTCCTGTGTTTTATGAGCTGTATCATCTTGGGTGCATCATCTAAGCACCTCACCTAAGCCTGTGGGCACTAATAAAAGCTCCTCTCACGGAAGTGCTGTGAGGATGAAATGAGCGAATCCATGTGAAACACTTAATATGGCATTCTATACATGTTAACTTTGGAGCCAAAGTCTGCACACATTTTCAAATCATTTTTACACAATTTGAAATTGCTTTACAGATAACTTGCACTGAGTTACTTTGCTATTGTCATCTAAGAGTGCCCATTTCTTTCTTGCCTTGTAGGGTTCTTTACAATGTTTTCAGTTTGATAGGTGATTGATAGGATCTGTCGTTTCAGTTTACATCTTATAATTACCAATGAGGCTGAACTTTTAAACACACATTTATTTCCCAAATATATACATTTTAAGTTATTTATTTATTTATTTAGCTGTACTGGGTCTTATTTGTGGTATGTGGGATCTAGTACCCTGATCAGGGGTTGAACGTGGGCCCTCTACATTGGAAGCATGGAGTCTTAGCCACTGGGCCACCAGGGATGTCCCCCATTTATATATTTTTTATGTGAATTGACTGTTTCCTGTTTGGTGGCTCAGATGGTAGAGAATTTGCCTGCAATGCAGGAGACCCAGGTTCAATCCCTGGGGCAGGAAGATCCTCTGGAGGAGGAAATGGCAGCCATCTCTAGTGTTCTTGCCTGGAGATTGCCATGGACAGAGGAGCCTGGCAGGCTACAGTCCATGGGGTTGCAAAGAATTGGATACAACTGAGCAACTAGGTGGCAGCAGCGCAGCTCTGGGCCCTAGCACACTCAGAGCAATTTTTTTTCCCCTTCCGAGAAGTCTGCCTAAGTTTCCAAGGTGAGGTTTCTGAGCCCATGAATCTGAGGCCTGGAGTTGGGCAGCAAGGAGGGCTGCCCTTCTGGAATGTCAGGAATCCCAGGGACATCTGGCCTGCTTTGCATCTGCCGGCCTGCCGGCCTGCCGGCCAGCAGCATTCTCCCTTGTGGGGAGTGAGGCTTCATGATGGGCCTGGAAACACTGAGGCCTCTTTGATCCAGTCTCCTGCTGAAGTCCACGGTGGATGACCTTGAGGGCTAATTTGATGTCCCTGGGCCTCACCTCTTCTGTAAACAGAGGTGACAAGTTCTGCCAGGCCTGGAATCCACACACTGACATCTGGAAGAAACAGGACTAGAGAAATTCATTCCAGTCCCAAGGAGGTCCCTGAACTCTTAGGATAGAAGCTTCCTTACAAATTCCCTGAGACCTTTGCTCCTCTTTTAGAGTCTCACAGACAAGGATGATATTTTCTGCCCTTGGGCTCATACTTCTAATTTTATTTTATTTTTAAATTAATTAATTAATATTTTGGCTGTGCCAGTTCTTGTTGCAGCACATGAAATCTTTTAGTTGAATCCTGTGGGATCTAGTTCCTTGACCAGGGATTGAACATGGACCCTCTGCATTGGGAGCACAGAGTCTTAGCCAGAGGACCATCAGGGAAGTCCCTCCTACTTCTAATTTAAATCAGTGTATGCCCCAGGCTAGAACAGATCACCTCTCTGTACCTTAATTGGACCAGACAGCACTCACCAAAGGAGTTTAACCAAGGGAACCAGCCACTCAGGAGGACTTTGCTATTGCAAGCTAGTTCTTTGGAATTTGGGGAGGCAGAATCAGGAGGGAGAAGAAGAAGAGGGAAGAGGAGGTACAAAGGCTGAAGGGCAGTGGGGCCATCAAGAAGAAACAGGAGCGTGGGCTTAGTGGAGTGGCAAGGCTAAAGAGGTGTGTGTGTGTGAACATCTCTAATGTGCAGAATACCAGACCAACAGAGCTCCAGGGCGATTAGCCTGTAATATTCTGTGACTTCCAGAACCCACAAGGATTTTGTAATAGAATTTGCAAATGAGCACTTTGTTATTACAAACTCCTTGTAAATATAATTTCAATGAGGTGTAACAGTTCATCAAACGAGACCTTAATTTATTTAGTCATTCCTGTGAAGTCAAACATTTAGGTTCTTTGAACATGTCAAATGATTATAAATAATGCTGAAAGGAACATCTTTATACCTCAGCTTTGTTTCCTTAGGTTACATTCCCAAATAAATAATTAGTAGGTCAATGAAAAGGAGTGCTTTTAAGACTCTTGATCTGTAATGCTAAGTAGTTATTTTTTCTAAATAGTTATTTCCCATTTTTGGAAGTTTTTTCCGTTATAATTTTATTTATTTATTTACTTTTGGCTGTGCTGGGTCTTTGTTGCTGCATGGGCTTTCCCTGGTTGTGGAAAGTGGGGATTACTCTCTAGTTACGGTGCTCAGACTTCTTATTTTGGTGGCTTCTCTTACTGTAGAGCATGGACCGTAGGGCGTGTGGGCTTCATTAGTTTCGGTTCCCAGGCTCTAGGGCACAGGCTCAGTAGTTGTGAAGCATGGACTTAGTCACTCTGCAGCATGTGGGATCTTCCCAGATCAGGGATCGAACCTGTGTCTCCTCCATTGGCAGGCAGATTCTTTACCACTGAGCCACCAGGGAAGCCCCAGAAGTTTTTTTTATCTTGGAAATATTTTAAATGTACACACACATGCACACATAATTAGAATGAAAAATTCCCATTCCTTATCACTCAGTATTCATATTTGCCAACATTTCAATAGTCATTTTTAATCTTCATTTTGGGAAAGGGACTATATCTCAATGTAGCCAGTATGATTGCTGACTATTTAGATTTTTACAGAGTTTTCATTATCCTATAAAATGCTGCAGTAAATATCCTTGTCACAAATCCTGTGCACCACTGTAAGCTCTTTCTCAAGGATAAATTCTTGGACAGACTTTTGGAGATAAGTTTACCCACATTTTCAAATCATTTTTACATAATACAGAATTGCTTTATAGAATGCTTGCACCAACCTACTTTTCTATCATCATCTAAGAATGTCTTAGCTATGAAATTAAAAGACACTTGCTCCTTGGAAGAAAACCTAGACAACCTATGACCAACCTAGACAGCATATTAAAAAGCAGAGACATTACTTTGCTGACAAAGGTCCATCTAGTCAAAGCTATGGTTTTTCCAGTAGTCGTGTATGGATGTGAGAGTTGGACTATAAAGAAAGCTGAATGCAGAAGAATTGATGCTTTTGAACTGCGGTGTTGGAGAAGACTCTTGAGAGTCCCTTGGACTGCAAGGAAATCCAACCAGTCCATCCTCAAGGAAATCAGTCCTGAATATTCATTGGAAGGACTGATGCTGAAGCTGAAACTCCAATACTTTGGCCACCTGATGCGAAGAACTGACTCAGTTGAAAAGACCCTGATGCTGGGAAAGATTGAAGATGGGAAGAGAAAGGGATGACAGAGGATGAAATGGTTGAATGGGATCACCGACTTGATGGACGTGAGTTTGAGCAAGCTCCGGGAGTTGGTGAAGGGAAGCCTGGTGTGCTGCAGTCCATGGGATCATCACAGAGTCAGACACGACTGAGCGACCGAACTGAACTGAAGAATGTCTAAGGGCTTCCCTTCCCTGGTGGCTCAGCTGGTAAAGAATCTGCCTGCAATGCGGGAAACCTGGGTTTGATCCCTGGGTTGGGAAGATCCCTTGGAGAAGGGAACAGCTCCCCATTCCAGTATTCTGGCCTGGGGGATTCGATGGCCTGTATAGTCCATGGGGTTGCAAAGAACTGGACATGACTGAGCAACTTTCACTTTTACTTTCAAGAATGTCTGCTTCTTCTTGCCTTGTATCATTCTTAAAATATTTTCAGTTTGGCAAGTGATTAATATTATCTTGTTGTTTTGATTCACATCTTGTAATTACCAATGAGGTTGGAAAATTTAAAATATTAATACATATATTTATTTCCTATTTATTCTTTTGTGAGCTGACCCCTTCCTATTTTTATTTTGGTGTTCCCTCACTTCCTTTTATTGCTTTCAAAGAGTGTCTCATATATAGGACTTTCCTGGTGGTCCAGTGTCTAAGACTTCATGCTCCCAATGCACGGGGCCTGGGTTCAAACCCTGGTAGGGAACAGGATCCCACGTGCTGCAACTAAGAGTTCACATGCCACAACTAAATATCCCGCATGCCGCAAAGAAGAGCAAAGATCCTGCATGCCACAACTAAGACCTGGTGCAGCCAAATAAATGGAAACAAATATTTAAAAAGAGTACCTTATGTAGAAATTATCAGCAGATGGCACAATACCAATTTGTTAAATGAAGGGAACATTTGTAAATTAGGTGAATAGAGTTTAGGGACCCTGAAAGGAGCAGGGCCATAATCTTGTGCTTGTGAACATGGGGAGCAGTTACCACCCCTGGCATAGAGACACCAGGAGCCAGAGCAGTCTCTGGGACCCAGGCAGACAGTGGCTTATAGAGGCACCCTGACTGAAGCCCTGTCTTCCTTAGAAGGGAACAGCTGACCCTGAGACATTGGCCAGGAGGGAGCCCTGCAATGAACTCCCAGACACAGCACTTCCCTCCCTCCCAAAGGAGCCTCTGAACCAACAGGAAGGCAAAGGACCACAGAACTGCTAAAGGCCCATTTCAGCCTCCTTGGATACCAAGCAGGGCATGGAAATGAACTTGGGTGCAAACCAAGGATACCCAGCACATCCAAAGTTACTCCTTCTTACCTGGATAGATTTTAAACTCATTTCCTCAATTTATTAGTTTTCAAGATGATTTAGAATTTTACGTTTTAATAATTTTATGTCATCCTATGAACCAAACTTGATGATTTTGCCTTTGGCATTTTTCTTAGGAGAACATTCTTCATCCCTGACTTCATAGCATAGCAACCAGATGCTATACTGTTTCCCCTTTGGAGTGGGAAGAGGGGAAAGATGTTTAAGCAAAATTCTCTTTTAGCAGCTTCTGTCTTTTAAGGCAGTTGACAAGATACTTCCAGGGGAGTGTGGTCCTTATATTCTCCCCTTCCTGCTGTGTGTAAGTTTTGTTGAAGGAGCTAATCTGGAAGGATACAGTCTAGCAGAGCTGTATCTTTTTTCTCAGCACTGTTTCAATTCCCCTCTGTTGACTCAGCCTTCAGCCTGCAAGGAAGCCAGCTAGTACCAGCTTGCACAACCAGTGGTTAATAGACAGGAATCTTGGGATCTGGCCATGAAACCCCTGTAGCTGGAAACTGGCTGTGATGAATGTATTTATACAATGGACACCAGCAAAAGCTACAAACCAGTGCTTTCTCTTCCTGCAGCTTAAAGCAAGTTTACTCGCACACACTGCTCTCCCCATACTTGTGTTATGGACTGGAGTTCTTGGCCTCCTTAATCAATAACAATTGACTAGAGACCAGACAGGAGATTCAGGTGAGGCTTTATTGGGGTCCCTGCTGTATCAAAGGGAGCGAGAACAAACAAGTTTTCCTTGTTCCCTGAGGTGGGGCGAGCTTGTTCCTTACATGGTGGAGTGAGGGCAGAGTGTGTCCGGGGTCAGGCTGGAGATTGACTTCTATGGTTTGCCCACCCCTTAGGTGGCGCTGTGTGTGCAGGGGCATGCCCAGTACCTTGCTTTTGCTCTAGGCACTGCAAAAGTGGCAGTTGGGTTTTTTGGTCTCTTTGTATCTTTGGGGTCCAGAATTTGCCCCAACTGCTCATGTTCAGTTTCTTTGTATTTAGTTGTTGGAGGAGAGGTGTGTCCAAGTGCCAACACTGCAGTGAAGGGTCCCAGGTCTCAGACCGTCTCATCTGGGCTCTGTCTTGGAGCCAGTGCAGGGGAGATGGGCATGGAGACCCGGGGCTCTTCTTTTTCTCTTTTCTGCCTTGCTTCCCACTCCACTTCTCCCAGGGCTCCCCATGCCCGCCGGCATGGTTTGGGGCACAGAGAGGGGAGGATTCAAGGAAGAGGGGTAAAAAGTCTTCAATAACTTGTGCCATTGCAAACTGGCCTCAAGTGTCCTCTGTTGTGGCAGGTGTTATGGCTCTTTGGCCTGGGACGGTCTTCTGGATTCTTGTCCGATGCTCACTTGCCCACTTTGATCTGAGCAATGCGTCTCCCAGCTGAACACAGGTGGCACCCCTTGCTCTTTCTGCTCTGCCTTTGAGGATGCCTATAGCCTCTGCCAGGTATCCCTTCACCTGGGCAGACACCTGTGTGGGGCAGGCTTCCTTCAAACTCACTTACTTGTGCTCTACAGTTTTTAATAATTAATATTTGGGGCCATACAGCTTATGGAATCTTAGTTCCCTGACCAGGGATTGAACTGGCACCCCCTGCATTGGGAGCTTGGAGTCTTAGCCACTGGACTACCGGGAAGTCCCTCCACAATGAGCTCCTGATGCGTGGAAACCTCAGGCATCCTCGCCCAGCCAATGAGTGGAGGGTCATTTCTCCAGAGACTGCTGGCTGTTCTCTTGGGAACATAGGGCAGCTCCAGCCTGTATCCACCTTATATCACCCAGGGCAAGAGCAGAGACACCTCTGGCCTCTTCTCTCCTAAATGATGGGGCAGTGAGACACCAGGGAACTCTCTTCCCCAGCTCCGGCAGCAGTTGGTGCCCCACAAGCCTAAGGTCTCAGTAAGCACCAGCTGAGAAGTAAAATGTCCATCTTTTCTTCCTCCGGATACTTCCAGTCCCCCTACGAGCGGTTCTCTTGCCCCCCTCACTTGGCTTAGGGGTGAGCCCTTAGGAGAGGGGAACTCCCAGAGCACACTCTACTCGCTTGAATTTCCTATCCTCCGTTCTTTTTTTTTTTCAAAATTATAGTTGATTCCAGGTGGCGCTAGTGGTAAGAACCTACCTGCTGGTGCAGGAGCTGTGAGATGCGGGTTCAGCCCCTGAGTCGGGAAGATCCTGGAGAAAGGCATGGCAGCCCACTCCAGCATTCTTGCTTGGAGAATCCCACGGACAGAGGAGCTTGGCGGGCTACAGTCCATGTGGTCAAAAAGATTTGGACACAACTGAAATGACTCTGTTTTAGTTGTACAGCAAAGTAATGTGTTTATACATATATATGTATATATCTATATTTAAAAAATTATTTTCCATTATAGTTTGTTACAGGATATTGAATATAGTTCCCTGTGCTGTACAGTAAATCCTTGTCGTTTATTTTATATGCAGTAGTGTCCATGTGTTAATCCAAAACTCCCAATTTATCCCTCCCCTGATTCCCCCTTGGTAACCATAGATTTGTTTTCTATGTCTAGGAGTCTGTTTTGTAAATAAGTTCATTCATACTATTTTTTTAGATTCCACATATGAGTGATATCACATAAGATTTGTCTTTTTTTCTGACTTTCTTCACTTCGTATGACAATCTCTAAATCTACCCATGTTGCTGCAAATGACCTTATTTCGTTCTTTTTCGTGGCTGAGTAGTAGTCCAGTGTGTATATGTCCTGTACACACATGCATGCTCAGTCACTTCAGTCGTGTCCAGCTCTTTGCCATCCTATGGACTGCAGCCCACCAAGCTCCTCTGTCCATGGGATTCTTCAGGCGAAAATACTGGAGTGGGTTGCCATGCTCTCCTCCCCAGGGATCAAAACCACGTCTCCTCCTTTGTGGGCAGATTCTTCACCCTTCAGCCGGCACTGAAGCCTTGTGCATACGTACTGCATCTTTAGCCGTTCCGCTGCCTATGGACACTTAGCTTGCTTCCATGGTTTTGTGGCTCTCTCCATGCAGACGGGGCCAGGTGTGCTCGCCTTGTCACCAGACACCAGGCAGTGACTCCCCTCTGGGCGCCTGGTGACTGTTGAAGGGCCACGTGTGAAGGGGCCCCATGTCCACCCTCTGTCTGCATTCTAGGGTGCCTCCCGCTCCTTGCTCTCTGCACTGAGCTGGCTGCGGTCTCCTGTTGCTTCCCTTGAGCCTGCTCTCTCAGTCCTCCCACGTGCCTTTTCTACTTCGCTAACCAAACCGGTGCACTGTGCACTTACTCAAGCAGCCAAACTGCCGGCTGAGGAGTCACCAGGGACCCCCCTCCCATCGTCAGACCTCGTGGTCCCTGCAAACTGCCCGTGTCTGGCTGGCCCGCCTTCCCTCTCACGGTCGCTCTCTGGTTTATACCCAGCCGTCTTCAAGCCCACACCTCTGGTTACTTTCCCAGCACCCAGGCTGTGCCTCTTATGAAAGGGCCCCACTCCTCATCTGACCTTGACCCCCAGACTGCCTCCAGTCGCATCCATGCTCATGGACCCCTGACCACTCCAGCTGAGAACCTCTCCTCCCTCAGGGCTCGGTGCCTCACCACTCACTGGGTGTGGGGACTGCAGGGTCTTCACTAGGGTCTTTTTTTTTTTTTCCATTTAGTGCTATTTCTTCCCTTTTATTTATGTTTTTAAATTAATTAATTGATTATTTATGGCTTCACTGCCGCATGGGCTTTCTCTAGTTGCAGTGCTTGGGCTTCTCATCACGGTGGTGGCTTCTCTTGTCGCAGAGCACGGGCTGTAGGGTGTGGGCTCAGTGGCTGTGGTACACGGGCTTAGTTTCCCCGAGGCATGTGTAATCTTCCTGGACCGGGGATCAAACCCTGGTCCCATGCACTGGCAGGTGGATTTTTACCCACTGGCCACCAGGAAGTCCTCCATGGAGGTCTTGGATGGTCTTCCTTGGGCCGTGTCTGGCACTGAGCAGATGCTCAGAACTAGCTGTCGAGTGAGTGGACAGACGCACTCGCCCCACTTCCCCGGGTGAAGTTTCTTGAGGGCAGGGGCCACGGACCTTTCACTCACACTGACCTAGAGTGCTCAGGCTGCTTTGCCAGATGGACAGCTGGCCCTCCACATATGCAGGTTTTTGCAGTCACTGATTCGACCAACTGCGGATGGAAAACACTACCCGATCATAGGTTGGTTGAATTCTGGGACACAAAACCCACAGAAATAGAGAGCAGACTATGAGGGATTTGAGCATCCTCCGATTTTGGTGTCCAAAGGGATCCTAGAATCAGTCCCCTGTGGATACCAAGGGATGACTTTATTTGTTTATTGACAGCTTGATAGCACCAATCTGGTCCTAGCCCCTTTAAGTGAACTGAACACACACACACACACACACACACACATTAGGAACATAGATTTTTAAAAGTCCAGTGTACGAGCCCCTAAAGCTTTCTGGAAATCATTAAGAAAAGAACCTTCTTTGTTGATGGAAATGTTTTATATATTCCTTGACCAGTATGGTAACCACTAGACATATGGACTGGGCCTCCCAGATGGCGCTACTGGTGAAGAACCTGCCCGCCAGTGCAGGAGACATGGGTTGAATCCCTGGGTTGGGAGGACCCCCTGGAGAAGGGAATGGCAACCCACCCCAGCATTCTTGCCTGGAGGATCCCATGGGCAGAGGAGCCTGATGGACAATAGTTCATGGGGCTGCAAAGAGTTGGACATGACTGAAGCGACTTAGCATGTACACATGCAGACATATGGACTATTGAGTGCTTCAGATAGGTCAGTGTGACCAAGGAACTGAATTTTCAATTGTATTTCATTGTAATTAATCTCAGTGTAGGTGACTTTATGTGGCCAGTGGCTGCCTTACTGCATAGCACAGTTGTAGGACCCTCCCATTCACCCCATTCTAAGCTTCTCACTTTCTCCTCCCCAGACCCCCAAGCCTCTTTCACCTCTGCCTAGGGTTCCCCTCTAACCTGCTTCGCCACCCACCTTGTCTGGCAGCTTGAGTTGGACCTATCTCTCCACCTCAGTCTCCATGTTCTCTCCAGACATCGTGTTTGGCCTCTGCCCAAACTGTACCCGTGAGGAAGAAACAGGCTTGCTTCAAGTCCAGACTCCACTAACCTCTGGCTTTCCCCCAGGGAGGGTGCTGCCTTGACAGCTTTCTGATGCTTAGGAGTAAGGAGGACACAGCCCAGCATGGATGTGCTGGCCATATGAATGACAGCTTTCCTCTCCTAGGACCTTCTCCACCTGCTGTCCTGAGCGCCCCCTTGTGGACAGGATAAGGTAGGACACATGACTGGTTCTTTGAAGTGAGCGGCCAGTGCGGCAAAGGGTAATTTCCTGTCTTATTTTCCATAGCTCTCTGGCTTAAGGTGAGACCCACTTTAATGGAAAATAAACAAGCAGTCAGGTGGATGACATCCTTTTTACGTTTACTACAGTACAGCAAGATTGTCCAAACCAGAGCCGATGTCTGCTGCAAGCAGGAGGCCCTGGGTACACCCCTTTCAAGCGGTCCAAAGGACATACCCAAATAAGACATTTAAGACGATTCTTCATTTCTCCGACAACAATTTCTCGAAGTGCATAATAGAATAAATAAATAGAAAATATATCTTTGTTCATAGTGACGCCTACGAGAAACGTTTACATACAAAACACACTATACATCTAATTCCCGAAAAAGGACCAGCTATTTCGGCAACAGGAAAAAGACAAGCATTTCAGAGGAGTGTTTTTTTTTTTTTTTTAAAGGCCTAACTCATCTTGAGGCTTCCAAACAGAAAGAACAACAAGAAAATTTTCTAAGCAGTAAGAAAATTTGTGCTACCAAGAACATGCCCAGACATGGGCTCTTGGTGAATGGTTTTGGAAGGAACATTATATGCACAGATCTTGTGCTGTTTGACAAATGTACAACTCTGAGGATTTTCAAATAGATATTTTCTTTCCATGAACTGAACCAAAGACAGTTATTATTCCTGGCCATCGGAAGTGATCGCATCCTAAGTGGTTCACAGTGTGAGACCCTTGCATTAAGAGTTTAGGAAAACTCAACAGGACTGTAGACGAAAAGAACATGAGGTCATCTGAACTCTCCTCCCTATGGGTGGGCCTCTGATCTTCCTGGAAGAGGTCCCTGCAGGGACTCGGGCCTCTGAAGCTGCCGTTTCCTTAGAGGCAGAGTCCCACCGTCACCCCCTAGCAGCTGAAAGACTTGTTTAGTGGGAAAAACCTCTTTGGCGACTGGCTCACCCTGGGAGCAGGGGGTGGACTTAAGGCTGAGCCTCACTGGGTGCAGCTGAACAGACGAGGACAAGAAGGGAAGGAGTTTGTGGCTGGGGCAGGAGAAGGGACAGACATGGTCATCATGAGACCCAGAGCAACCCTGGGGTCTCACGAGAGAGTATAAACCACAGACAGAGTTCTCCTTTTCCAGAGCTCTCCTGGCTCTCCAAGGTGGGCAGTTCTCCAAGAGGGCCTGGGGTGGACGGACCCTGGAGAGCCACCTAGCAAGCTCCCCAAAAATGTGTCAGGGTGGCCTGACACTGTCTGCTGGGCGCGCCTGCGGACCTGCAGATGCAGATAGCACCAGTGCAGTTATTGCGGTGGCTGGGTGCCCCTCCGGAGGGCAGGTAAGTTTGAGCCAAGTGGAGGCTGCAGGGCCTCCAGAGCCCACAGGAGGGAGCCCTTGTGTGCACGGTGAGGGGCCCGGGGCAGAAACAGTCCTGGCCAACAACTCTCTAGTCTCATCTTTTCTCCCTTCAAGGGGGCTTCTCCTTCAGGAGCGCCTGGCCCCTCCGGCCAGCAGTTGAGGCAGCATGGTGTGGCAGTGAGTGTGGGGAGTGGGGGCTCCCGTCCTGGCCCTGTTCTGGCCGTGTGGTTCTTCCCCTTCTTGGAGTCACATCTTCCCATCTCTACAACCAAGGCTTTGGACTAGGTGTCTCCTAAGGCCCTTTCTGGCTCCGAAAGCCCAGGTGCCCTGAGGTGTGAGCGCTTCTTGGGGGCTCCCCAGTGAGGAGCAGATGGGCCCCCCATGGAGGAGCCCACCCTTCTTGACTTGACTCCAACCTCTGTTGGAGTCATAGGTGGGGCTGGCTGGCCCACACTCTGGGTGTAAGGGGACCACCAGCCCTCCCTCTCATGCACGCTTCTCTGCTATGGGTGGGCCAGCGAGTCCAGGGCAATGGGCCACCTTGAAGTCATCCAGCTTCGGCAGGAAGGGCTCAGCCTCTGAACGCTCTAGAGGCTTCCCCGTCCCTGTCACCCATAAGCCCCCTGCCCTTTAACCCTATGAGCCCAGGGCCTCTCCTGCAAGAAGCTTCCAGACCCACCCGAGCACATAAACCCTTTCTTTCCCTCTGGGAACTGGCAGGGCCCCCATTTGAGCCCTCTCAGGATTCTCTGCCTAGCATCAGAAGGCACTTACACTGACCGTCTGTTGCGCCAGAGAGCCAAGCCCCTCACCCTGGGCCTTGCTTCTCACGCCTCCATCCTGTTTGCCTGGAGCGCCCAGCATCATGGATGTCGGCTGAGAAGAATGTTCTCGCCTACCACTGGACTCCAGACACAACATGAGAAGCCACAGACTTCTGGGCTCTCAGAACTGAAAGGGCCTTTAAAAGTCACCTAGTCCGACTCATGGCCTGGGCGCCAAGTCTCCTATTCTCCTCCAGAGGCAGGCTCGTCCACCCCGAGGGCAGCTGGTTCCATCTGGGTGGGCTCTGTCTACACCTGAGCTCTGAACCCGGTGGAGGTCGGGTCCCGCTTACAGGAATGAGGATTCTCCCTGCACCTCCTACCCTAACATTGAGCTGGAGAGCATGGCGATCTGTGAGCGACCCCGCCCTCCCACCCCCAGGTTGCCTCCCAGCAGGAGCAGAACTCCTGCCAAAGGGGACCTTTTTTGCCAGTAGAGCCCAGGGCTCCCTGTGGTCCCCACAGCCCCCACTGCAGAGGCACAGATAGAGAGACCCCCGGGAGGCTGCAGGGAGGAGAAGGTTTGCAGCATCAGCCCACATGGCCCTGAGGCTGCAGGTAGACACTTGAGGGGGGCGGGCGGCAGCACCAGGGGGCTCGGAAGCCTCCCCCTGGCCCATCAGGGCTGACACGAGGCCTTCCCCGGCAGCTGCCAAACCGGGGCTGTGGGAACCGGCCTCGCTGCCCTGGGCTGCTGCCCAGACTCCAGTGTCAGGGTCCACTGTGGGGGCGCACGGGGTGGCAGCGGTCCTCACAGCTTCTTCTTCCTCACCACCGGGATGGGCACCACTTGGAAGATTTTGGCATGGTGGTCCTCAGTGTCCAGGGTCACCCAGGTGGGCCGGAAGCTGCCTTTGAAGCCGACGAATACCATTTTCTCTGCAAAGCAGTAAGGTTGCCTAAGCATAAACTTCACGAGAGAATGGCTATGTACCCACTGCCTTCTGGGGTTCCCCACTGCCATTCCCTGGCCCCCACCAGGCTCCCCCTCCTCTAGCTGCACTGGACTGTGTCTCCCCAGGAAGAGCTTTGTGCCATGTTACCAATGGTGCCTGGTGTTGGTCTGTACGGGGCACACAGGGTCTCACCTGAGCCTCCAGCCACCTGTGCGGAGTGCTGGCTCTGTTCTATGCAGGGGATCCCCACCAAGAAACCAGTCGCCATCAAGCTGACCCTACAGTTAGCAGCAAGTGCCCGCTCCTCTCTGAAGCCCTGTGTCCCCATCTGTCAAGTAATGGCATTCAACTACAAGATCTCTGCCCTGGCGCCAATATCCCGTGGCTTTAGAAGGAAGTTCTGAGCAGCAGAGAAATTTGCCCAGGGGCCCTGAGAAGATGGTGTGGCCCAGCCAGAACTCTAGAATCCCAAGCCCCACGCGGGGCCCTCTGTCCCACAGCTCAGAGCTCAGCCCCATCCAAGGGATGTGGGTATCCATGTTGACACTGGGGAATGGCCTCGCCTGGTGGGCTGTACACATGCATCACCCCTGGGAAAGTGTCCCTTGACTGAGCAACGTCACCTTTATGTTCATCAGTTTTTGGCAACAGGGTCTTAATTAATTATTATTTTTTGCCCAGTCATCTAGCATGTGGGATCTTTTTTCCCTGACCAGGGATTGAACCTGCGCCCCTGGTACTGGAAGGCAGATTCTTAACCACTAGACCACTGGGGAAGCCCCAGGATCCTAATTTAAGGCAGATGCTTTCAGTACTGAGCTGAGGAAGATGCTTCTCTTTTCCTTGTTTTCTCTTTTGGCTCATTGGAAGGACTTTCATTGTTTCTGAATTTTCTCTGCGAGAGGCCTGGGATAAGCTTCCCATATGACAGGCTGCTAGCTTTGATGTGTTTTGCAGTCAGGATGGCCTGACTGCTAAGGATGGCTGGCTTTGCGTTAGAATATTAGGATCCAAATTCTAATCTTAAATGACTAATTCTTGAGCGGCTCTACCTTAAATGGAAATCACAGTACCTGTCATGCACATTATTAATGAATAACAGAATGAATAGGATGTTCAGCAAGGCACAAGGCTGGGTATTTACGTGATAACTATTGGGTTGGTCAAAAAGTTCATTCACGTTTTTCTGTTAAAAAAAAAAAAACAGAAACAAATACGATGTTCTATAACTTGGTATGGAAAACCCAAATGAACATTTTGGCCAACCCAATACAGTGGACATTATTATCAGGAAGGTTGCTTGGCTTCCTCTCTCAGCCTCCCCAAGGACTCTCTCATCACACAATCTGTGATGATGGTGATGAAATGCTGACATTTTTGTCCTGGTTGGTTTCCTCCCTGAGGGGCCTGTGCCAGGCTTTATGGCAGAAGAGCTGTGTGATGTTGGACAAGCCATATATATTCTCAAATGAGAGCTTTGCCAGCTACAAAGGACTGTACAAACGCTGGCCGTTGGCAGGAAAGCTGGGGCAGAGGTAGTGACTCTGGCAGATCCAGGCAGCAGGAACTGAGGCAGGAGGGTCAAACTGAGCCCCGTGGATTGTTGTTTTTCATTCGCTAAGTCATGTCCGACTCTCTGTGACCCCATGGACCGTATCTCACCAGGCTCCTCTGTCCAGGGAGTTTTCCAGGCAAGGATACTGGAGTGGGTTGCCAGTCCCTCCTCCAGGGGATCTTCCCGACCCAGGGATGGAACTCATGTCTCCTGCGTTGGCAGGCGGGTTCTTTACATTGAGCCACCAGGGAAGCCCTTTCTGCTGATACTTTTGTGGATTAAAAGGGCCACTTGCTGAGTCGATGGGTAAGTGACTATCAATTTCCTTCAGGTGTCTGATCACGTGTTAGAATGGCATTGCCACAGGGCAGGGACGGTGACCAGGGAGCCTCTTGCCCTGCACAACTGTGGACTGCTGGTTGTGTTAAAGATTCTGAGGTCACACCAGGTTTGGGGGGAAGTGTTCTGGCCTCAGCAGGAGGCCTGGGCATCCAGACTCAGGGTCAATGCAAGAACCCTTACCTTTCAGTTTGAGTCCCTTGTGTGCCCCGAGTTTTTCCAGCACTCTGGTCCACGGGCCTCTGGAGATGTATCTTCCCTTTGATGCCATGAGAACTACGGAACTGAACCAGAAAGGACAAATGAGAGGACTGGACGACAAAGTGGGGTAAAGGGTTCCCGGGCAGGGATGCTGCATGGTGGCTGGTGGGACTTGAGTCAGCAGTGCCCAGAGCCCTGCCAGGGACCGGGGGAGAGCAGGATTGTGTGTTGAGCTGACCGGCTCTTTCCATGTGATGACCGACATCTTGAACACCCTCCCACACGTCTGGCTGCAGTTGGTGCCCGTGATCTTCTCTCTGAGCCTGCTGTCAGCTCACTGCTTCTCCATGGCTGTCCCCAAGGAGGACAGAGCTGGCACACAGAGCCCACCATCGGGGACCAGCACCCACACCAAAGCCCGGCACACAGACAACTTCTGTGTGCATTTCTTAACCTGAAGGTACAAGGATTGTGTAGGACCCAATGGAAATGTGGTGATGGACGAAGCAGAGTGTGGAGTCACCCTGTGCTCAGGCGATTGTTAACCCCTCAAGTTCATGCCCCCCTATCTCCACTCAGGCAGGACAGTGTGACTGTTCCATGCTACAAATGTGGAGATGAAGTCACGTGGTTACTAAGCGTTGGGTTGAACAAAAAGAATGGGAAAACCTGAATTAATTCTTTGGCCAAGCCAATAGCTAGGATGACCTGCCGAAGGGGAGCCGTGCCTGGGATGGAGGAGGAGCAGGCCTGGGCTGCCCAGACCAAAGGACTCGACTTGCAAGAGTCCTGCTGAGGAGCTGAGATCTCTAGTCCCCTGGCCTGGGTGCGATCAGGCCAAAGTGCTGGAGAACAGCCATTGTGGGGGTCCACGCAGCCTGCTGAGCCAGACAGCAGGAAATGCACACCTCCCCCAGGAACAGAAGCAGGGCAGGGCCCACTGGGCCTTCTAGTTTTCCTCTCAGAGGAATCCTGTAACCACAGACCACAGTCCAGACATGGAAAAACTGTATAGGACTCTGGAAGCCGTTGTTACCCCCATACGTGTCCCATAGGGAGCAGAAAGACAGCTGTCAAAATGTAAAGAGCTCGTGTGTGGGAAGAGCAGAGAAGAGGGGAGCTGGGCTGCCCCGGCTCCTCTGGATCACAGAGGGCTGGGGGGTGGGGAGGAGGGCAGTGTGTTGCCAACAACCTTGACTCTGGATTCTGGATCCAGGCTCTGTTCCCAGGAGACTGTCCCCGTCACTCCCATTCAGAAACGAAGCTAACACCCCTTTGGCTCAGTTAAGCCTCCTTGCTGGGCTGGACTCAAATGAAGAGCATGCCCTCTGGGAGTAGGGTGGGAGAGAGATGGAGCTACTCATGTGCCCCGGCCTCCTGGCAGCACTGGAAGCTGCCTGTACTCTTCAGGGGCCCTTCTCTGCCTGGCCTGAGCTTCTCATGCCCACTGAGCCCCCACATCTGTCAACACGAGGCTCCCAAGGGGTGCTGACAGAGGCAGCCCCCAGAAGCCATCCTGGAAAGTTCTGGTGGGAGCAGTTGTGTCCTCCTTTCCCTGGGGCCCTGGGGCTGGGGTGGCCCTGTGGGTGGGTTGGGAAGGTGGGGCCACCTGGCTGGGACCTGCGGGGACAGTGGGGCAGGACCTGCCTTGCATTATTCCTTCAACCCCTGCTGCTCTCCCTGAGGTCTGGGGGGTACCCGGTTCTTGCCTGGGTACCCAGTGCCCACCCAGGGCGTGCTTCAGAGCAGGTACTTGGTGAGGGCTGTCCCCAGCAAGGTGCACTGGGGCTGCAGCATGGGCTGAGAGGAGCCCTGGATGGGGAGACCCCATGCCTCTCACCCCTGGTTTTTAACAGAGCAGCTCTGCATTGCGATTTCTTTCTTTCTTTCTTTTTTTTAATTTGCTTGGGCTCAGAAGTTGCAACACATTGGAGCTTAGTTGCTCTGCAGCACCTCAGTTCCTGATCAGGGATCAAACCCCCATCTCCTGCATTGTAAGGCAGATTCCTAACCATTCGGACCACCAGGGAAGTTCCTGCATTTCCATTTCTTATTCTAGGCTTCTGCATCCTATTTCATTTCCAGGAAAAGTTCTCTGGCCCCAAAAGGCAAGAAAACTAAAAATCTCTAGATGATCCTCTTTTTCCCCAAATCAGCTAATCTCCTGCTTTGGTATGAATCTGCATGTGAAAACATGATGCTGAAGAAGTCATGACCAAAGGTGGTCAAGCACCACCCCTGTCTTTGGAATCTCACACAGCGTCCAGTTCAAGTCAGGCCCTCATATAGCATCTGGGAAGCACGTTTGTTTTCATCAGTAAATATTTTCCAAGCACCTCCTGGATGACAGGTACCACATGAAGCACTTAGACTGCCTGCTAGTCCAGGTTGTGGCTTTGGAGTGAATTCTCCATTATATCAGAAATGAAAATACGAGTTGGATATGATCTCCGTACTGCTGTATTTAAAATGGATAACCAGCAAGACCTACTGTACAGCACAAGGAGCTCTGCTCAGAGTTATGTGGCAGCCCAGATGGGAGGGGACTTTGGGGGAGAATGGGTACATGTATCTGTGCAGCTCAGTCCCTTTGCTGTCCATCTGAAACTATCACAACACTTAATTGGCTCTTTGCTACTATAAAATAAAAGGCTTTTAAAAAATAAAAATCCAGACCCTAGATGAGGGAGCAGATACATCCACTGGACCTCTGTGGGGGCAGGGATGAGTAGAAACTTTTGATTGGATCAGAAGAGACCTCACCAAATAGGTGACGTGTGAGTTGGTTTTGGAAGGTGGCAGAGAAATTACCCCTAGGAAAGGGGACATGGGACACCTGTGTTTAAGAAGCTTAATGCCCCCCTGCAAGTATGGTGGGTAGATTCAAGTGGGGGAGGCTGGGCGAGGGAGTCTGTTGGGTCACTGTGCTGACAGTGTGGGTGGCAGACTGGAGGTGATGGAGAGGATGTCATGGGATAATGAGCAGGGGAGCCACGGTGCAGGCAGGCGACAGGTGTGGTTACTGAGTGTGGTGATGTCAAAACAAGAGAAAGACCAGACCAAATGTGATGCCTGGACTCCGGTGTAGCTAGTTGCCTGGATGGGAGATGACGATTTCACCAAAATGTGGCCAAGAGGGGTGGCTGGTTTAGAGGATTAAAAAAAAAATGATGAGAATTCAGTTCCATAGGGGACATTTGGGTGGCAGAGTCCAAGTGGCCATTGGATAAAAATATCTGGCATTTAGGAGGGAGACGGGGGCTGGAGAGGCTTGGCAGCCACCAGCATTTGGATTGCAGTGAGTGCGGGCGGGGATGAGCTCATGCTGGGAGAGTATGCTGGGTGGGGGTGGAGGGCCGGGGCAGGCTTCCCATGTGTAGCGGTAGACTCGGCCTGACCTGCATTCCCAGTGGCCCCGGGCTCCCATCTCAGAGGCACCAGGTAGGGAGGCTTCTTGGCCTGCTCCCATCATGGATGGGCAGACCGCTGTTGTTATTGTTTAGTTGCTTAGTTTTGTCTGACTATTTGCAACCCCATGGACTATAGCCCACCAGGCTCCCCTGTCCATGGAATTCTCCAGGCAAGAATACCGAACTGGATTGCCATTTTCTTCTCCAAGGGATCTTCCTGACCCAGGAACCGAACTCGTATCTCCTGCATTGCCAGTCAGATTCTTTACCAATGAGCCACTTGGGAAACCGTGGACAGTGCGTGGAGGCACCCTAAGCTTCCTCAGCCTGGACTGTGATGCAGGCCCCAGGGACAGGGAGGGGGCCTCAGCCAGACTCACTTGTCGGGGATGGTCGCCACGTAATTGAAGAGCTGCCAGGGGATGCCCTGCAGGATGGCGTTCCTGAAGCCGGTGTGGTTCAGTACCTGCCCGTGCCTCCCGTCGATCACCACCACCTGGATGCCGTCTTCCAAGCTGGGGTACTTCTTCCCGTCCACCTGCAGATGACAGGCAACACAGAGTGTGACATGGAGGTGGGGAGGGGGTCCCTGAGGCTCTCCTGCCCACATGGGTCCCACGTGGGCTCTGAAGGCAGAGGGTGCCAGTGCAGCTGTTCAAAGCATAAAACCCACTTCAGTCAGTTCCTGTGGCTGAAGGACGTGTGTGTGCGCGCGTGCGTGTACGTGTGTGCGTGTGTGTGTGTGCGTGTGCATGCTCAGTCGCTCAGTCATGTCTGACTCTTCACGACCACATGGCCTGTAGCCCACCAGGCTCCTCTGTCCATGGGATTTCCCAGGCAAGAGTGGGAATACTGGAGTGGGTTGTCATTTCCTCCTCCAGGGGATCTTCCCAACCCAGCGATCGAACCTGTGTCTCCTGCATTGGGAGGCAGGTTCTTTACCACTGAGCCACCTGGGATGGCCTCCCCACAAAAAGACACGTTTACTGCAACCTTTGGGAGTGACTATATTTGGAGCAAGGGCCTTTGCAGATGTAATTAAGTTAATGATCTCAAGATGAGGTCATCCTGGATTTCGGATGGGCCCTAAATCCAAAGGCAAATGTCCTTATAAGGACAAGGAAGAGGGCGGTCTGAAACTCAATCATATGGGGGAGAAGACCACATGAGGACAGGGGCAGAGGCTGGGGGAACGCAGCTTTGAGCTGGGAAGAGGGGCATCCAGGCTGCTGGTGGCTGCAGAAGCTGGAGGAAGCCAGGGAAGGACTCGCCCTCAGCACCTGCAGGAGGAAACAACCCTGGCAGCCCTGTGGTGTCGGGCATCCAGCTTGTGAACCATGCCGGGAAGGTTCTGTTGTCTTCAGCCACCTGGCTGGCAGTCACTGGCAACCACAGCCCTAGGCACTGACACGAGGTCTCGGTGAGCAGAGACGCCCCGGGCAGGGGGACGGAGGCTTACTTGGATGTACGCCAGGTCGTTCAGCAGGTGGAAGAAGCGCTGCTTGGCACTCTCCATCTTCACCTCCAGGAAGTGGTCCTTTGTCTTCTAGAGAAAAAACAAAAACCCAGGGCGGGTTTCAGGTTCGGGAGGTCCAGTGTCCGGCTTGAGGGCTGGTCGGCCCCCTCACTTCCCTGTAACCCCTCAGCCACGGGAAAGGGTTTAAAGAGGGGAGCAGAGGTCCGGAGAAGACCCCGAGGGCCTTGGGGCTCGGCTGCCTGTTGGCCACTCACCAGCAGAGAACCAAAGAGCTTCCTGGGCATGGGCACGTCCACGATGGCCTTCTCCGTGAACTTGGGGTAGGCCGTGGCCGCGCAGTCGCTGATGCCTGCGTTCTTTGGGATCAGAGCTTTAATCTTGATCCTCTCGCAGCCCTTCACAGAACAGAAGGCAAACTTCTCTCTCTCGTTCTGAGCTTTCAGCTTCAGGAAAAGCAGCCTGCACACAGAAGCAGAGCGGGCGGTTCTCTTTGGTATCCACATCTTCCTCCTCCCCCAGCCCGCTTTCTTCCTCCCTCTGCCTCTGCACTCTGTGCTGGCCACAGTACTAGACCCAGTAGGCCCCACAGAATGGAGGAGGACCCCCACTCCACCTCCACAAGGTTGTATGTGGTTGGAGAAATGAAAAAAAAAATGCATTGAGGAAAAAGCTAATACTGACAATTTTCATTTTCTGAGCACGTACTCTCTGCTCTGCTAGACACATGCCATCAATGGACATATTATCTCATTTAACCCTCAGACAATCTAGTCTGGCAAGCACTGTTATCATCCCATTTCTCACATCTCAATGGCTCAGAGAAGTGAAGCAACTTGCCAGGACCACACAGCACAAAAGGGGCAGAGCTGGCATTTTATCCCCACACTGTGCCTGGTGAGGAGAATGCTTTCTGGCTTCCTAACTTGACACTTCTCCAGTTATAACAAGCTGGTTATCAGGTGTCCTAGGCCATAGCAGAATAGAAGGTAGCCATTGAAGGCAGGTGCTCAGAATGTAAGAAAGAGTAACACATTTGTCAGGCAGAAAGATCATGGAAAACAGCCCTAAGAATTCAAAAAGCCTAAGAATTTGGCTTTCTACACAGGAAACAAGCATCTTACAACCCAGCTCGTCCCTGAGGCTGTCACTGAATTAAAGCCCAGAGTGATAATCCATAGGTATAATGATGAGCTAAGCAGCCAATAAAAAAGGTAAATTAAGCAGCAGAATCTGCTCTAAAGGGAAAATCGTAAATTAAAAAAATTTTTCATCAAAAAAGGTTCAACTTGTTTAGTGGCAGTTTACATTTGAAAAATTCACACCTCTGGAACAAAGCAATTCTCATGATCCTAAAAGAAGATATTACACATAGATGGTGCGATGAAGACTTCACCTTATTTACATTTTAAAAATCATAATAGTTTCTGCTGTTGTATGAGGGATATTTAATTCCTTCTCTAGTTTTCATACGGAGGGAGTTTTCTAAACACTCCTGGGCCCATCCTGTCCCCTCACTGATGTCTTCCTGGGGAAAGTGGAGTGGCTCGTTTGACTGCTGGGTGTGGGTATATCGGTCAGCCGATGGGGTGGGATGGGGGGAGGCTCTGGTCTGCCCCCCATGTACCCTGTTGTTGTTTAGTCACTAAGTTGTGTCTGACTCTTTGTGGCTCCAAGGACTGTAGCCCGCCAGGCTCCTCTGTCCATGGGATTTCCAAAGCAAGAATACTGGAGTGGGTATTGCTACTTCCTTTTCCAGGGGATCTTCCTGACCCAGGGGTTGAACCCAAGTCTCTTGCATTGGTAGGTGGATTCTTAACCACTCAGCCATCAGGGAGTTTGCTCCTTATTATTCACACGTCACTTGGAAGTTGTTTCCTATGGCAGTCTTTATCTTCATGAATATTACTACAGGCATAAACATTACCCAGGTCCTAAACCCTAAAGACCACGCTATAATCTCCATGGGTACCAAAAAGGAATGAGTTTTATTCACAAATACCACAGTCATATGAACATGGGATGCTTTCCTTTAATATTTTTTGGCATAGGCATCGGAATATCAAAGAGAGTATGCTGACTTCTTGAAAAACAGGCTTTCCCCTGGGACGTTAGATGAGTCTACCGTCATCACCAGGGTTCCCCAGGCAAGCTTTTCTCCTCCACTGGACTAGGAGCTTCATAGCTGAGTTATTTGTACTCTTTTTTCATCTTTTATCTTGGTGTGCTATTTTGTTTTTCAAAAGTCATATGGTCAAATGAAGAGTTTTCAGGTAAGAATGAACAAAAAAAATTAGTTACTTTTTCAAAGCTTATAGAAAAACGACTCCAGCATTGCATGGCGGCTCATTCAGGGCTACTTATGAATCACAACGCTGGTTTCAATGTCATCGCATGGCCACCCTCATGAGATAAGTAGCCTAGGGCTGGGTAGAGGCACCCAGTATTGGGAAGCTCTGCTCACCAGTGAGACCTCTGTGGGACATCACTGAAATGTCATCAGCTCTGTCATCAGTGAGACAGGTCCCTCTTCACCTGCTGTCCTGTCTGCCCCACCACTGGTTTAGAACTGATGTGGGGAAGCGGTGCTCTATGCTGCCTCTCCAGACCCCAGCATTTTTACTTACACTTCTGACTTTCAAATCTGAATTTCCCTTTAATCAAATTGATAAAGCCCTATCTTTATAGATATTTCTAAGCATCCTCTATTTCCTAAATGTTGATTTCAATTCAAAGATGGAAAAAAAAGTACAGCAATTTCCCTGATGGTCCAGTGACTAAGACTCTTGGCTCCCAATGCAGGGGGCCTGGGTTCCATCCCTTCTGGTCAGAGAACTAGATCCCACATGCTGCAACTAAGAGTTCGCATGTCTCAACTAAAGATGCCATGAGCCACAGCTAAGACCCAGAGCGGCCAAATAAATAAATAAAAATATTTAAAAAAAAGAATGGAAAAATGAATACGAAACAATTTTTTACCCTGAGTCCCTGGAGAGTTGGCTAACAACAGGCTCATCGCTCTGCAGACATGTCAGCATTCTTAAGATGTCAGAGTAAAACTCTCTCTCTCTAGGGAAGGTGACCTCCTAGCTCCCTATCTCCAGGAACAAGGACTCTGTCCCCATGATGTCCCTACTGAATAGAACCTAGTGCAGTTCAGCAAAAAGGGGAGGACGTGGAGGTGCAGAGAGGTATGTGCTCAAGACCAGCCACACCGAGTTCATGCTAGGTTCTCTGAACAAGTCATTACCCTTCACCCTGTGCCTCCTCTGCTTATTTCTGAATCAAGGATGATATCATCTGCTCCAACTGGGGTGTAAGGAGTTGAGGTCATGTGCCACATTTTCTCAGTTCTAAGATTCACTGTTTCACATTGTTTCTCCTAAAATAGGTGGATTCCCTATAATCCTTGTGTATATTAAGAGCATGCTTATTTTCCTCCCAAAGCCTCACAGCTTTAAAAACAACGTCACCGGTGGATGGTACAATCCGCCTGAGATCAGAAGTGCCTGGGAAACGGTATTAGGTTACCCACTGCACGGTGGGTCTGGGATTACTGGAAAGGATAGGGGACAACCTGAGAGGGCTCCTCACCCTGAGTCCTCGTCCCAGTAGTAGTGGCTGCGGCCAGGGTGGCTCTGCTCCACTTTGTCCATCTGCGAGGTCTTCACGAAGATGCCCGTCTTGGACGTCTGCTTCAGCAGGCGATTGTGGACATCCGAGAGGATGGAGAAGGTGGTGCCCCGGGGGTAGCAGAGTCCCACTCGGATCCAGTCACCCCTAGAACCGGAAGGAGAGTCATCAGGTGACGAGTAAGGGTGTCCCAGCCACGGGGCCTCTTTGGTGTACACTGGACGAAGACCCAAGCATTCTCCACCGAATGGCATGTCCACTTTTCAGTGTGGAGTTTTGAAAGAACACTTGCTGTTGGTCATGATTGGGTCACACAGTGTTCAAGGACAGAGGGAGAAATGAATGGATGACGGCAGTGGGTCCATGGGGTGTCCCCAGGGTCTGCACTGTGTGTTCCATATGGAACACCGGCTAGGAAAAATAAAAAGACCTTCTTTCAACAGGGCTAGGAGCTTCCCTAGTGGCTCAGACAGTAAAGAATCTGTCTGCAATGCAAGAGACCTGGGTTCAATCCCTGGATCAAGAAGATCCCCTGGAGAGGGGACTGGCCACCCACTTCCGTATTCTTGCCTGGAGAATTCCATAGACAGAGAAGCCTGGTGGGCCACAGCCCAGTGGGTTGCAAAGAGTCGGACACGACTCACGACTAACGCTTTCACTTTTTCACTTCAACAGGGCCGGAGTAAAAAAACCAGGGTCTGTAAGATCTGGATTCAGCCCCTTCCTGGTTCAGCCTGATTGTGGGGCCCATCTCAGCCCTCTGGGTCTTCTTTTCTGCATCTGATAAATATCTGTCTCACGGGAATACTGTGCCAAGCTAATGCTGTTCATGCGCAGAAGATACATGACATAAACAAATTCATGAAGCCCTCTCCAGATGCCCTCAGCTTCACCCCTTCACCTCGCAGTCTCGTCTCTCTCTGTAAAACGGGAATGCCAGGGAGTTTTGCCATACGTTGAGCACTTCATAAAGCCAGGTGCTGGGTGAAATGCCTGCCGTACACTCTCACAATCCATCCTCACTACAACTCTGCAAAGTAACACTATGTAGGCTCATCTCCTAGATGAAGAAGGAACTGAAGTTCCGAGGGTCAGACACCCTGTGTGAGGTCATCCCCGTGCGGAACAGAGCCTCAGCCCAGGTCTTCTGCCTCTTAACCACTAGGTGATGTCAAGCCCTCTAGGTGCACCCTCGTGCAGGGGTGACCTGGGCTAGCCTGGGATTCTGTGAGCAGTAAGCCCAGGACCTTGAAACGAGGCCCTGTTATCACCACAGCTTTGAGCGGAGCCAGGGCAGCTATCCCCAGGTCACCTTGCTCCTATGAGGCCCCCCACTCACTTGTTGAAGTTGATGAGCCAGATGGTGAGCTCAGAGGGGGCAGTCTGGTCCCAGTGGATGGTGTAGCCCTTCTGCAGGGTGATGACTGGCTGGTACTGCTGGTAGTGCGTGCTCCTGGTCAGGGCCCCCTCCAGGTAGAGAGGGTGGTTGGGGAAGTCATTCTTGATGATCTTCATCCGCAGATTATTGGTCTTGTAGGCCTGAATGTACATCTTTTAGAGCCCAAAAAGGAAACACACAACGGGGCAATTACGAGGGGTCATCCCGGGAGCATCTGGTTAACATCTGAGCACAGAGTACACTTTCACAAGCACTTGCTCTTCACAGAGCCCTTTTTAGAAAGCTTGAATGAGAGGAGGCCAAATAAGGGGGCATCTCTTTCTGCTGGTGAATGCGGCCCTAGCCGTTCTGTGCAAGCCAGCCAATGTTCTCCATTCATCTTCAAAAAAGTGCTCTGTTGAGGGGAGACCAGTGGGAACTTGGGAGGGGTGTCTGCTTAATTTGCAGAGAGCAAACTGGGGGGAAAGTCAGGGGGATCAGGAAGGAGTGGGGGAGAGAGGATTTTCACACTTCTGCTGCAGAAGTAACTCCCCTGTAACCAGCTACTGTCCTGTCTGCATTTGAGAAAGAGCCTGGCGTGTGGCCGACTTCCCCCTCTCATCCTTGGTGTCTGGCTCGAGTGGCCGGTCCCTGTGGCTATTGGCACACATCATGTGATCAATGGTGTCTCATTTCAGAGGCAAACATGCAAGCAAGACTGTTAGACACTTAATCCAAGGGACAGAAGAGCCTGACTGCTTTGAGCCACCCTTGGTTTAAAACACCATGTCCTCCTGATAGAGAAAAGACTTGTGGCTGCCAAAAGTGGGAGGGAGGAGGGAGAAGGATGGATTGGGAGTCTGGGGTTGGTAGATGCAAACTATGATATTTAGAATGGATAAACAAGAGGGTCCCCATGTATAGCCCAGGAAACTAGATTCAATAGCCTGTGATAAGCCATAACGGAAAAGAGAACCTAAAAAGAAAGTATATATGAGTATAACTGAGTTACTTTACTGCAGAGATTGGCACAACCTTGTAATTCAACTATGTTGTTGTTTAGTCACTAAATTGTGTCAAATTCTTTTGTGACCCCATGGACTGTAGCCCACCAGGCTCCTCTGTCCATGGGATTTCCCAGGCAAGAATACTGGAGTAGGTTGCTGGTTCCTTCTCCAGGGGATCTTCCCGATCCAGGGATTGAATCCAAGTCTCCTGCACTGGTAGGCATATATATATTTTTAATCACTGAGCCATCTAGTGGGTGGTAGTGATTTAGTCGTTAAGTTGTATCTGACTCTCACGACCCTATGGACTGTAGCCCACCAGGCTCCTCTGTCCATGGGATATCCCATGCAAGAATACTGGAATAGGTTGCCATTTCCTTCTCCCTGAGCCACCTGAGAAGCCCCCAAATCAACTATATACTTCAATTTTTAAAATCCATTAAAAAACAAACACCGCATCCAGAACTCCCCTGGTGGCCCAGTGGCTAAGAATCTACCTTCCAATGCAGGTGATACAGGTCCAGTCCCTACTAGGGAAATAAAATCCCACATGACACAGAACTACTAAGCCAATGCCCCACAGCTACCCAGCCTTCATGCTCTAGAGCCCGTGCTCTGCAACTAGAGAAAGCCCCTGTGCACAACTAGAGAAAGACTGCACGCCGCAACAAAGATCCAGTACAGCCAAGAAATAAGTAAAAGAAAACACCGTGTCCTGTTTTAGGATCTGTCCCATATTCCTCAGGTGACCTCCCTGTGGCTGTGGCCAAGAGAAAACATCACATCAAGATTCAATAATGTTGTGCCTTTGGAAAGAAGAAGTTCTCTTCCTTTCTGCTTGTATCACATGTAAAATGGGAAGTGGAACTTCAGCCCTGCCCTAACATGGAGTTGTCATGAGTCTAAGTGTTTAAAGCCATTGCATCTTAAAGCCTGTGGTAAGCTGTAAAGTGAAGGAAGGATATTATCATTATTATTTTTTAGTGTTTACATGTTCTTTTCCCATCCTTTTATATTTTAATTTATTTTTAACTGGAGGATAATTGCTTTATGATATTGTGATGATTTCTGTCATACATCAGTATGGATCAGCCATAGGTATACGTATGTCCCCTCCCGTGTCCTACCCCACCCCTCCCCTCTAGGTTGTCACAGAGTACCAGGTTGAGCTCCCTGCATGAACTGCAAATTCCCACTGGCTATCTCTTTTACATATGGTAGCGTATATGTTTCAACACTACTCTCTCAATACATCCCACCATCTCTGGAAAGGAGAATATTAATAATAATTAACCGGTAGTGAATTCTGATAACCTCCAAGCTTGGTCAGCCCTTTTCTGCAGAAGATGAGCAACGTTTCAGTAAGAAAGGGTGGGAAGGAAGCTCAAGATCAAGGCTCCCTCCACACGGGATGTCTCGGCCCTGAATCAGGGATGCTCTCACTTTCAGAGTGCGGCTGCAAGGCACAAGGGCCTGGTCACCCTTTAATTATGTGGGTCATGACTCCCGTCCATCAGCTCCCTCTGACCACACTTCCCTTCTGAGCTGCCCTGGACCATGACGTCACCTGCTCACTCCCAGAGCGTCAGACACCTTGTCCTGCCCACACACACAGGAGCCCCTCAGCCTGGACCATTCCACGGGTCCACCTCCCCTGCAGGGCGCTGGGGTGGGCCTGAGGAAGTCTCGCATGGGGAGAGGGGTGCCCCTCCAGGCTACATCAGTCGTCTCCACTGGGTTTGTAGCATGGCCTGGTACTCCTTCCACATGCCTCTGTCAGCATTTCCCAGTCTCTGTGGCAACTCTTTCCAGCCTGATTGCTCTCTGCAGACCCCCTGGCTCAGGACCACTCTCTACCCCTTCAGCACATCATCTCCCCTTCTACTGTGGAAAGAAACGCCCTGGACCTCTCTGATCCTGGCTCCTTCTTCCTCTGTTCCCTTCTCCTGCTAATGTCAGCCCCTCTTGCCTCTGCTGGAATCTACTCCCAGCACAGCCCTGCCCCCAGGGGCCCACCTTGCCCCACCATGGCCCTTTCCCTAGCTCCCTGCTCCGTCTCTTCCCAGATGTCAAATCACCTTACCACCTTTAGCACTTTTCTTTCTTTTCTTTTTTGATTTTAGTTCCCCGACCAGGTAATGAATCGGGCCCTTGGCAGTGAGAGTGCAGAGTGTTCACCACCGGACCTCTAGGAAGCCCCCCTTTAGCTCTCTTCTAATGCCCACCCTGGATGCTGACGTCCACAGTGGTGATAACTGCCTGCCTGTGGGGTGGTGGTGAAGACTTCCTCATTCCTACATGTTCCTACCCCTACTGGGGCCCCCCGGCTTACCACCCTCCTCTTCTTACAGCTCTTTGTCTCCTTGGAGACTCGTTTCTTTTGCTTATCCAGTCCTGGTTATTCCTCTGCATAACATCAATATAGTCACTAATATTTTCACATGCCGGGTACTTTCCTTGCCTACTGCCCGTGTGGCCACTGGGCACTGGAAATGTGGGCGGTGTGGCTGAGGCCCCAGATTTTAAATTTAATTTTAATTAATTAAAATTTCAAAAGTGGTGTAAGAGAGTTTTCCCTGAAACACAGCTTTATTGTTTTGGTAGGACTAGCTTTGACTTTAACTGTAGAAACTTTGAATGCAAACTAAATGGGCTACAAGCATCAAATATGCAGAGAATTTTGAAGACCTGGCACAGGAGAAAAATGAATGTAAAATGCCTCATTAATGCTTTTTTATGCGGATTACATGTTGAGATGATAGCATTTTGAATATATTGAGTTAAATAGAGTCTATTATTAAAATAGATTTTACTCATTTATTTTTCCTTTTTAATGTAACTCCTGGAACATTTGCGCTCATGTGCCTGTATTTCTGGTGGAGAGGACTGGTGAGGCCCTTACATGCTCACTAAGAGAGTTCAACTATTATCCTGATTTTACATATAAGAAAACAGAGGCTTCAGGAGTTTAGGTAACTTGCCTGAGGTCACACAGTAAGTGCAGGAGCCTGACCTCTGCTTACAAAGTGTTTTCACTTGGGATTTTTGAAAATCCTATTGGGTGGGGAGAAAAAGTAAAAAGGATAAAGAATGGCACAATTTCATTCCTTTTTATGACTATTATTTTATTGAGTATGTGCACCACATCTTCTTTATCCATTCCTCTGTTGGTGGACACTTAGATTGCTTCCCTGTCCTGACTATTGTAAATAGTGCTGTAATGAACATTGGGGTGCATGTATCTTTTTGAATTATGGTTTTCTCCACTCATATGCCCAGGAGTGGGACTTCTGGGTCGTACAGTAGTTCTATTTTTAGTTTTTTGTTCTCTGTAATGGCTGTACCAATTTATATTTCCACCAACAGAGTAATAAGATCCCCTTTTCTCCATACTCTCTTCAGCATTTATTGTTTGTAGATTTTTTAGTGATGAATTGGGAGAGTGGGATTGACATATACACACTATGTATAAAATAGATAACTATTGAGAACCTACTGTAAGCACAGGGAGCTCTATTTGATGCCCTGTAGTGACTAAAATGGGAAGAAACTCTAAAAAAGAGGGGCTATATGTATACGTATAGCTGATTCACTCTGCTGTACAGCAGAAACTAAGACAACATTGTAAAGTAACTATAATAAATTTTTTTAAAAAAGAATAAAGAAGAAGCCCATGGGCTTTCCTGGTGGCTCAATGGTAAAGAATCTGCCTGACAATGCAGGGGACACAGGTTTGATCCCTGGTCCAGGAATATCCCACAAGAGCTAAGCCCGTGCGCCACAACCACTGAAGCCGTCACTCTAGAGCCCGTGCTCTGCAGCCAGAGAGGCCACCACAGTGAGAAGCCTGGGCACCGCCACTAGGAGCAGCCCCTGCTCGCTGCAGCTAAAGAGAAGCCTGTGCAGCAACCAAGGCCCAGCACAGCCAAAGACAGACAAATAAATGATTTTTTCAAAAAGAAGAAGCCCATGTCTCTCTCTGGCCTGGCTCAATGCTTGTCCCACGAGTAGATGACAGTGACCCCGAGGAGGCACACCCTGCATCCCCACCCACCTGTGCATAGCGCCCGCTGCAGATGGCGCCTCTCCAGTCCGGAACATTGATGCAGTCTGGGTGCCGGACCAGCCAGTTGTCGTCCTTGGTGAGGTAGGAGCCGGGGTATTCAGACACGGAGCCGTCCACATCGTGGAACACCGATGTCTTATCCCCGTCCATGTCCAGCTGGTTGAACCAGGGCCCGGGCTCCCCGAAGAAAACTCTGGAAGTAATCTGAACAGAAACCAGGAAAGTGAGGCTGGACCAGAAGGTAGAGGGTGGGGGGTAGTGGCCATCAGCGGGCCAGGGTGAAGTTCCCGATTTCTGCTGATGCTACGAACCAGCCAATGCAGAGAGGCTCAGGGGCAGTGCAGGAAACTGCATGGCTGACCCTTCATATGGAGTCAGAAAGACAGCCGAACGTCTGCTGTGCTTTGGCCCTCAGGCCCAGCACGCGGTTTTGGCCTCTACTCACTGGAGGGCTGGCTGACTGTTGTGTGCAACCCCAGAGAGTACTATGACATGTGGCTCAAAAGACTGCGGGGGGGGGGGGGGTGGGATGGGCAGAGGAGTGTGTGTGTGACAGAGACAGAGAGGAAATGAGGTTGAGGTGGTGGTGAGTGTTTGCACAAGAAAGTATTACATATATATATAACAAACACACACACATGTCAGGGGGATATGGGTGAGCGAGGATATGTATGTGAGTGTGTGTGTGTGTGTGTATGGGTGAGTGTATGCTGTTATAGGAAGGCAGTCTTTCAGCATGAGCCCTTGGAGAGTTCCATGACTGAACTCTTTCAGGCCTCCAATGGCCTGAGTAAAGAAATTAAGTAACTTGAGTTTCACATCTTTTCCCTCAGCTGCCAGGAACTGGGCAGACAGGCAAAGGGCAGGAGCAGGGGGAGGAGGAGGGGGGAGGTCTGGGAATGTAACCCAGAGAAAATGTACCCGGAGCCCTGGACCTGCCCGTCTCAGGGGCAGCCCTCCATCCTGACCACCTCAGCCCCGGCTCCTAATTTGCTGCCGTCCAGGGCTAGGAGGGCCCTGTTTATGTTTCAGTCTCCAGGAGAGATTAAACAGAGCTTCTCCTGCAAAGATTCCTTTGGAAACTGCTGGTTGTTTTTTTTTTTTTTTTTTAGATTAATTGTGCCAACTGAAGTGGCCCAGTCACCAGACTGTAGAGGTTGAACCCAAGAGCCTTGGAGGAACAGAGCCTCAGAACTTTGAGGGCAGCGGAAAGTTCCTGGCAAGGCTTGGGTGGGTTTTGCACGGGCTGAGGGCAGGCGGGCATTCACCCAGACTTGACCTGTGGGGCAACCTACACTTGTACTTTTCCAATTTGGCTGCAGACAGACCTGAGACGTGGCCTGACCTGCTTGGAGGAGGATGTTCAACCCCTGTGGTGGTGGCAACGGCTCAGACTCCAGGCCCCGGGGACTCGTGAATCACTGGCCAAGTCTGGGTTTGCTGGGAGCCCGCCCTGGGTCAGGGGGGAGGCCCACTCACCGGGACATCCTCAAAGGCAATGTTGGTGACGTTGTTGTGGGGGCAGCTCTGCCAGGCGTTGTTCAGACGGAAGGCCAGGGCGCTGGTGTGCCGGCCCTCCAGGGCTGCGAACTTGCGGAAAGTGCAGTTCTGGATGTTGATGGGGCCGTCATAAAACTGAATGCCTCGGATGGGAAAATTCCTGTGGAGTGAAGGGAGTCAGCTGTCAGGCTGATGGCCGTGTCGGGCCACCATGTAGTTGCGCCCTCCAAGGGGGATCGTAATGATGGGTAAACCATTCCTCTTTCCTACTCACCTCCCAGAACTGCCCCACAACACAACATGCCTGACTCATTAGTTCATTCACTAAGAAAGCATTCATGGATGCGGTATGCATGCATCTGTGCTCAGTTGTGTCCGACTCTTCATGACCCCATGGACTATATAGGCTGCCAGGCTCCTCTGTCCATGGGATTCTCCAGGCAAGAATACCGAAATGGGGAGCCATTCCCTTCTCCATGGGAGCCTCCTGACCCAGGCATGTAACCCACATCTCCTGCATTGCCAGGCAGACTCTTTACTGTTGAGCCACTGGCACACATGAATAAATGATTGCTGGATGAATTATTAGATGGATGGATGGATGTCTAATTGCTGGCTTGAGGTTTGGGGGATGTTCTGAACAGACATTTCCCCAAATCTTTCCATCCTATCAAGAGTCATTGGATAAATATGGTGAATATTCTTGGAGAGTGCCAATATCAATATCATGTCCCTCAGGAGAGTACAGCCATTAGTCATTATCCCCTTAGTCTTAGTTGCTATAACAATTTAATTAGATTAAGCCCCAGATGAGTTTCCTCTCTGTGAGTAAGCCTTTCAATGGACAGTGTGCTGGGTTTGGGAAACAAGGGAGAGGGAGGACACGGAACGGAAGGTATAGTGAAACGGAAGAGTAACTTCAATGTGATGTTTCAAGCACCCTTAGAAGAGAGGGCAGGACCCACGGGGAGGGCACGCCTGTGAATTGGCAGAGGACCTCAAGAAAGCCCTGGTACCCAGGAGGCAGGGAAAGATGGAGTAAGAGGCAAAAGGCTTTGAGCTGGAGGTAGGAGGGGCTGTGGAGAACTAGTGACTCAGAAATTCTGCCTCGGGTCCAGCAGGGGGACACAAGATGCCGCTCTCCTTTGCCACAGACTCCTGAACAGGGTGTGGAAAACACAGGCCTATGATGGCTGAGCTGATCCATCTTGGGCCTGGCCCTGAATCTAGACTTGCTCGTTCTTCAAGCCTGAGTTTTATGCTTTTACTGGTATCTCTACTTCAGGGGGTCTTCCCTGGTGGCTCAGTGGTAAAGAATCCACATGCCAATGCAGGAGACATGGGTTCGATCCCTGGGAGGGAAAGATCCCCTGGAGAAGGGAATGGCAACACACTCCAGTATTCTTGCCTGAGAAATCCCATGGACAGAGGAAGCTGGAGGGCTATGGTCCACGGGGCTGCAAAGAGTTGGACATGACTGAGCGACCTGTCAATAGCAACAACTACTTTGGGCCAGGACCCTCTCTTTCCATGGTAAACATAAAGAAGGAAGGGCAGAGAAAGGAAGACAAAGCAGAAAAGGGGGTCTGTCCAAGGGGAGTGGCCACATTTCAGCTGTCCCCATCTCCGGAGCTGGGCTCCCCTCATCCAGACATGTTCCCCCGAGGAAGGGCCTGGTCACGCCAGTCTTGGCAACGCGCCTTCAGGACACCATGTGCCAAGGACTTCTGGTATTTCTGTATCTTTCTGTTTGTAATTGATTAATATCATCGCCCTGAATCGTGTTCTCATGGAGCAGCTCCGTGCATCTTTCCATTTAAGGTATTTTAGGGGCAGCCCATTCCGACTAGCTCTATATTTAAACTATGTGCTTACTTTATGCTGGGACCCCAACCCAGGCCTATATAGGAGGGATCCCCCACGATTCAGTCTGCGTAGTCCTGGGCTCCTTCTCTCAAACGCAGTTGGAGGAACCTGCCCGAGTCTGACCAAGCTGTCAGGCTTCCATAAACAAACTCACCTCTGGAAGTCATCAGGACATTCTGGCCCTGGGAGGCTGGGAACCCTCGGTGTGGAAACCCAAACACGCAGACCCAGAGTTGCTCATAAAAATGATCTGAAGGGATTGCTACATAGCTTAGGCTAGACAGAAACAAGGGCTTCTAGATCCCTCATGCCCAAGGAGACTGTGGGTCTGTCCTCACAATCTTTTCTAAGATTCCCATCCCTCTAGGGCTGGGGGCTTAGGCCTGGGTCCCACCTGTAGGAGCAGGAAGGATAAATTCTTGAGAAAGAGGCGAAAGCTTGGGGGCAAGGCAGAAAGGACCAATCTTAGCCCTCTGTTGCTTGTGGCTCAGCGGCTCGCTCTCTGGCTTGAATTCACGTCTGAGCAGAAACACCATCCTCACCGCTGACTCAGCCTGGTGTTTTCCGAGGAATTAAGCAAGTCCCTCTGCTCTGCTAGCTCATCACCTCTCCGAGTCACCACGCCCCCGCCCCGGCCCCCACCACCTGGTTATCATCCAGCGATAGAGAGCCTCTGACACCCTCCCCAGGACAGCCGCGCTACTCTGCTGTTTAACAGACCTGATGGCTAGAAAATTCTTTCCCGCACAAAACCAGTTCTGACTCTTAGGCACACATAGGGTGAGTTTCATCTTCTAAGTGCATGGCAAGTTCTGTGACAGCATCTCCCATGCTGTTCCCCCAAGTCTGGTCCCATCTTCTACTTGAAGATCCTTATCTCTATATGATGTGACTCTGGACTGTGTAGCCCTCTGAGTTACTCCCCTTCAAGTGCTTAGGGCTGACTATCCTCACACCACTGTCAGGGGTGGGTGAGATGCTCCAAGTGAGTGGGCTGTCCAAGGAGAGAGGAAGCCAGGGTCACCCATCCTAGACACTAAATTCCCATGGATGTGGCTCAGAACCACATTATATGTTTTGACAGCTGTGCCCTGCTGTTGACACCCTTTCAACACAGTTTTTGACTTCTCTCTCTCATTCTAGATTTCACCCCTCTGCTGGTTAATTGCAATTGTTTCCATGATTTCTCTGACCAGTAGAGGACAGAGGAATTCAGTCAATAGGTAGAGATCACATACTAGCATCTTTCCTTCCACTGCTGTCATTTAAGTTAAGCCACAAGTCCCTTGGACAGCAGGGAGATCAAGTCAGTCAATCTTAAAGGAAATCAACCCTGAATATTCATTGGAAGGATCAATGCTGAAGCTGAAGCTCCAATACTTGGGCCACATGACATGAAGAGCTGATTCACTGGAAAAAGAGCCTGATGCTGGGAAAGATTGAAGGCAGAAGGAGAAGGGGGTGACAGAGAATGAGATGGTTGGATGGCATCACCGACTCAATGGATGTGAGTTTAAGCAAACTCCAGGAGATAGGGAAGGATAAGAGAGCCTGGCATGCTGCAGTACATGGGGTCACAAAGAATCAGACACAACTTCATGACTGAACAACAGGTAGAACAAGGAAGCTGCCGCGCTTGCAAACCTACTGGCCTATGGGGAGGGTCCTTCCACTGTGGTCCAAGCCACCGGGACCCCAGATCCTGTTGTCCATCATCTCTGTGCCAACATTGCCACTCTCGCCAACAAACAAGCTGTTCTTGATCTCCTGCTTGGAGCCGTCATCATAGGGGAAGGTTCCACCACTGCAGAGAGAAGGTGTCTGAGATGAGATGTCCAGAGACAGCATCCCATCAGGGTCAGGGGTGATGACCACTGCTCTTACCTGGCCAAGGTCAGGCCAATGCCATTGTCAGCAAACCTGGGGACAAGAGCAGACAGTCAGACAAGAGCATCTCAGAGTTAACACACATAAAAGAGAGGCGCTATCATGCATCTAAGCCTGTTCAATGTCCCACATGCGCATTTTCAGTGACGCCCTCATTGTACTTCCTTCTCCTCTGGACGTGTGTGTGTTCACATGCTCAGCTATATCCGACTCTTTGTGACCCCGAGGACTGCAGCCTGCTGGCCTCCTCTGTCCATGGGATTCTCCAGGCAAGAATATTGGAGTGGGTAGCCATGTCCTCCTCCAGGGGACCTTTCTGACCCAGGGATCAAATCTGCATCTCTCAAGTCTCCTGCATTGGCAGCTGGGTTCATTACCACTAGCGCCACCTGGGAAGCCCATGTCTCCTTTAAATTAATCACAATAAAATGGGGAAATACACTTATTTCTCATGTATAGTTTCTGGTGTCCCTTTTGTTTTGCCAAGTGGCATGTGGGATCTTAGTTCCCTGATTAGAGATCAAATCCATGTCCCATGCATTGCAAAGCAGATTCTTAACCCCTGGAACACCAGGATAGTCCATGGTCTCCCACTTTTCACACCAAAGGCAGACCAGGAGGACATTTTCCATTTCTCCTTTAGAGGAAACCCCAACTCAGCTGCCTATCCCTCTGGTTCTTGTCCAGCGTGGCCATAGCTGTCCACGGGGACCTTCTATCAGAGCTTGGGGTTCCCTGTCTTCTTCCTCTGAGCTTGGAGTCATCAGACTCCAAGTTCTAGTTCAACTGCTCACCTTGCAGGAAATTCACTCAACAGAGCCTCAGTGTACCATGTCTAAGACAGAGATAAGGATTTATATCTCTGAGAAACAGGGTAAGAAATAAATGCGACTAAGGATCCAGCACACAGGAAGTGCCTAGAAAGTGCTGGTTTCCTTCTTCCTTCCTTCCTCCCTCCTGCTGACTGGTGATATGAATGACTTTGTGACCTAGAGCCAAGCCCAGTGACTATTTGGGGGCAGTCATGACCCACAGCCGCTGACTTGGTGGACAGAAGCCACATGCTGCCTCTAGCAGGCTTTCTGGGTCACTGCCCGCTGTGCTTCCATGTCCCTGCCCGGCTGGGCAGCCAGAAGGTCAAACACTGGTCTGCCTGGACTCCTCTATCTTGCTCATGTCTGTCTCTCACCCGGGGGAGGTGGGGAGGAATGTGCTCTCCATACTTTGCCCATGCCTCACTCACTTGCAGCTGTCCAACCACACGTCCCCGCCACGCAGCCAGGCCCCGTGATCTTGGTTCTTGTAGGCTGTGAAGTGTTTGATGATGGCTGGCTCCCGGGGCTTCAGTGGGTCGGCGTCCTGGTGGGGGCTGTATCTGGAACACACCGTGGGGAGGCACAGGTGACTGAGTTGTTGGGAAAGGGGTACCCTTGAACTGACTGCCTCTCTGGGTGGTGGTGAGCTTCTCTCTGCTCTTGGTACCCAGAAGACTCAGGCTAAAGAGCAATCAACCTGCCTATCCTGGGCTCTGCAATGAGCTTTCTGAGCCTGACACCAACGTCAGAGGTCTTCTCTTCAGGCGCCAGCCCCATGTAGCCTACAGACATGTCGCTTCTCGTTCATCAATGCCATTGAGGACCACTCCCCTCAACCCTGGCCCCAAGGTGGGGTCAAAGCCCCGGAGAAAGTTCAGACTGCCAGTCCTAACCCTGGCACTTGATGCAGACTGGGAAGGGGAGTCCGAGATGCCCTGCTCTCTATACCCCAGGGAGTAACCTTGATTTTGTGCCTTTTCTGGGCTGCTACATCTTAGCCACCAAATGGAGCACTGAGCCTGGATGTTCTTGACATCCAGGCCAGCAAAAATCTTCCACTGGGAGGGTCATGTCACTGGTGTTGCCTACTCTTGACAGAGAGCAAGCACCTTGGTCTGTTCAAAGGGTACAGATTTTCCTAACTACCTGGAGGTTTGGACAGCACATTTTAAAAGCAGCTCCTGGCCTTGGGCTGCACTCCAGATGTATGTATAGGTACAACCTCAATGTTTCTTCCTATTAAACTGATGGCAAAATTCCTCCCTTCTTTTCTCTTCTCTTCACCTTTTCTATCCCAGCCATGTTAACTTATTAAAAAGCAGGTATTGGATTTTGCTGATTTTTCTAGAAACCTCTTGAAATTTCTTTTTCCTTACAACTGCTAAGGCCTCAACCCTGACTCAGATTTGGCCCCACTCAGTTTTTCCCATAAAGTACCCCCAGCAGCTAGCTCCATGCACAGGACACAGAACGTGCCAAAAGATACTTGAAGGATGAATGAATGAATGGGCGAAGGAAGTGGGGCTGAGTCCAGAGGTCCCCGTGGAGTGCATGGACTCCCCAGGGTTGATTACCTGGCAGAGATGATGGAGAGGAAGGGCCGCTTATCCTTGGCAGAGGCCTGGGTGGTTTTGACCCCATTGTCTATGATCATGCCAGCCTGGGGAGAGGGGACATTTAGGGACACATTATTGTGGAACACAGGCTGCAGGCATCTTCTCACACCCAGCCTCATGGTGTACGCTTGAATGCTCAAATAAAACCAGCTTTGCTCTCAGAATGTATTAATAGAGATAGGGGGGTCTGCAGTGAGGAAGGTGAAGAACATGGATTGCTCTGCACGGCTCAAGTCAAATCTGGAATAAGGTGTTGGTATAGATAAGGATGCTGAGGTTTAGATGGGGTTAAGTGTTTTGTCCAAGGACATACAGCTAAGTCCATTACCAGAACTCACACTGCTTTGGGCAGTTATAAGCCCAGGTTCCAAATTAAAGACAATAGATATGCTGTCTTGGGAAATGTGTCTGCAATGATGCAAAGAAAATGCTGAGCCTAAGCTTTGTCTTTACCTTGGAGCAGGGGTCTTTGATCCTCCCCCAGTTTTGTCTCAGTTTTTGCCTGACTCAAGGGAAAAAAATCTCACTTTCTTATTTGGCCCCCAAGGTGTCCACTTTGTCAGCCCCAGGTGAGCGTGAGTCTGGGCAACTGAACAAGACTGTTCAGGGTAGCTCTGTTCAGTCTACCCTTAGGGCTTGATTCCCTCGGCCTGTTAGGAAGGTTTGAACACATCATCTCCTCTTTATATAACTGAGGACGTTGGCTACTGTGATCTTCAGCTGGCATGTAATTAAGCGGTGGGGAGGTGAATGAGTCAGGAGAAGTGGGGCTCCATCCTCAGCACTTCCCTCATGAGTGTGACCTTGGGTAAATCCCATCACCTCTGGGGCTTCAGTTGCAGCCTTTGTGAGATGGGCTGATGACACTGAGGTCCTGCTGTGAGGACCAAGTAAGACAGGCCAGGTGAAGAGCCTGGGGCAGAGGCCCCACACGGTGACATGGGGTCAGGGCTCACTGGGTGCCAGCACCATGCGCAGGGCTCCTCCCTGGCTCAGGCCTCAGAATCCATCCAGCTTGAGGGTCTTCTTTGTCCCCTTCCCTCCCTGCCACCTTCCTCGGGGCCCGTCCCTCCCTCTGTGCCCAGGAGTCCTGGCTACCATCCTCCCTTGAGTATTCCTCTCCTTTCCAGCCTCCCCAAACACCAGGGTCTTGTGTGGCCCAGCCCCCACTCATGGGGAGGCTTCTCGAGGAAGGGGTCGTGACAAGAAGCCAACACTTGTCTCTCCACAGCCCCTCTTCCCCACCACAGCTCCCATCCCCGCCACATGCGGTGCAAAGTCAAACTCAGGTGCCCCAAGCAGGGGCCGCCAGGAGGAGCAGCCTGAGTGATGGTGCTTCCTGCCTCTCCTTTTGGCTCCGACCAGTTGCCAGGTGGAGGCCAAGGCAGGAACAGCCACAGGAGAGCCTTGCTAAGGACAGCCAGGACCTGGGAGGCCATGGAAGACTGCTCTGTGTCCTTCAAGTCCAAGGCTAGGAATGCACTTGCTCCCGGCTGTCACCAGTGGCAGTTCTGGCTCTAACCCTGTGCGGGCCTGGGAAGCCTGACCAATGGGCTGGCAGGGAGGCGCAGTCTGGAAGCTCTTACCCGGTAGTTGGAGTGTGCTCGGTTGTTAAGGAATTTCCCCAGTGGAATGTGCTCTGAATAACCCGGGGAGTACATGCCGGCTGAGGGGCCCGTCGGGACGTGGTGAAAAATGAACCAGAATCCAGTTTCCTGGTGGAGGAGGACACAGAGGGAAAGGCACAGAATTCAGCGCCAGGGAGCTTCTTGTGGGGGTAACTGTATGGTCCAGACTTGGGGTGAGCCTAGTGCTATCACCCAAACGGCCCCACCCCAAAACACACCTGCAGGAAACAGTTAAAAGTATGAGGCAAATATATTTTGTGGGCAGGTGGGGTGTGGGGGTGGGTGGGAGTTCCATCCTGACTGTTAAAACCTTTCGTGGGGTCCTACTGTATCAGCCATGGGAAACAAATGGCTGGATTTCAGAGCTACCCTGGGGTCCATCACCAGCCCCTCTCCCAACACAGAACACAAGGGTCGCCTGAGCTTTTTTCTTAGCTTTTCCCTTTTATTCTGCAGACATGGAAGCTGAGGCCCAGAGACAGCAGCTGACCTGCTCAGGACCCCCAGGAAGGTGAGCAGCACAGAGGGCTGGGTGAGAAGCAGGCAGCGTAGACAGAATGGCATATTTGGACCATCTGCTTGTCCCTGCCTGACCTTCCTCCCCATCATCTGGTAGGTCATAGCACAAATCTTATAGGGTTGATACAAGGTTGATAAATTACTGGAGTTTGTGGGATTTCCCTGGTGGTTCAGAGGTTAAGACTCCACAGTCCCAATGCAGGGAGCACAGATCCAATTCTTGGATGGGTAATTAAGATCTCACATGCTGCATGGTGTGGCCAAAAATAAATACAAATAAATAAACTTGCACACACAGCAACGCAAAATAATTTTTTAATTATTAAAATTTTAAATTATTTTAAATTATTATTAAAGTGTGAAAGCAATTTTAAACTATTGGAGCTTAGAACACTGATTGCCAGGCATCTAACAATGAGTTATTGATCATGTTAGCTATGATAATCAGTGTGACAAAGGGCCAGAGGCATCACTTAAAACCGAGTCCACCTGGACTTCCCTGGTGGTCCAGTGGTTAAGAATCCGCCTGCCAATGCAGGAGACACAGATTTGATTCCTGGTCTGGGAGCTAAGATCCCACAAGCTTCAGGGTAACTAAACCTCTGTGCCACAACTATCTAGAGCCTGTGCTCCGCAATAAGAGAAGTCACTGTAATGAGAAGCCTTCACACCACAACTAGAGAAAGCCCGTGCACAGCAATGAAGACCCGCTGCAGCCAAAAACAGAAAAAGAAAACCAAGTCCATCTGCCTCCCAAGCTGGCCCTTCCCTCCTCACCCTGCTCCTGTCTGTGTAGATGTCTAGACTGGGGCTCAAGGCATACATATTCCACATGCCGGACCTGGCCGTCTCCTCTACCCCAGCCCCACCCAAGGCAGGGGTGTTTCTGCTCACCTCGGATCCTGCAGCAGCACAGTTTATGAGGTTGTTGTTGGGATTGGCCATCCAGAAGGTGGACACAGCACTGTGGGCAGGAGCAGAGATGGAGCGGCATCAGACGGAGGGTCACTGGCTCCCGTTCTGCCGCCGGGTTGGAGGGGTGCCCCCGGTCAAGGGCTCTAATGAAGCTTTGAGGAGCCTCTCAGCAGTGATTTGAGAAGCCCTTGATTTGATGATCTGAAGCCTAATTTTCTCATTAAAGTGGTATGCATTTACACCCCTAACATGCTCAGAATTTGAATGGGGTCTGGCTCTTGATGGTAGAAGCAAGTTTGTGGGTTAAATCTGAGATGGATCCTAGAATAAATGGAAATAAGGGGAACCCAGGAAAGTGGCTGTTTCTGAGGGAGAGACCCTGGACTCAGAAGGGTGATCGCATAGGAAGCTCTGTTTCTCTGTCTCTCTGACTCTCTGTCTCTCTCTCTCTCTGACTATTTCTGTCTCGGACTTTGTCCTGACTCTCATGTCCGGAAGCACACTGGACAGCTGGTACCCATGTGTACAGGCTGTGGGCGCTGAGGTGGCAACCTGCTTCCTCTCCTCAAAGGAGCCCTGTGTGTCACCCAGAAAAACCCAAGGATGAGAACAGTGGTCTCTCTGGACAAGACCGATGCCCATGAGGCCCAGTGAGAAGGGAGAATAGAAAACACACTGTGCCTGAGCAGCTGAGAGCCTCAGGTGGTTAAGGCTGCAAGGTCTGAGCCACACAGGAGCCCAGGACTGAGGAGTCAGAGGCTGGGTGGGAAGTCGCGTGAGGGAGATACTTACTTGCAGTCCTGCCGGGGCTTGGGGATGTACCCCGGGTAGGAGTCCTCTGTGATCGTCTTGCACATCTTGCTGTCACGGTCAGAGGGGAGGAGGGTTCCAGACTTGACGAGGAGGCCGAGACAGTGGTCAAATGTGTTGCGCTCTTCTGGTCCATCTTCCGTGAAGAAGCAGTGGCCCAAAGAGTTATAGCCTACAACATCCTTGACCTGCCGGGGTCAAGACAGGGAACAGGTCACCCAGCAACACCACTCATTTGCTCATTCATCCATTTCACACACATGCACAGCCTCAGGCGCCACCAGGCTCTGAGAGGGGCACTGGCCATTTGGAAATGGACCAGACATGGGTGTTGGGCCTGGGGAGGGTGGGACAGGGCAATAGAGCCGGACTTTAAAGTCCCTTGCAGCTGGGGGTATTGTGACTGAGGCTTCCCGGGGTGGGGAAAAGGACGAGATGTTAGAATGGGCCCACGAGGAGACTGTGGACGAGGTCCTGTGAGCCTAACCTGGTGAGGACACAGCGAGTACACTGCTTACGAGGACTTAGAGGATTTCACCAAGAGGTCCCCCAGAAAGGGTGGTGGGGAGAGTGCCACCTGGGGACAGCACCTGAGCCGGGCCAGGTGGGCTTACTGTAGTAAGAGTGGCTCCTCACTCTGCCCTCACCCATAGACCCAAGCCAGCTTTGAAGCCCACAATCCATATCAAGCCTCATCTGAGAAAGCCAGAAAGGGTTGCAAATTCCAGCTCTTCAATATCCTTGGAATCACGAAGTCAGGGGGCTAAGCCTAGAAACCACCTGAAAACATGGAGAGGCCTGGGGTACAGTCTCTCAGACAAGTCTTTCAAGCTCTCTCCAGCACACTCTCCCCACTTCACAATGAAGGAGTCCAGCTCCAGGATCTCCAAGGCCCCTCTGGGTCTGAATCTCAATGAACTCATCGATCTGAGAGCTAGAGGGTCCTCAGAGGGCCTCTGGGCAGAGCTGTACCTTCTTGACTCTGCTCACCAGCATCCCTGACAAATGGGCATCCTGGTTCAGTTGAATGGCCCAGACGAGATGCTGGCTACCTCCCAAGGTGCCCTGTCCACAGTGGGGTGTGAGGATGGCAAGAAGCACCTCACTACCTTGACTGAGATCTTCTGTCCCCATCCCTGACCCTGGGTCCCGACTGCCCAATGACATCACCCAGTGAGGGAAACTGTTGCTCCTCTATGACATCTTTCAACCTGATGCTGCAACAGGCCTTGGAAAAAATTAATCTATCACCCCCACACATCTTCCCCTCTAGCACTGCTACCATTCAAGAGGTAATCCTGTATATTATCGGATGTTCAGCAACATCACTGGCCCCTACCCACTAGATGCCAGCAGAACCTTTTCAGCTGTGACAACCAGAAATATCTCCAGACATTCATTTCCAAGTATCCTATTGGCATAGGCTTCCCCAGTGATTGAGATGGTACAGTATCTGCCTGCAGTGCAGAAGACATGGGTTTGATCCCTGCATTGGGAAGATCCCCTGGAGAAGAAAATGGCACCAACTCCAGTATTCTTGCCTGGAGAATCCCATGGACAGAGGAGCCAGACGGGCCACAGTCCAAGGGGTCAAAAAGAGTCGAACATGACTTAGAGACTAAACAACAATTCCACTGGGAAAGGGAAGTGACAAAATTGCCCCTGTCTGAGAAGCACTAATCTAGGGTAAACACCCCACTTCCCTCCGAAGTGTCTTCTACAACAAATCTTACCTACTCCCCCAACTCTCATGCAGCCCTGCGCTAGGAGCATCTGGAACTAGGACCCTTCATGTCCCAGCACTGGCCTGGGCACTTATACCTTTTAATCTTGCTGAAATCTTACATAATTCAATAACGATATTTATTATTTTAGAGATGAGGAAAATGAGACTCAGAAAGGTTGAGTGATTTGCCCAAGGTCATGCAACCCACATGTGTGAAACCAGGGCTGAAACCCCAGTTTTCTGTGTCCATCCACCCGTAAGGGTGGGTCACAAGCACAGCTGCCCTGTGCCAGGCAAGCTCTCTGTTCTCTCAAACAAGTATCACCCCCTTGATCTTTGATAATAGGCAAGGGCATGGTCTTGAATGCTATTTAGTCCCTCAATAAGCATTTTAGCCAATACCAAGGTCATGCAATGGGACTGCTTCCTTTCCTCCTAGTGAGCAATGCAAGTTTCTTATAAATAGCCTGAGCAGACAAGCCTGGGAGGAAGAGGTGAGAAGCATGGGCTGCTCGTCCTGGCAGGGACATCTGAGAGCAAGTTCAATGCCTTCACTTTACAGAGGAGGACACTGAGGCCCAGAGGAGGGCGGTGGGGCCATGTTCAGACCTGGGCCTCCTGCCTGCTGCCCACAGTTCCTCTTAAATCCCATGCACCCAGTCGCCCATTGTCTGGATCATACTTTGGTTGTCATTCTTTGAATCCAAGTGAATAATGAATACATTCTTACTCTAACAAATGGCTGAAAAAGAAATTCCCTCCTCTTGAGTTGTGCTCTGGAGAGAAAAATCCTTATTGAAAGGAACAAAAATAACTCCTGTTTGCTGGGTGTGAAATGCTTTACATATATTATCTCATCCAATCCTCATCCAAACTACTATTCCCTTTCAACCAATGACACCGAGACTTAGAAAGTTGCCCAAGTCCCTTCTCTTGCAAGGATGGATGGAGATTTGCTTCTCCATCTGTCTGATCTAAACTTTGTGTACGAACCAGTTCTCAACAGCACCAGAGAAAAAACGCTGTCGTTTTTTCTAAAACAGTGTGATAAGGTAGAAGAAAGCCCTGGGCTGGGAGTGGGAGGCACAAGTTCAAGTTTGGCCTCACCACAGACTTGCTGTGTGATTTGCGAGTGTCCTTAGGGAGACTTCTGAAATCCCTTCCAGCCCTAACACTGGATGACGGTTCTTCCTTAGAACAGTTCCTAGAATTGAGACCCTTGAACTGTGATACGGCTTGAGATGGGTACATATAGATAGATGACAGATATGTAGGTGGATAGACAGATGTTGCTGTTCAGTCTCTCAGTCGTGTCTGAGTCTGTGACCCCACCATGGGCTGCAGCATGCCAGGTTTCCCTGTCCTTCACTCAAACTCATGTTCATTGAGTCGGTGATGCCATCCAACCACCTCATCTTCTGTCATCCTCTTCTCCTCCTGCCCTCAATCTTCCCCGCATCAGGGTCTTTTTTAGTGAGTCGGCTCTTTGCTTCAGGTGGTTAAAGTACTGGAGCTTCAGCTTCAGCATCAGCCCTTCCAAGGAGCATCCAGGGTTGACTTCCTTTAGGATTGACTGGTTTGATCTCCTTGCAGTCCAAGGGGCTCTCAGATAGACAGCGAGGAGCTGGATAAACAGACACACACACATGGACACGTGGTGTACCCACCGAATCCTCATGTTGGCTGTCTGGAAGCAATATGTGCCCTCCTGACCATTCTCTTGCCCAAACTGCATTTTCCCCTTGTTCCTCTGGATAGCTTCCCTCATGATTGAGATCATGAAAGTGATTCCTGACAGCCGTTTTAAGTCTTCAACTGTTGTGAAGTGGAGTGTAGGCATGAGATTTTGAGGGGTAAAATTCCTCAGCTCTTAGGACCTGCTTCAGTTAGAGTGACCCATGGAGTTTATTGTCTCAACCAGGACATTTTTGAGAGTGAAAGTGGGAACTATTAATACCAATTAACTATCAACTATTAAATATAATTGACAATTATTACATTAATAATTATATTAACATAACTACTAATTAACTATTATTTATTAGTAATTGATTTAGGGACAACAGGTGTAAACTGGAACTGTTCGATGCAAATCAGGGCATAGGGTCACCCCAACTATGAGGACTTCCTCTTGCAGCCTGCATAGAGTATGAAAAGGAAATGACTGAAACAAATACAAATAGGGGGAGTGGATGGGATGCATTGGGAGACTGGGATTGACAAATAAATACTACTATGTATAAAACAGATTTATGCTGATATATGGCAAAAGCTGTCACAATATTGTACAGTAATTATCCTGCAATTAAAATAAATCAATTAATTTTAAAAAACAGATAACTAATGAGAACCTACTACATAGCTCAGGGAACTCTACTCAGTGCTCTGTGGTGATCTAAAGGAGAAGGAAATTCAAAATAGAGGGGATATATATGTATGTATAGCTGATTCACTTTGCTGTATAGCAGAAACTAACACAACATTGTAAAGCAACTATACACCAATAAAAAGTAATTTAAATATAAAACAAATACAAACAGAAGTGAACTGTATACCTGATTCTGCCTTCTAGGGTGAGTATGATATAATTCGTCTCAGTGAGAAACTTGGCCTTAAGTATGACCTTATTAAAAGGAAGACTGTAATTTCTGAGCTTCTGCCATTTCTGCCTCCTCTTTTTTTTTTTTTTTTTTTTGAGCTGCTAAGGAAAACAGCTTTGGAGTAGGCGGTGATTTGTTTTGCAGCCTGTGTTAATGAGCTGCACCCGTGGCGGATTCATGTTGATGTATGGCAAAACCAATACAATATTGTAAAGTAATTAGTCTCCAATTAAAATAAATAAATTTAAATTAAAAAAATGAAAATGCAGATATAAGTTGGAAAAGGAAACCAAGAACTCAATCATTCTGCCTAACAAGGAAAAGAGTGAGTTTCTAAGGTGGCCCAGGACAGGTGGGGAAGGGCACTGCAGGGCCCCCACAACCAGGTAGAGGGAGGGAGGGCTGGAGAAGAAAAACCAGTCTCTCCATTTCCAGTTGATGTCTGTGCTGATCTGTGATGCACACTCCGCACCACCCCGCCTCGGCCCATCTCCTTCCCACTCTGCCAGGAGAAGCCCTAGCCTCTGAACCTTTGGGGGAAAACAGGGCCAAGGGTCTGTTTTCCTCATTTGAGCTCAGAAGGGAAGGAGAGATGAGAGCAGCTCGTGAATCAAGAAATGAGTAAGGGACTTCCCTGGTGGTCCGGTGGTTAAGAATCTGCCTGCCAGTGCATGAGCCACGAGCCTGATTCCTAATTCAGGAAGATCCCACTTCCCCTGGCTTCCCCACAGTTTTCGTCTCTATGGAGATGCCCCCTTGCAGCACTGCCCTGATAGAAGCCCCTGAGAGCAGCCCTCCAGCCCCACCCACAGCACTTTCCGAGCTCTAACCACCCCCCAGTCCAAATGAGCCTGTTTCCCACACGAGGCTTAGAGAGGATGAGTAACTTGCCCAAGGTCCTTAGCTCAACACCTGTGGACCAAACCTTTCTAGACTATGCCCCCAAACCTATGCTGTCCCCTTTATACTGATGAGTGGCCCTGCTAGGAGAATTTACTATAACGTACTAGGAAGTGGTGGGCATGGTGTAAACCAGAGCAAAGCCCACCTTGGGGCGGGGGTGCTATGACTTTGCCCCAGTCCATCATGGCCAGGCAGGAATGTGGGTCTAGTGTTGCCAATTCAGCCTACTTCTCAAAGGAAGCCAAGAGTCCAAGATTTTATGTGAAATCTCTCCATTTTCAAGTGATAAAAACTCATTCAAATGTTTCTTTAAACACTTAAGCCAAATAAAACACATCTGGCCACTGGGTTCAGTTTGCTGGGTGCCATTTTGTGACATCCGGTTTAAAAGTTCACAGAGGATGTGAGTTTGGTCCATTGAAAGAAAGTTCCATTTCATGTAAAATTATCAAATGTTTCTCTAAACATGATACAAGCCAAACAAAACACAAACTGGATTCAGCATGCAGGGTGCCATTTTGTGAGGTCCAGCTTTAAAATTATGGAGGATGTAAGCTGAGTTCACTTAAAGAAGGATCAACTGAGTGTAAAAATTATCTGTGCAAATCAAGACAAGCCACACACACACACATTCACACACAAACTTACTAATGAAGGCATTTCCCCCAGTGCTTATTGCTCTGAAGACACTCGGTTCAATAGAAGAAAAAGGGAAAGGGCCCACTCCTGCCACCACTGCAAGCCCGTCAGGCAGGCTTGGCATGACCCCTGCCTCATTTGCAGTTAAGCAGATTCATCATGACGCACAGTCATGGAATGGTCCTTGGGCAAACCAGGGAGCAGAAGAGCTAGACTCCCTGTGGCCACTGAGTGCTCACCCATCTCTGTAGCTTGGTGCCCTTTAGCAAGGATACACCCTTATTTTCTCCTTCTTTTTTGGTGGGTTACCTCTTCTCAATTGATATTGTTCTCAAGTTTGAGCCAAGGATGGTTCCACCCCCAATGGCCCTGGACCAAGTGACTAGATCTAAAACATCCCACCATTGCTAATGATCCCTGGGCCCAGCAGTAAGCGATTGGCATCAGGGAGGGAAATGAAGGAGATGAAGGGGCTCTGGACCCCTTGCTGCCCCGGGAAGGAAGTGCTTACCAACAAGCCATTGGAGCCATGGACAGTGACACAGCGGGAGAACGTGTGGTGGATGGAGAGATCCTTGACATACGTGGGTGGGTCGTAGCCCCCCTTTTCATCCACGTCGCCTGCCAGGTGGAAGTGAATTGGGTACTGACCAATCAGCTGCTGGCCCATGTGCTTCAGCTCCACGCCCTCCAGGTGTGCGGCCTTGAATCCCAGTGCAAACTGGGGGAGCAGAGCCCAGAGTCAGAAGGGGTCCATGGGGTTGCTCCCTGACCCCCCTCGCTGGTGCCACATTTCAGAAATGCACATACACGTGTTGTCCTCAGAATGTTTCACTGAGCCCCACCTCAGGGACTCAGTTCATCAAGGACATTCTCTGCAAATGGGTTGAGATGTCTGACTCTTCCTACCTCACTGGAGACGGGGTGCTGCTGATAATATCGTGATGAGCAGGGCAATGGATTGTGTGGGATCAAGAGGTGCAGTGGGAATGTGCGGTGTCTGGGGTTTGCCTCAACCTTCTTTTCCTGCCTCCTAAGCTACTGAGCATTATGAGAAAGGGGTGACCCTGAGATAACCTGGGGGAGGCTAGCAAGAAGCATGCCCTAGGAGGGTTAGGGAGTCCAAGAGAGGATGGACCCTGGGGCAATAAGAGCCCAGGTTGTGGTCCACCATCTGAGGTCCTCTCCTGGCTGGGGGAGGGGGAAGCTGAGTTTGGGGTCTTCATCAGCCCGTGACTCTAGTAGTGTGTGTATGAGCTGTAGGGTGTTCCACACGCTTATGTCATAGTACACTCAGAGCCAATTCTACACATTTCAAAGGACCCACTTGATCGCAATGAACGTCTATACTCCAGGAACTCACCATGAAAGCACAGTTCAAAAACAATTCCTGCCCCAGGTTGAACTCTGTTAACTTCTACTAGGGAAGGATGACTTCAGGACATGCTAACCATTCCTTCCAAAAACAGGTGCCCATGGAAATGCCGACTCTAGCAGTGGCTGCCCTGGAGAGCTGTGTTAAGAATGATTCTGGGTCTAGTTTGGGCAAAGTGGGGAGGAGTGCTCTGGTCACTCAGGGATTTATTTACTCTCAAGATGGGAAACAGGATTGTAGCAGCGTAAGTGACATAAACCTGCTATTTTTGCTTTAATCTCTCTAATGATTTTATACTACCACCCCTGCCCCCTCTCCTCCCCAGACACTGATTGGAAATATGTAGAAGTGGTATTGGAGGGTGCAGTGACTGGGATGCACTGCTTGAATTTAACAAGCTAGAGATGCTAGAAATCTTATTATATAGACCCCTGCGACAAAAAGAAAATTGTCTTACCTATGTCAGCAGGGACTCCATGATGAACTGTTTCACTCAGTTATTCCTTTCTGTTAGATTACTAAAAAAGTCTTATCCTTAGAGCATATGAATTTAGCTTCAAAAGAATTATTTTTTACAAAACCCCAGGGTATACTGTTATTCTACCAGTTTTAACCTCAAATCACTGGAAGCAATGGCTTCATGAAGGAGGCTGGCATGTCTTAGGATCTTCAATATGCTAGGTATAGGCACTTTATAGAGAGATGCTAAAGAAATTCCCCTATGAGCTGAATGCTAGGAAAACATGAGCTCCAGTGAATTGATACAATTTTTCTTTGTTGCGCAATGAGAACCCCTGTAGCTCATCATCTCTGCCTTGGTCTTGAGTCTCTACTGGGAAACTCACAGGTAAATGTGAAGCTAGAACTTCTAGTTCTCCCTTGCTTATCACTTTCTCTGTATTTTAACAGTGTGCATTGTGCTAAGTCGCTTCAGTCGTGTCCAACTCTTTGCGGCTCCTCTGTCCATGGGATTACCCAGGCAAGAGTCATGGTGTAGGTTGCCATATCCTCCTCTAGGGGATCTTCCCAGCCTAGGGATCGAACCTGAGTCTCTCATGTCTCCTGCCCTGGCAGGCAGGTTCTTTACCACTAGCACCACCTGGGAAGGATCTATTATAAATGTGACTTTGTGTGAGTTAAATGCCTCTTCTTTTAGAAAGTCCTCAGGGTTAACTAATGAAGAAAGGGAATGAAAGCCATGATTGAAAATTGAAAACCGTGAAGGCAGGAAGCACAGTGTGATGGGTGCCACATACCTGGGGAGTAGATGTTCCTCATCATCTCTCTCATCCCCAAGCACTGACAGGTGAAACTGCACACCAGTATAAAATACACAAGACTCCTCCAGCTTCCAGAGAGTACCCCTCTCTTGATCCTACCCCTTGCCTCCCAATCCCTTCCCTACCAAGCACCCCTGCCCCCAGGATGGCATTGTGTGAATCCTCCTGGTTGGGTTGACGGACTCTGCCAGGTAGATTTGTCGTACCTTGATGTGGCCCCCAAAGGTGTCGAAGTCAAAGAAGTTGCAGAGGTGGTTGCTGTAGGGGTAGCACTCATCCTCCACCTCCCCCATCACCACGATGTTTCGGCTCAGGAGTCCCACCTCGGCACGCATGTCCACACCGTCGATCTCCTCCCCGATGTGCAGGTACCTCGGCTTGCCTACGGCAGAAGAAGGGAAGCAGGGAGCGTCAGAGGTGCTGCCTGTATCCACCGTGCCCAGGGCCCGCCAGGCGCTTCCACTGCTTCTGTGGCACATGGGGTTGTCCATGACCCTGAGCCCCATTTTATAGGAGAGTGAAGCCCAGGGAGATGCAATTACTTGCCTGGATGAAGAGCCAGCCATGAATGCTCATGTCTGAAGCCCATGGCAGACATGGCTATTTGTCCCCTAATTCCTACCCCCTTTCCACTTGTCAGTACTAGAAACTTCTATGTTAGCTGACACAAGACGCCCCGGGACAACCATACTCCCTAGCCTCCCCGCAGGTCAGCGTGGTCAGAGGATGAGCAGAGGCAAAGCGTGCACCCTGTAGGCGGCTCCCACTCTCCCCCGGGGCTGGGATGTGGGCACTGGTGGTGGGCCAGCCTTGCCTGTGTGAGAATATACCCTGGAAATGGTACAGCAACCAGAGGGAAGAAACCTGGGCTCTGGATGATCCCACAGAACTCACGCCCTAGACTGCCTACCAGTTGGGTTTCTTACGGACACAAGACGAATCCCCTCTTCAAAGCCACTGTGATAAAGGGAAGCCGAGCATGCTGCAGTCCGTGGGGTTGCAGAGTTGGACCAGACCGAGAGACTGAACAACAACAAAAACAACAGGCTGCCTTTCAATTCAGCTCGTCCCTGAGACTGCTGACCTGGCTCCTAGGTGCTGTCTCTTTCTTCTGAGGATGTAATTATAGACAGCAACAGTCTCTTGTGCTGATTTGTAGCCCGAACCATACCACGGACACCGCTTGGCTTTCACTGTGACCTTGACTAGAGCAGCAGGGCAAAGAGCTCGACCCCTCAATACCACTGGTGCCCACGTGCAAAGGCTGTGGTTGCACTGAGCCCTGAGGAGCACCCGCCGACAGTGACCTCACCCTGCCCTCTCAGTCCCAGGGAGGGCTGGCTCCTCTGTCCAGTCCTTCACCTAGCTTACATCCCGTGGGTGGGTCTGCACTTTTTCAGAGGATGTTTATTGCCTTGGATTTCTGCAGACTCAGGGAGGTGGTGGTTTCTTTGAAGCATCTCAGTTCAAGATGCGATACCAGTGCCTGGCAAAGCTGAGAAAATATTCCCTTTGGAATTGGTATTCGCCTCCTCCAGCTACAGTAACAACTGACCACAAATTTAGTGGTTTAAGACAACAGAAATTTCTTATTCTTTTTTGGTCATGCCATGTGGCATGTAGGATCTTAGTCCCCCAACCAGGGATGAAACTCATGCCCCCTGCAGTGGAAGCACCGAGTCTTAACCACTGGATCATCAGGGAAGTCCAAAGACAACAGAAATGTCTGACAGTCCTGGAGTTCAGAAGTTCAAAATCCATTCCACCAGGTTACAGTCAGAAGTCGACAGTGCTGGTTCTGTTGGGAGGCTCTAGGGAGAGTTTGCTCCTGGCCATTTGCAGATCCAGACAGTGGTCAATGTTCCTGGGTTGTTGTTCAGTCGCTCGATCGTGTCTGATTCTTTGTGACCCCCTGGACTGCAACACGCCAGGCTTCCCTGTCCTTCACTATCTCCTGGAGTTTGCTCAAGCTCATGTCCATTGAGTCGGTGATGTCATTCAATCATCTCATCCTCATCCACTTCTCCTCCTGCCTTCTGACTCTGACCTTACTATACCTCTCTTTTAAGGACCATTTGGGGCTTCCCTGGTGGCTCGGTGGTAAAGAATCCACCTCCAATGCAAGAGACGTGGGTTCAAGCTCTGGCCTGAGGAAGATACCACATGCTGCGGACCAACTAAGCCCGTGTTTCACACCTACTGAGCCTGTGCTCCAGAGGCGGGGGAACCACAACTACTGAGCCCAAGTGCTGTAACTACTGAGGCCCACACACCCGAGAACCCATGCTCCATAACAAGAGAAGCTACTGCAATAAGCTTATGCATTGCAACTGCAACTAGAGAGCTGCCCTGCTCGCCACAACTAGAGCAAAGCTCATGCAGCAATGAAGACCCAGCACAGCCAAAGTAAATAAATAAATACTTTAAGGACCCTTTTGATTTCACCTAGCCCACTCAGATAATCCAGGCTCACCTCCCATCTCATGAGCCTTAAGGACATCAACCAAGTCCCTTTTGCCACCAAGGTAATATTCACACACGGCTCCAAGGAGCACAGCACCCTGCCCAACTGCCCGCAGGATGGACAGAGTAAAACCCAGACTCTTGTGGGCTTATCCACCATCACTCCCTCACAGGCCTTTCTGCTCCAGCCAGACCCCACCACCCATCCTACCCACAGTGAGCCTCTGCTTTTTTACATCTTAGAGATTTTACCTAAGCTGCTCTCTCTGGCCAGGACAGCCTCCTCCCTTTGTCCATGGAGTAAATCACTTTATTCCTCAAGATCTAGCTCCTTTTCAGTGAAGTCTTCCCCGACCGTCCTCAACATCAGCTGTGGATCCCTGAACACGACATTTAAGCTCCCTGAAACTCAGACTCTATCTACACAATGGAGACAATCATAGCACACATCTCAAAAGGTAGAGATAGCTGTGAAATGAATTAATCCAGGGAATGTGCCCGGAACAGCCCTGGGCACATGCTAGGGGGCTAGGACACGTGCAGCTATCCCCAAGCAAAGGCTTGACCTGAGGGCTCCCACCACTGGCTTCACACTTATGATGGGAGCTTTCTCCATTCCATGGGCTGGGGTGGAGGGGTGGAGGAGGGAAAGAAGCCAGGGGTAGGGGGGACTTCCAGGTGGATGGAGGCGCTGTGTTGATTAGAGTCCTGGGAGCAGAGGTGGGAAGACAGACTGAGAGCTGGGAGAACTCTCCAGTCCCACCGCCTCCTCCCCCGCCTGCTGTGGGGCTCCCTATCAGGGCTCTGACAGACCTCACGGCTGCTTTATCTGCCCTGCCGCTGTGTTCACAGGCCGCTCCCAGGCCGTGATGCCAGGGAAGCTGTGCACTCTGCTTTCTCAGCATCCTGTCCTGTCTGCAGAATTCTCCCAGCCGGCCTCCACCCACCCTCCCTTCCTTCTCTAAGCTCTGATACAGGAAGGCCTAAGGAAGGGGGTATTGAGAGCGGGGGTGGAGTGGTTGGGCTGGGGGTGTGGGGTAAAGCAGGCAGGCATGGCCAAGTTGGATTTGTCTCAAATAATCCAGAAGGGCTGTGAGCACAGACGAGGGGTGGGAAAGGCGTGGGGTGCAGAGGGACCCACACAGGAATAAAACTCTGACCTTTCTGAGTGCTCACCCTGCGGCTGGCCAGGTTCTACAATGCCCCCTCTCTACAGTGCCGTCATGGCACAGGACACTCTGGGCTCAAGAGAAAAGCGAACATCGAGAATCTTCCACCCTGTGCATGTGGTTCCTGACCTAACATGATCCAGGGATTCTGGGGGAGGGGGCAGTGGGGCTTGCCCTTCTCAGACCATGGGAACAAGCCCAGAGAGACTTGGGCTGGAGGGTCCCTGAGAGGCAGATTTAAGCTATAGAGTGCCTAGATTCCGCCTCCTGTCTAGTCATCTTTGAGTGAAGATGCTGAGAGAACATGTAGCCTTTGAACTTGGGAGCTCTGAGTCTGAATCTTGGCTCATATCCTCCAAGCAGACTTGTTAGGTCTACAACAGCAGCAATCCCCAGAAAGTTCTGAGATGAAGGGCATGCTCTACTCCGTGTCATCTACTGGCCCCAGGTGGTCACTGAACTCTTAAAATCTGGCTAGTATGACTGAGGAATGGAATTTCCTTTTTAAAATTAATTTTAATTACATTTATATAGCCATAAGTGGTTGGTGGCTGCCATAGTGGAAAGCATTAGTCTAGACATTTAATTTCCATGAAGAAATGAAGAAGATGTTTCTTCATCTGGGTCATGGAGAAAACAGTAGCTTCCACCTTGTTATGTTATCATGGAGAGTGAGAAAGATGGTTCATGTAAAGTGTTTAGCATATTGTAGGAAACTCAAAACATGTTAATACTATTTAACAGTAGTATTACTTAAAAGTGTGTGTGTGATACTGGGTGGTTACAAGCAAAGTGGGAAGTGGAGAATGAAAACAGGGTAGAAAATTGAAGACATTTCCCATTGCCATGTCAGGAGGTGTTGGGAATCGCACTGTGGTTGGCAAAACTTGGAAATTTTTTTTTCAGATGATTCACACGTTTTCATGACTTTGTTATCCCCATCTGTTTCCCATCAGAAAAGCCTTAAAATGCAAAAAGCCCTGTTTACTGGAATCTGGGGGCAGTGAGGAAAGAGGAGTCAGGAAGGCTGCGTCCCGCTCTGCAGCCAGCCTGGGAGGAGGACACAGAACGGCAACCGGGCGGTGGCGCCATTCTGGAAAAGAGCAAAGCAGCTGGAGTCCCTGCTCCACATCACTGGGGGATGGACAGCCGGGGGATGGACAGCCAGAGGATGGGCTTGGAGCCGAAGAGGAGAAATGAGGGCCTCCCCAGGACAGACAGGCAGACACATACACACACCTTACAGATACCCTTCCCTGGGACTTTTCTCACTGGGGGTGCTGTTTTCACAAAAGCCCTAAAGCTTCTGAGCAAGATGGTCCCACCCTTGCTTAAGGGGGCATAGGGGAGGCTGGGTTGTGGGACTTGGAGATACAGACATGGGCAGTCATGAACCAAAGGAGCTTGGAGGGTCTGACATGGGGGGTATACGCCTCTCTACTCACTCTTTCCTCCTTGGTCCTCCCAGGACCTGGAGCAGCACCATCTCACACTCTGTCCAGCCTGAGCAGTCTTCAAGAAGCCCCTAGAACCACTGGTCAAACACTGCCATGCTCGATCATTTACCCCTGAACCATGCTCTGGGGCGAGGTAGAAGTGCCCTCATATCACACAGTTCCCGTTCTCAAGGTCACTCATGGCACTACCTGCTGCCCTGTTAGGTCCTGTTCATGTTGGAATCTCCCTCCAGACCTAGAGGTGCCCAGCACTGAGGTGCAGATCGGGGCTGGTGTGAACAGACCAGGGCCTCTTCCAGCGGTGCTCCTTCTTCTCTCTGCCTGAAGGCTGGGCCTCAAAGGCAAGCTTTCACCTCCCTAGAAGCCACAAAGGCAGCCCCAGAATCAGGGTCACCTCACAGAGGGTAGTGACAAAGCTCAAACGTCTGAATGCCACTCCTGCCAAGCGTCCCAGAGGACACCTGACATCCCAGAAGGCCTGTCTGCCTCTACTGTCCTCGGGAGACACAAGTCATCCAAGGAGGACCCAAGGGTCTGGCACTCACTAGGAATTGCTTCCCTTGGTGCCATCCTGTAAGTGGGGAGCTAGGAAGTCTAAGAAGCCATTGCACTTAGAAGAAAGCCCCCAAATTCTTTCTCAAGCACACTTCCACTAGCCAAAAAGACTGTGTTGAATTTTACTTTTTGTAGTTTTGTTTCTAAGATAATAGATACTTTCCATATGTTGGTTATACTTTCTCAATCCATAGTATTCTTCTACCCCTAGATTCTAATACTTCTTTAGGTACAATGGTCCTGTGGCAGCTGATATAGTTAAAAAAATTTATTGGGTTATAGTTGATTTACAGTGGTATGTTAATTTCTGCTGTACAGCAAAGTACATCCCCTCTTTTTAAAATTCCTTTCCATATAGGCCATTACAGAGGACTGAGTAGAGTTCCCTGTGCTATAGTAGGTGCTTATCAGTCATTTTATACACAGTAGTGTGTATGTGTCAAGCCCAATCTCCCAATTAATCCCTCCTGCTCTTTAGCCCCTGGTAACTATAAGCTTGTTCTCTACATCAGTGACTCTATTTCTGTTTTGTAGATAAGTCCATTTGTACCTGTTTTTTAGATTCCACATATAGCAGCTGATATTTTTAATGCCTAGTATTGATTTTCCTTTCTCTGCTAATACATCTCAATTTTCCTCTGGGGAGTGACTGTATCCATGCAATGCAGTCTTCGAAGGACAGTTAATGATGGTGTCCTAGCCAGAGGGTGAGCACGTGAGCCATCAACCCAATCAATGCTGTCTCCCTGGAAGGTAACTTTCAAGCACCATGTCCCAGGACATGCAAATAGTGATGCCTTAAGGAGGCTGCCCATGCATTCCTGCACCCCAGACCCCCAAAGCTGCCCTATTTCTGGTCCTTGTTTGCAGTGTGACTGCCCAGCTTCTATTTAGCTCTCTAAGTTGAATAGTTTCCCAATTAATTCCTATTTTGTTTAAGGTAGTCGAATTGGATTCTGTCACTTACAAGCAACAACTCTAATCAATACATGACTCCCCTCCCCAAAGAATAATTGACCTGGACTATAAACAAGGTCTCTTTTTACATCTTTGTTGTTGTTTAGTCACTAAGTTGTGTCCAACTCTTTGTGATCCCATGGACTGTAGCCCACCAGGCTCCTCTGTTCATGGGATTTCCCGGGCAAAATTACTAGATGGGTTGCCATTTTCTCCTCCAGGAGACCTTCCTGACCCAGGAATCAAACCCTCATCTCCTGAATTGGTAGGTGGATTCTTTACCACTGAGCCATTTGGATAGCACTCTTTTTACTTCTAACCATCTATAATTCCAGTAACCTCACATAACATAAATAACAAGGGCATTTAAGTCAAGATTTAGGAGAAGAAAAAGGAAATGTAAAAGGTAGAGAAAGAAGATATTTACATTTTCGTGGTAAGTTAAATTATTGCTAACAAATATTCACTCCCTCCCCTCTGTCTTAATGGGAGAAATAGAGCTCCACATTCATGTTGAGCTGGACCATATGACCTATTGGAAGGTAGGTGTGAGAGGGTTCAAGTTTGGAGCTCAGGCAGGCCTTAGGAGTCCTCCTTGATTCTGTTCGCTTCTCCGCCATGAATAATATGTCCTTGGGAAGATGAGAGTCACATGGAACGACCCGAACCCAAACCTTGGAGCCAAGTTTAGTCTAGAAAAGCTGAACCCTATAGAGCCTGTAGATGCACTAGTAAGAAATAAAAGTTTGCCATGAAATTTTAAGAAATGTTGTTGTTGTTGTTGTTATGTAACGTTATCATGGCTATAGCTGACTGATACAAATTTGTTTTTATTTCAGTCAACTTTAAGCCTAGCAATTTTCAGTTTCATCTAGCCTAGGAAGGGGTAAGTAAATGTCCTACCTGCTACTTTGACCTGGTTGGGGGCACAGGTTCTGCAGGGGAGCACCTGGAACTCTTCTGCCTGGTACATGGAATAATCGGTACTGGCAACAACCAGGGTGTCCCCAGGCTTCCATGACTGTACATTGTCTTCCAGATGCAGGATGGTGCTGTTCACATTGGTGTCGATGGTGACGGTGAGTTTGGGCCTCACTATAACCCAAAATAGGAGAGACTGAGAGATAAACCTTTGCTCCTGGCAAACTTCCACCTCTTCCCTTACCCTCCCTATATCAGTAAATGCCAGGTTTGCCTATCCAAAACCCAAATCACCAGGCTCGCCCCGAACCAGTCTTGGTATGGGGTTTTTTTTTATTTGAAGTCATCAAAAAACCCTACCAGAAAAGAGCCATTCATTAGCTCCGGGCAGGGGAATTTTCCACTAACTCCTTAGCTGGAGTTAAATGGGGCTGTCTCTCCACACCCACTTTGCAAAAGATGTAAAACAAATATAGTTTCTCTCAACTATTATTTACAGTAGCTGTCAGCCTTCTCTTCCAAAAAACTCCCATCCCTAATGACTGCCTTCTGGAGATGGCCAAGTGCCCTTGAGAAGAAACCGACCATTTCCAACCCTTGCTAACAAGCACCTCGGGAACTGGGTTTAAAATAATAGCATCCAGAGAGGCCATGGGCTGCGTATCTCTGGGGGGCGGGGGCGGGCTGCAGGAAGGTCAGCTCCGTCCACGGCACCCTGGTTGCCTTGAGTAGGCCCTTCCCCTTCCTGAAAGGCGTATGGGCAGGGTGGGGCTCTACTGGCTCCTGCCAACTCCGAGGACCCTCCCACGGTTCCTGTGTCATAGAAGGGCTCTCCATCGAGAACTTGGCAGGAGCGCCATGTCACTGAGATGCCTGGAGGCGGCTGACCCCGCCATCCAAACTCACAGTGCATAGCTGCCAGCTGGAGGAACCGAGCCACGGAGGCAAGAGTGTCCCCAGTAAGGGGCTGCTTACCAGGCTTTCCGCACAGGAACCGCACACGGTAGCTCTGGCAGGCCTGGCCCCGGTCGTAGCACACAAACCTGTAATCCTGGCCTCTTTTGTAGACAACCTCAGTGGTGAGGTTGACTCCATCCAATGTAGTGGCCTGGGAATGGCACAGAAATTACAAAGTCATTTCTCTTTGTAAAGAAGGAAGGTGATGATTAATGTTACAAACATATACTCACAAGTCTAAAATTGCTGCTGTGAAACTTATTTACAATGGCTTTAGACTATTATTCTAACATTTCCTCTTCTCTATTCTGTTATAAGAAGGGCAGCATGAAGTCACAGGGTGGATAAACATCTTGCCTGGGGTCCCACCATATTTGGTATCCAAACCAGTGAGTGACTATACTGGGGAATGGTTTACAGAGTGTTTATCACCACCACATGCTCTTTTAAGAGCTGGGCGGGCTGCTTTCTACAACTTGTACCAGTCTCCTCCACCAGTTATGTCCACAGTGGCCAACATTTACTGAAAACTCATTGGATCAACCTGCTGGTGCCCAAATGTGACTCCATATCCTGTGGGGAGTCTTTAAAAATACTCTTGCTGGGACTTCTCTGGTGATCCAGTGGTCAAGAATTCTCCTGCCCATGCAGGGGACACGGGTTTGATCCTTGGTCTGGGAAGATCCCACATGCCTCGGAGCAACTAAGCCTGTGCACCACAACTGCTGAGTCTGTGCTCTGGAGGCGGTGCGATGCAACCACTGAGCCCATGGGCTGCAACTACTGAAACCCGAGTGCCTAGAGCCTGTGCTTGGCAGCAAGAGAAGCCCTAGAGTAGCCTGCACACCTCGACTAGAGTAGTTCCCACTCACTGCAACTAGACAAAGCTGATGCAGCAGCCAAGACCCAGTGCAGCCACCAAAAAAAAAAAAAAAAAAATGCTCATGCCCAGGCCCCATCCTCAGGGTCTTGGATTTGATTGTGTCTAGGGTACAACCTGGACATGAAAACTTTGAAAGGCTGCCCCAAGTGGTTCCAATGGGAAGTTAAGTTTGAGAACCCCTTTTGTAGTTATAGAGCTCCATACATTTTTTTTCAATTTGTTTTTTATTCTTTGGCCTCACTGTGCACCACATGAAATCTTCGTTCCCTGACGAGGGAATGAACCCTCACCCCCTGCCTTGGAAGTGCAGAATCTTAACCACTGGGGGCCACCAGGGAAGTCCCTGAGTTCCATACATTATTGCATTCCCTCTTCCTGGCACTGAGGTCTATGAGGTTTTAAGGATCTGGAAACATGCTCAGAGAGGTTGGGTAATTGCCCAGCATCACACAGCTGGTAAGAGGCAGGGCCAGAGTCTGAATCTGGACTCATCCAGTGATAGATGTGCGCTGGACAGGTGTGCGGTGCCTCGCAGTCCCTCGCGCTGCTGTTCCTACTGTCCTGCGTTCAGTGTCTGTCTCCTACCAGGGGGGTGATGGGCTCTGGAAGGGCCAGGTATTGCTTCTTCCCTGATCTCAGCATCCAATCCAGGGCCAGGCACACAGCAGAGTCCCAGCTGATTGCAGCTCCAAGGCCAGGTAGAGAATCTTAGGAGTGGGTTCAGAGGAGGGCACAGTCGCTGCCAGCTGGGGCTCACCCTGGGACCGGGGTGTGTCTGCACCACGACAGTGGCTGTCATCAGAGACTTGCAATTTAGAGCAAGGGCCGCAGCTGTTGTCCTTTTCAGCACAAAGACCAAAGGGACCAGGGCTGGGCAAATAGCAAAGCGAGGTATAGTCCATCTAAAAAAGGGCGGGGGGAACTTTTAGGAAACATTGTTTTGAACCCAGCAGATATCCGTTGTCTGTGGTTTGGGAGGAGAGCTGTGGAAATGTGAGTTGAGCCAGAATAAAAATTCAGGCCTTTCCTGCAGGCAACACGCTCACAGTCCTTATCTGGGGAGGTTCCTGCAGCAGAGAGGCAGGCACTGCTGACTCGCCCTTAGAGGAAATCAGGAAGGCGCACAGGGATTTAGGTGCAAGTTCAAGGCCACCTGACTGTCAAGCCCACTCCTCTGACTCCCAGATCTTTCCCCTTGAGGCCAGCATGTTTTTCAGTAGGACATCCCTGAATATTGAGAACTGAGCCTAAAAACATCATCCAGGGGAGCTGGACATTTTTTAAGGTACAACATCCAATAAAAATGTCAAGAAAACCTCTATTCAATTTTATTGTTTTTCTTTTTCTCTCTTTTAAATCATAAGAATGACCTCAGTTTGGGATAAGAGTAAAAAGGGCTCTCCCACTGTTCAGTGAACTTGATCTTCACTTTAAGTAGACACAATGTGATTGTTATTCTTGATAATAATTATAAAATAACTAGCAATGTCATAGGCTTCCCTGGTGGCTCAGTGGTAAAGAATCCGCCTGCCAATGCAGGCGATGCAGGTTTGATCCCTGGTCCGGGAAGATCCCCTAGAGAAGGAAATGGTAACCCAAAACAGTACTCTTGCCTGGGAAATCCCATGGACAGAAGAGTCTGGCAGGCTACAGTCCTTGGGGTTACAAAAGAGTCAGACATGAGTTAGCGACTAAACAAGCAATATCATAATAAATAATATATAAACAAATAATTTTAAAATAATAAAATAAAATTATGGGCACTCGCTGTAGGTCAGAAGCTTCATGTATTGCTGCATTAAATCCACAAAATAATCCCATGAAGGAACAATTATTATCTCCATTTTTGCTTAGGAGGAAATTGAGACACTAAATTAAATAGCTTGACTGACAGATATGGCCAAAATTGCTAGTGAGGAACCCAGGGTGCAACATTTAAGGCAGCACTCACTCTCCAGGGTCATGTGAGTACAGAGTTGGCACCTGGGAGGCAGTGCCACCTTAAATTTGGTGTTTTGGGCACCTCACAGGTCCCAAAGGACATGTGAGTCCATTTGGTTCCACAGGCCTTGAAAGGCAGGTAAGTTTTAAGAGAGAAGGTGGGAAGCAAGGAGATTTCAGCCCAGGAGAACCATCAGAAAGGTGAGGACATGGGAACTGGGGACTATGGTTTTGGGGTTTGATTTGGCAGAATCACAAATGATCAGATGTTGAAAAACTTTCCTTGAGTTGAGGTCAACTGTGCTGGTCTTAACTATTTCCTTTTTTTTTCCAACTCACCGTCCTGCCCAGGTGACAGATGTCCTAACACCCCCTCCCCTCCAAAGGATTTGACGGCAGGTATCTCAGGGACCCATTGTGTGGGGCCCTCGGGGTGATCAGAGGTGGCAAGTGACCCCAGTAACCTGTGATTTCCCATGGTGGCAAAAATAGGCACCTGGGCATCTCAGTTTTGTCTCAGTCTCTCTGGTGGGTTAATTAACTTGGGCATTTAGCTCCTGGCAGATGTGTCTCACGCTCTGTTGATAAAGAGAATGAAATCCTGCTTCTCTCACCTGTGGTAAACATAGCATAAGCCTGGTTTTGCTTTTTTGACTTCAGAAAAACCCAGAGTATCTTCTACCTCATTGCCTCTGATGACTATAAAGAAATGGATTGATGGCAAGAAAGGAGGTGAGCCTGACATTTTCAGGACAGAGCACTTCCTGTTTCTGTTATTTCTTAATTTGTATTGGAGTATAGTTGCTTTACTATGCTGTGTTAGTTTCTGCTGTTCAGCAAAGTAACTGGGCCCTGCAGTGTGATGGCAGCCTAGTGGTTACAGAGTATGGGGTTGGGTTCCCATGGAAGGTCTGGGATTATTGAGTTGGTGAGCAGTCATGTTGTTGTTTGTCACTAAGTCATGTTTGACTCTTTTCAACCCCTTTGACTGTAGCCCACCAGGCTCCTCTGTCCATGGGATTTTCCAGGCAAGAATACTTGAGTGGGTTGCCATTTCCTTCTCCAGGAGATCTTCCTGATCCAGGGATAGAACCTGAGTCTTCTGCAGTGCAGGCAGATTCTTTACCACTGAGCCACCTGGGACGTGAGCAGTCATATACTATTATATGTATGACATATGGGAAAAATACATATATTTTCATTGGTTTCCTCTGCTATCTCCAAGCCTTCAGTAAAGTTTTACAGACTGTTTGAGCCTGGGATTAGTGGTGCTTTGACACTCTCTGGGAAGAGTCCATATCAGCTCGGATCAAAGTTCCTGAGAGTAAGAAATGCCTAAGGAAAGCTATTTTCCTGGCATGGAGAAGTGGTCTTCTCAACAACAGTGGTCTGGAGCCAGACAGCTGGCAGAGCAAACACTGGGAGGGATTTGCAGAGCATGGACACATTCCTCGAGGATTTCCAGAAATGCTTGGGGAGGGAGCAGCCCTGGTATAGGACTGGACTTCCTGTAGCCAAGTGAACTGGAGGAATCCAATTGGGGCTCTCTCAGAATTAGAGCTGGAACGTGCAGGGTTGCAAGAAAAAAAATAAAGTTAAATCTGAGAAGTATGTGCTTTGGGGGAGTCAGCACTTTTTGATTCTCTTGGACCCAAGAAGAGTCTATAACGTGTAATGGAATCTGGGTAAATCCTTCTCAACCACACTGGAGCCACGTGAACGGACAGCCTTGGCCAAACAATGAGAAAGGTTTCCCTGGCCTTTGCTGACCACAAAACTGACTGTCCTTTCTTGGAAAAGTGGCCCCTTGTCCTGTGGTCCCTCTATATTGCAAGGCAGAGGGTGGAAGTCAAGCCTTGAGGGTGGAGGGATATGGAGGAGTGAAAATAGTCAGATGATCTGGGACCTAAGGTTAGACAATCCGAGAGAAGGTGGTGTACAAATGTTTCTATTTTTATGGGCTTAAAGAAGATAAAATGGGCAGAAACGGTCTTCTAAATTCTCGTGTGTGTGTGTGTGTGTGTGTGTGCGCACGCATGCGCAGTTATGTTGGACACTTTGCAACCCTGTGGACTGTAGCCTGTCAGGCTCCTCTGTCCGCGGGATTCTCCAGACAAGAATACTGGAGTGGGTCGCCATGCCCTCCTCCAAGGGTTCTTCCCAACCCAGGGATCTAACCCTTATCTCTTGCGTTTCCTGCATTGGCAGGAGGATTCTTTACCACTGAGGCATCTGGGAAGTCAAATTCTCTATCAGACATTTAAGTGGCCCCAAATCTTGTTTTGGAAGAAGATCAGGCCTAAGGAAATAAACTCCATTTTCTTGCCTATGTCTCTGTCTTTCCTATTCTCCTTTGAGCTCTCAAGCTCACCAGCTGAGCCACTGAGTTGTGCCACACTTTCCTGATGGAGCCAGCTGAGAAAGCCTAGGTCCTCTTTGCTTGGTCACTCAGTTGGGTCTAACTCTTTGTGACCTCCTGAACTTGTAGCCTGCCAGGCTCATCTGTTCATGAGATTCTTCAGAAAGAATACTGCAGTGGGTTGCCATTTCTTAATCTAGGCGATCTTTCTGATCCGGGGGTTGAAGCCACATCTTTTGCATCTCCTGCCTTGGCAGGTGGGTTCTTTACTCCTGGCACCACCTGGGAAGCCCAGGTCCTCTTTGAACAGAGTTAACTCCAAGTGAAGATCCCAAGCAAATACTGTCCATTCTGTGAAGGCTGACTTTCACTAAGTGGAGAACAAGGCTGTAGGTGTTCTCCACCTGGGCTGGTCTCAGCCTGCACCTGAATTCCAGCTACACTCTGTGAACCTGAAGCCCCCAAAGAAATGAATGGGTGCATGAAGCCAAGAAAGTCATACACTCCCCGCACTGGGCACCCTCACCCATGGCTGAAGATGCAGGCTGAGGAGACAGAAAAGGAACTCTTCAGCAGGACCCAGAAGAGAATCTGAATCCTGGCTTTGAAAGTCATGGACAATCAGCAGACAATCAGCTTCCAGGTCAGTCTTTAAAATGAGAACGCTACTGTCCGGCATTACCGACATCACAGGAGGGCCATGAGACTCACACCACTCAGATAGTAAGAGAGTTTGTGATCTACAGCATCTTCTTCAAGACAAAGCCTTGATAACTTCTTGGTTACCTGTATATCAATGGGGCGATTGCAGATTTTCCCTGGGTGAGTGACCCCGAGGTCTGAAATTTTCTCTCCACCTTTCGTGTAAGATACTTGGTCATGTTCGAACCACTCTGTCCACTCCACATCTGGGCAGAAAGCAAAGATCAGGGTCAGGCAAGCAGGGTGCTGAGACTGGCCATGCTGGGCGCAGCCTCCGAGTACCCTCGGCCCAGTGGGAATCAAATACCATAAGTCCAGGCTCTCACCAGGCTGGCTCCCAGAGGCCTGTAATCCATCTACCAACCTCCCTGCCTCCCCCAACTTTTCATTGCAAGTGCCTCTTATTGACTATCTTATTTTATAAAAGCAATAGATATTCTTCATTATTGCCAAAAGGAGAAAGATGAGATCCAGCCATGAACCCATTGTCTGAGGGTGCTCGTGAAGAGTGTTGCTTTCCATGCCACCCCCCATGTCCCCGTGTGTGAGCTCCTTGAAGGCCAGGTCCTACTGCTGTCTGCATCCCCTGTCAGTGCCATCACCTGGCACAGAAGAGGCATTCCGTGAAAGGGCACATCCCTCTGGGTTACTCCTTACTGAGCCCAGATTAAAGACCGCTCTCAGCTGCCAACTGAGTTGACACTGAAGCCATCAAGCGGTCTTACTGGTGGAAAGAAAAATTCTTCTGCAAAGTCCTGACTTTTTATCCCACTGTGGAATTTTACCAAGGGGTCCCAAGCTCCTCACCTTGAACCCACTCGCTGGATGAGGAGACGTTGAAAAGCTCACCATGCTCTGTCCGGAAGAGTTTGAACACCCGGGCAGCAGCAGAGCCGTGGTGTCCTATCAAAGAGGAGATCAGAGGCATCAGCAACCACACAGACCCCCGAATTAAGAAAGATGTGATGCTAAGGCAGAGAAAGCCCCCTGCACACGTAGATCTTGAACTTCTTCATCTTGCTTTTTTTTTTTGGCCACAAGGCATAGCATGTGGGATCTTAGTTTCCTAACCAGGGAGGGAAACCATGCCCCCTGCAGTGAAAGCACAGACCACCAACCACTAGACTGCCAGGGAAGTCCTCAAAGCATCTTTTTAGATCAAAATATTACTCCTGCTGGTTCTGACCCAGTTCTCATCGTTCCCGTGTCACTTGTTTGGGATTAAACAGATGACGATCTCTTTGCAAATGTAAACATTATCTTAGTGATCAGCCTTAAACCAGCATGGACTTTTGCCACTCATGTAACCTGGCCATTAAGCAGCTAGTCACTCAACAGTGTGTTGGGAGATGGATCAGCCACATTCTGGGGAAGGAGAAGGGGGTGTGTTTGGTCATGTCCAACTCTTTGCGATCCCATGGACTGTAGTTCGCCAGCCTGCTCTGTCTATGGGATTCTCCAGGTAAGAATACTGGAGTGGGCTGGTATGCCTTCCTCCAAGGGATCTTCCAAGCCCAGGGATCAAACTTGTGTCTCTTATGTCTCCTGTATTGGCAGGCAGATTCTCTACCACTGCACTATCTGGGAGGAGAGTGGTTCAAAAAGCCCCTGAGCCTATTGGTCAGAAAAACCCAGGGGGGAATGGCCTTTCACCATTTATTACCATGATACTCGATGTGGTCTTCGACGGAAGAAGAGGGATTTCCTTTCACAGTTAGGAAACTCCAAGGGTGTCTGAAAAAAAGACAACAACAAAAAGTAAAGTTTTCACCGGTCTGAGCCTGTACTGGAAGCAGAGTTAACATAGTGTCATAGTGAGGCTGTTTGGGGAAATGAGTTCCTGGGCTGGGCTTCCCTTTTCCAAAAGAACAAGAGCCTTTCTCAGCAAGCCCTGGCTTTCCTAACCATTTGAAAGGCCATCTGACCAGCCTGATGTTTGTGGATCCTGAGCCTCTGCAACTCCATTCTGGCAGTAGATGGGGCATGAATCATAAACAAACAAGCCCATAGACCCACATACCACTTGCCAGGCTCAATGAGGTCCTGAAGCAAGTGCTCTGAGTCCTTCAGGAAAATAAGGAGACATGCTCCAAGGGAGAAAGGTTATTTCTCTCCCAAGTCAAGCTCGAGGAAAACTGGGCAGATGTGTCTGAGTCCCGAGCAATCGGCACTGGGCCTTGGGAAGGAAACAGATACGTTTTTTTCATGAGGAGTGAAGGAGGAAAAAGAAGTGGTCTGATTTTGGAAAGTCATACACTCTTCTTCTCTCCATCGAAATGTGGACTGCTCTAAGGGAGGGAGGTTTTCTTATCGATCTTTATCCAACCTGTAATACCTAAGCCAGCCTCTCTCTTACTATGAGCTATCAATAGCTCATATTTGTTTGATTATTTTTGTTTTGATCTCATCTTCAGATCAAAGGTTGGGGTTCATTGAGGTTGGGGATTAGACTGTGTCACACTTGCTTAAAAATCTTTCAATGCCTACTGACTTGGATAAAGAGCAAGCTTCTTGGCACTGAGCAAAAGGCCATCCTGTGCCCACCTTGCCAAGTTCATCTCTCTTCCTTCCCCTTCTTGTTCTTTCATGCACCATCATCAATTCTTTCATGTCTGCCTTCCCTTGAGAGCTCAAGACTTCCAGCAAGACCTCACGACTTCCCGCAAGAACTCAGTATGATTAGTCCCTTCCTGGTGCTTTATTTCAATTTCTGCTCAGTAATCACTTTCTGGATGAATGAACCTAGTTTCAGATCTTCTGCTGACTTTAAGTGCTCTGAGTTTGTCATTCAAAGTGGGTCTATATACAAATGAAGGGTAACAATGTAATTCCTGCCTATGTATCTCCTTTACTCATAGAACATATTAAGAGCACCCATCCTAAGCACTGAGGAATTAATGCCTTCAAACTATGGTGTTGGAGAAGACTCTTGAGAGTCCCTTGGACAGCAAGGAGATCAAACCAGTCAATCCTAAAGGAAATCAACCCTGAATATTCACTGGGAGGGCTGATGCTGAAACTCCAATACTTTGGCCTCCTGATGCAAAGAGCTGACTCATTGGAAAAGACCCCGATGCTGGGAAAGATTGAGGGCAGGAGGAGAAGGAGGCAACAGAGGATAAGATGGTTGGATGGCATCACCAACTCAATGGGCATGAGTTTGAGCAAACTCCAGCAGATAGTGGAAGACAGGGAAGAAAGATAAGCAACAGAAAAGGGAAAATATCAGCTTCAGATCACATGGATGTCTAGAGAGGACCCACATGCCTCTCCTCCACTTTCCCTATTACTCCTACACCACCAACTCAAATCAACAGATGGATCAAGAGCTGGAGGCATATTTAGCATCCCCAAAGCTTGTTTCCCTGTCTCTGACACTGATCTCTTTTTAAAAAAGTAATAATACCCAAATATGTTTACTGAACAAACACATTCTCCCTCCCTGAATTGATAAAACCCATGTCATACATTGGGGCTTCCCAGGTGGCTCAGCAGGTAAAGAACCTTCCTGCAAGGCAGCAGATATAGGAGATGCAGTTTCAGTCACTAGATGAGGAAGATCCCCTAGAGGAGGAAATGGCAACCCACTCCAGTATTCTTGCCCAGACAATCCCATGGACAGAGGAGCCTGGTGTGCTGCGGTCCATAGGGTCACAAAGAGTCGGATACAACTGAGCGACTGAACAACGACAATCCTTACCATGGCTCTTGAGAAGAGCTGCTAATGTTCATTGAGTTTTACGCTATGCTACCCACAGCGGCAAATACTTTGCTCATATCATCACCTTTACCTTCCCCAGAGTCCTCTGAGCTGACTCCTGAAATATCCCATTTTACACATCACGGGGACAGTTCAAAGAGAGGGTGAGTCACTTGCGTGCCATCACCGAGGAGGAGGTCCAGCCCAGACTCAAGAATCAGGACAAACTGGATACCAGATCTTGGCCCTTCTTCTGCTGAGGCCATATGTAGCCAGTCTCTTTGTGGTTCTACCTCTCGGTGTAGATTAACAAACTGGCCTTTTGGCTTATATGACAATGAAATAGCAATGCCCTCAGTTTTTATCAACAAAGGAGCTTTGCAATACTACACTGTCATTGTCATCTTTGGCTGCCCAAGTTTCCTGCCCAAATCCTCCAGAGGGAGTTGCCCATGGGCAGGTGGAAAACGCACCCTGGAACCCGGAGCCCTGCTCCTGCCCAGGGGGACTCCACCCAGTCAGTAAAATTGCTTTGCTCAGAGCCCAGGAGAGCCTCTGGCCTGCCCCCATCTTGCCCATCATCTGCAGAGCCCAAGGACAGGGCGTCTCTATCTCCAACAGCCACAGGGAAGATGATCTCAACTTTCCGCTAAACCGAGATCTGATTCAACACGATTCAAAGGTGTGGCTACTGTCGGCTAAACCATAACACATTTATCTTCATGCCAAAGTGTGCACACCGCCAGAATCAGGCATGACGCTGCAAACCCAGGCAAATAAAACTCGCTCTGGAGCACATCAAAGTACCCCTTCTGCTGGGAGGGTCTTGGCAGGGCAGAGGCAATTCATATAGTCTCTAAACAGATGTCCGCCAACCCCTCAAGGCACGTTATGATCCCTTCACCAAAGGAAAGGAAGATGACCATTCATTGTACATCTGAGGCACAGCTCTTACCTTCAGTAGATACTCAATTAATATTTAGTAAGTGACTGACTGAATGAATGAGTTTATATATACAGAGAGTTTGAAGTTTGAAGAGTGGAATATGCTTGTAAGAAAAACTAGGTTCCCTTTAAAAACAAGTCGTAATATATCCAGTGCAGATGGATGTGTGTGCCTGCATCCTCCAGGGTCACGTGGCCCCGGGGAAACCAGGAAGGAAGTTAGGTAAAGTCTGTCTGGGCTAGCGTTGCTTTAGTGTTCTGGAGCCCGGGGAAGCGATGGAAGTGATGACCGATACCTGAATCCAAGGTGTAGGAAGTGTTTGCTGCCCAGTTTGGTCATCGCCTTTCTGGCCACATCATCCAAGTTTCGAGAGCCTTCATCGTTCACAGCAACAGAAAGGATCCTGCCATCAGGCACGGCATTTAAATACTGGGCCAGACGCTCACTCTCTTTCTTGGATCTATAGGTGTCAAATCTGAAAGGGGCAGGAAGAGGAGATATTAATTGTCCTAACAGCAGTGCAAAAAGAGAGCTCTAAGCACCTACCTGTGGTAAGACAGCTAACATGCCATCCAAAATCTCAAGAGTCATGATTTTTAAAGAAAAGAGCTTTTATTACAGCAAAAAAAAAAAAAAATCATCTGAGACTTGTCAAAGATAATCCATCCTCATACATATAAAGCAGCTATGAAATGGAGATCTCAAAAAACCTATACCACAGGTGACAAGAATTTACAAAGGAAAGATAAAATTTTGTCATGATCCCAACTCTAAATATAAAACATACTAAGTATAAAGATTTTGTACAATGGCAATGAAAATTCCAAAAGAATTTGTCTTGGAACTTAACAAGCAAAATAGTTCTACAAGGAATCTAGAAAAATAAACCAGCATGAATAGCCAAGATTTGAGAAAAGGAAAACAAAGGCAGTTAGGGGATGTGGGTAGGGGGATGTGTGGATGCTCAGGGGTCCTCAAACTTACTTTTAATTGTTTCCATAATCTGGTCTGACCCCACCTAGGCCCCTTCCTTCTCCACTGGCCTTTCCCATGAAATGTCTGCTACAATCCTAGCATATCTCAGGGTCTCATAATCATACCACAAGCCCACTCCTGCCTTCACTCTATCATTCTAAACTTCTCTTCAGCCAATCAAATGCTCACTACCTCCCCAGAGCTGATCTAAGTTCTTATTTCTCCAAGTAACTTTATGCAGGTAACCTCCCGGTGACCAGGTCTCAAGTGACCATAGCCTGCATTTCCGTGTGTGTTTAGTATTTACTAATATCTTTACTCAGACACCTTCAGCTGTCAGATTCTTGAGCCCAACGACTCATACTTTACCCAAAGGAGACAAGGAAGGGGCAGGCATCCTGACTTTGGAATCTCCACACCAGCTATTGGTATAACATCTCATTATCCACTTCAATGATGAATTCAATTTGATTGGCGGCCACAAGTAATCCGTATTGTACTACTTAAGAAGCAGCACTGTATCTGGAGAAAACCAGAGTTCAAAAGAATGCATGCACCCCAATGTTCTTTGTAGCACTACTTACAATAGTCAGGACATGGAAGCAACCTAAATGTCTATCTACAAAGGAATGGATAAAGAAGATGTGGTACATATACACAATGGAATATTACTCAGCCATAAAAAGGAACAAAACAACACCAGTTGCAGAGATGTGGATGGACCTAGAGACTGTCGTTCAGAGTGAAGTAAGTCAGAGAGAAAAAAACAAATATCATATTATATCACTGATATGTGGAATCTAGAAAAATGGTACAGATGAACCTATTTGCAAAACAGAAATAGAGACACAGAGGTAGAGAACTAATATATGGACGCCAAGGGTGGAAAAGGAGTGGGGTGAACTGGGAGATTGGGATTGACATATATGCACTCCAATGTATAGACTAGATAACTAATGAGAACCTACTGTATAGCACAGAGAACTCTACTCAGTGCTCTGTGTTGACCTAACTGGGAAGGAAATCCAAAAATGAGGGGATATATGTAGACGTATAGCTGATTTACTTTGCTTCACAGCAGAAACTAATACAAGATTGTAAAGTGACTATAAAAGTTAATACTAAAAACTAAAATAAGAATAAATTGAGTATAATCTAATAAAATTTTTAAGAAAGAAGCAGCATCCAGGAATCAGAGCACAATTGAGTAGACCACTCTCTCTCCTCTGAAGGGAGGAGCTCTCTGATAGATTTTGTGCCAATCAAGTGCATCCTGGTTGCGTTACCCCTGGGCTGAGGATTGCTCCACCCCAGGCCAAGCAGGTGGCTGTCACCAGGGGACCCATGGGGGCAATTTAATGATTCAGGGTCTGGGCAGATCTGGGTTTGAATCCCAGCTCCTACACTTCCAAGCCTTGTGATGCTGAGCTCCTCTATCCAAGGGATTCTCCAGGCAAAAATACTGGAGTAGGTAGCCATTTCCTCCTCCAGAGGATCTTCGCAACCTAGGGGTCAAACCCACATTTCCTGCATTGCAGGCAGATTTTTTTTTTTTTTTTTTTTACCATCTGAGCCACCAGGGAAGTCTCGGAGCAAATTTAGCCTCACTCAACCTCAGTGCTCTCATCTGTATAACAACAGAATCACCTCCCAGGGAATTTATGAAGATTCAGTTATATATCGTGGAGAAAGCGGTTAACACAGGGTTTTGCACAAAGTCCAGTGACTGTATTGTTGTTACTGATATTCACTGGAGGGCAAGGTGAATGGGCCAGCCTACACCACATCACAGCCAGCTCTTGCTGCCTTCCTGTGGATACTCACGGCTCCTGCCCTGTTTTTGAGGAATCCAATATCCTCATCCTCCAGCAGCACCAGGACAGCTGTGTCTGCTTGCCCACTCCAGCTGTGCCCTTCCTCATGTCTCTTTCTCTCCAGGTGGCCTGGACTGGACTCTGCAGGGTCTAGACAAGAAGCCCTGGGAGCTTACTGGTCAGGCCCAGCCTCTGCAGAGTCTACCAGCTCACACACAAGCCCGGATTGAGGACAGGGAGAAGAGACTTGCTGTTTCTACCTCCTGAATATCTCTCCAGTCCATCCACGTCTATCACCGGCTGCTTCTACCTGAATCCTCGCCAGCGACATCTTTTGCCCAGACCATGTGGAAGCCTCTGAACCAATTCTGCTAGCTTTACTTTTTAAAAAAATAATTTTCTGGCTGTGCTGGGTCTATGTCATTGCATGCGCTTTTTGCTAGTTGCAGGGAGCAGGGGCTATTCTTCATTGCAGTGCACAGCTTCTCATTGCAGGGGCTTCTCTTGCTGTTGAGCACAGGCTCTAGGGCACCCGGGCTTCATAGTCGCAGCACATGGGCTGAGCCGTTGCAGCTCCCGGGCTCTACAGCAAGACCCAGTAGCTGTGGTGCAAGGGCTTAGCTGCTCTGTGGCACGTGGAATCTTCCCAGACTAGGGATCAAACACGTGTCACCTGCATTGGCAGGCAGATTCTTTACCCCTGAGCCACCAGGGAAGTCCTGAGCTTTACTTTAGCTCTCTGCAAACAATCCACTCTCTACAGAGCAGCCAGTTCTTTCAAGTTAGAAGGTATCCTTTATTTTTTACTTCTTTTTTATTTATTTAATTTTGCAAATTTTTTAATTGGTGGATAATTGCTTTACAAAGTTGTGTTCATTTCTGCTGTACAAAAATGCAAATCAGCCATAAGTATATGTTAATGTATATATAAGGAATCTAGAAGAATGGTACTGATGAGCTTATTTGCAGGACAGGAATAGAGATGCAGATGTAGAGAATGAGGAAGGAGAAGGTGGGATGAATTGAGAGAGTAGCACTGACATATATATACTCCCATCTGTAAAACATAGCTAGTGGGAAGCTGCTGTGTAGCACAAGAGGTCAGTGTGGTGCTCTGTGATGACCTAGAGGGGTGGGATGGGGGAGGTAGGCGGGAGGCTCAAGAGGGAGGGGATAATGTAAATGTGGTGGTTTAGTCACTAAGTTGTGTCCGACTCTTACAACCCCATGGACTATAGCCTGCCAGGCTCCTCTGTCCATGGAATTCTCTAGGCAAGAATACTGGAGTGGGTTGCCATTTCCTTCTCCATAGTTATGGCTAAATCAGATCATTTTTTTCTTAAAGTACTTTGGTGGCTTTGCATTCTACTAAGAATAAAACCCACCTCCTCACTGGGCCTCCCAGGCTGCACACCTGCCTCTACCTGAAACTCTGACGTCATTGCATGTCATTTCCACCACTCTCTGCCCTCCCACCTCTCTGCTGGCCCTTCCGTCCTATGAAAACAGCACGCACTTTCTCAGCCCTGGCCCTTTGCACTTGCTGCTCTCAGTTTTGAACAATCACTCCCGGACTCAGCCTCACCCCAAAGTCCTCGGCTCAGATGTCTCTTGTTTACACTAGGCTCCCTGACCACGTGATGTAAGATGACCTTCCTGAGTTACTCTGCACCACCTATGTCTTCCCCTAACTACCAATGATCCCAGCCTGAAACTATGCTGCGTGTACATGTGCATACATGTGTATGAATGTGCCTGTTCCTGCTCAATTCAGCTTCACAAAGAAGATGCCTCGGGAAGGAGAGACCTAACTCCTTGAGATAAGGATTTCTGTTTTGCTCATGGCTCAGCACCCTGAGTGGCCTCTGGCTAGGACACACATCCAGTAGGTGTGTGTTGAATGAATGAATATGTTGATGTGAAGGCAAACCTTACCTGTCAGAATGGATGACTGTTCCTGATTTGGGGTCGATGACATGGACAATGACTCCACGGTGACCCCAGCTCCTTTCAAAAAAATAGCCTCCCTCTTCCAGGCCACCCGGGTGAAGAGTCTTGTTCAGAAACGTCCAAGAGAGCTTCTTCTGTCCATGCAACTCAAGGGTACCTCCTCTGTCGACACCAATGTACTTGAGGCCAAAGTAGGGGTCTAGCTGAATGCCATCATCAGCCCTATGAGAGAAAACGGCTCTCTGTGGTTGGCCAACATCTCTGTTTAGTGGCTGCTGAGCCCAGAGGGGATGGCACTGCTGCTGACTGCCACTGTGGCCACCATAGAGCCAATCACACCTGGTGACCACCCAAGATCAGTGGACATAGCGTGAGCAACCAAGATAGTCCCAAGCCGGAATGAAATGAGTCCAACAGGCCAAGCAGAAATACTCATCAGTAGTCAACATGTTGGCACTGCTTTCCAGGTCTAAGTGCATTATATTTGGTCCATATCAGATGTGGAATCACCTGGACAACTACTGCATACCCTGTGTATTCTTGGCTACCACTTCTGAGAACTCTCAATTGCTTGGTGATGGAGCACAGCCAGAGGCAAATACTGCCTGGAATTTTTCTTTATCTTGTCCATCAGAGCCTATTAATAAACATTCACAGAGACTCCCTGAGCCATGACATGATTAGAAAGCAGCTGAAAGGCTGGCAGGGGTTTTTGTAACTTAAGTCCAGACCTGAGCCACAGTAAATAAAATACCTCGTGTACCTCTCCAACTCACCCAAATTGCCAGTGTCTGTCTTGCCCGTGATTGTGATCAGGCAGGATATAATGATAATTCCTTTCTTGCACTAAAGGCTTGCTGTCTCACCTTCCTTTCTTCTATGGACAATCTCCCCCGCATCAGATCCAAGGGTGGCATCGTACCCACAGTAGCGTGGGGACCGTCTACCCACCTTCCATACAAAACGATGCTGAAATTGCCCTGGAAAGGGCAGAGGGCACTCCCAGCATGCAGCTCTCCTCCGCTGTCAATCAGGATGTGCCGGGTACGCAAAACAATGGCCTCATCTTGGTCTTTAATGACTAGCTTTCCTGAAGAGGTGGGGATGGAGTGAGGTTGAAGAACACAGTGTTAGTGATGAGATTCTAGCAGAAGACGGGCAGACCTCCTGAGCCCCCATCTCCTCCAGGCAGGCAAGAAGGCCTCCTTCATGTACTTCTATGTTTGCTATGCTTATGATGTTCACTTTCCTCTGTCTTGCGATGGGTAAATATTGCCTGCTTGATTTGCTGCCTTCACTGTGTGCTCTGCCTTCAATGAGTAAGTATCTGAAAGTCAGATAAGCAGAACTGCTCAGAGCACCAATAAAGAGTTTCCTTTATAAATGCTTCTTTCATTAAGATTGGACTCTGACAAGGCATTCCTTAAGTGCTCAGAGGTGACGGTTATCTCCAACCATCTCTGACCTGAGCTCTAAGCATGTGACATTTGTTTTGTCCATCTGAAGTTATGGCAACCTGCATCTATCTGCTGGGCTCAGAGGCAGCAGACCAGAGAGATGGGACGGGGAGTATTGGGGGAAGGAGATTGTCTTACCTCCCTCTGAGATGCGGATGGAGTAGACCGTGGCAGAAGAGGTGAGCAACAGTGCTCTGCCCTGGCCTATATACACATAGTGGGCTGGATCATGGCCAGGATTCCAGGGTTGCAACTCAGGCCACTGATCAGGGCACTCAGCCGACCCTGCCAAGTACAGAGAGGTGTCACTGCCACCATCCACCAGCCTCCCCAGCAAGGATGGCACAGATCACGGGGTGGGAGGAGCTATCATGGCGCTGGCCTCCTCCCTACTAGAGCTAAAAGCAGGGCCTTGGAGAGAAAAGAGAGCCCCTGACAGAGGAGCCCTGGGATTTACCCCCTGCCCATCATTAGTTCATCACGCATTTTCCGTGAACTTCCTTCTTCTGGGCTCAGTTTTTCCCTTTATCAAATGAAGGGTAGACCAGATGACTCCTCAAGATATTCCAGGATCTAAAGTTAGACAGTGATATACCTAGATTACTTGTATTCCAAGGCATCCTTTCCCCTGGAAAGACTGTTTGAAAAGTTGGCAAAGCCCGTTCCCTTTCTGCATGAGAATTTGACTTTTAGTTAATTTGCTCTCCCTGTTTCCCTGGAAACCTGAGAAAGATGGTATTCTATAAACAGTGCTACCAAGCAACATTAATTATAACAAAAGTGACCCCTGATTAGTCAGTGGCATCTAAACCAGGAACTATGAGGTACAGTGGTAAAGAATCTGCCTACCAATGCAGGAGATACAAGAAATGCATGTTCAGTCTCTGGGTTGGGAAGATCCCCTGGAGAAGGAAATGACAACCCACTTCAGTCTTCTTGCCTGGAGAATCCCATGGACAGAAGAGCCTGGCAGGCTGCCGTCGAGGGGGCTATGAAGAGTCATGACTGAGTGACTGTGCACACACAGAGTTATTATATTTAGAACGATCCTGCTGGAGATGTCTTACTGTGGGCTTCCCTGAGTGAAGGGGCTCTGATAACTGGGCACATCCCACGTGGCAACCCTGAAAGTTACATCTATGGAGTTGCTATACGAGATACTGGCTCTGATGGGGCAATTCCATACCTGTCCAATGATGGCCTTGTTTCCTCTCACCTAAGGAGCTGTTATCTGGGAAACCAAAGAAGATAACTTCTGGGAGGCTTGTGGGATGTTACTAAGACCACTCCCATGAAAGAGGCGTGCCTGATGAAACACCAATGGCAGGTGGTGTTTCTGTGCTAAACCCTTCAAAGTTAGCCTGATGCTCAGCATGGCCTGCAGGATTCCCAGGTGACTCAGCAGTAAAGAATCTGCCTGCAATGCAGGAGACATGCATTCGACCCCTGGGTCCACAAGATCCCCTGGAGGAAGGGCGTGGCAACTCAGTCCAGTATTCTTGCTTGGAGAATCCCATGGACAGAGGAGCCTGGCAGGCTACAGTCCATAAAGTCATAAAGAGTCAGGCTCGACTGAAGCAAGTGAGCACACAGGCATAACCACGGCCTCGTGAGGCTGAATGTTTAGCTGAACTCAAAGCCCCCTTGGTGGGTGTTACACTGCAAACAGAAGCACTGGGAGGAGTCCCTCCTTCTACTGCTCAGAAGGATCTATACCCCAGTGGGGTACCATGTACAGTGAACAGAGAAGACTGTCTCAGAAACAGGGAGACTCTCCCTGGACAGCAGGGGAAAGCCCGGAGGGAAAGCGATCAGAAGAGGCCACAGGCAAGACAAGGTGAGAATGCTTGCTCAGTGAACAAGCCTCAATGTACTCTGTTTTTCCTCTCACTAGGAATTAAGTTGTGGGCCTGAAACAGTAGATTTTTACATAACTGGGGACGGGATGGAGGAGCGGGAAGGTGCGTGTGCATGCTAAGTCACTTCAGTCTCATCAGACTGCCACCCCATGGAATGTAGCCCACTAGGCTCCTCTGTCCATGGGATTCTTCAGGCAAGAATGCTGGAATGGGTTGCCATTCTCTACTCCAGGGGATCTTACCGACCCAGGGATCGAACCTGGGTTTCCTGCATCTCAGGCAGATTCTTTACTGTCTGAACTACCAGGGAAGCCCATGATCTTATGCACTGTATCTATTTTTTTTTTCAGATTTTATTTTATTTTATCTTTTACGTTACAATATTGTATTGGTTTTGCCATACATCAACATGAATCTGCCATGGGTTCTTAATGCACCAGATCTTATGGCAGATCAGGAAGGGAACATGAAGGTCAGGTGGCTCCCAGACAGCAGGCTGGCTGGCAGTTGTGTGTTTTTTGTCTGTTCCACCCCACCCTGAGTGTTTGATAAGTTTTCAATTGGTTGCCACCCTTTAACAAGTAGAGAGCTTTTATACAAAAGTCTATATTTCTGGCTTCTCTTAAAAATTCAATAGACCCTGAAATAGGTACCCCCCTTTTCCCATGTGGGGGCCATTGGCCAGGACGGAAAAGGGTGAGTTCCTTAAGAGGGGCCTGCATTCTACAGGTGACCACATCTCTACCTGGCCAGCTTCACTGCTTTGCATCATGTGCCTGGCACCTGTAGACACTGAATTTGAAACCCCAAAGGCTGCCTGATGAAACCAAAGCACAGGATAAGACCTGCCCAGGGTCATTGAGTTAGCAGGGTCAGGCCAGAACCCCGCAGCCTTGCCCCTGCCCCAAGGCTCCTGCTCCTGGCCCCCAGCCCCTTGGTTCCAGAAGTGGCTACGCCTTCTTTGTTGACAGGCAAAGGCCCAGATACTGTGGCTTACCTGTGGATGCGGCACCAGGAAAGTGGGCCAGGATGAACCAACCCATGGTCAGCATCACCCTAAAGGAGACATCCGTCCTGTGAGCAGCTCCCATCCTGGCAGAGTGCTCCCTGAAACAGGAGCACACCGAGTCAGACCTGCAAGCTTACCAGGCTGGAGTCAGTATATGGGGCAGACACACACAGAGACACCCAGGGCACGTGCACACACAGAGGCCATGCCAGCACGGGCACCCTCCAGCCAGCCAGTGCTGAGTCCTCAGATGCCGTGACTCAGGATTGGGCAGATCAGGGCATGCCAGCCCTGTCATCAACTTCCTGCCTGTGTCCTGCAGCTCAGAGACCCAGGGACGGATGGAATTTCATCCTTGGTGCTTGAGCTCGCTACCCTCCAGAACAAAGCTTTATTTTTCCTTCTTCTTAAGTTAAGAAACAGAGAAAACCAAAAACCACTCCCACTGAACTTATGCTAGAAAATAGATGCCATTAACTTCCTGTGTGATCGAAGCTGATTTGATTAACCTCTCTGGGCTTCAGTTTCCTAATCTGAAAAATGAGGCTGTGGCCTAGCTGATTTCTAATGTTGAGAGTCCCCTGGATGGCAGGGAGGTCCAACCAGTCCATCCTAAAGGTAATCAGTCCCAATATTCATTGGAAGGACTGATGCTGAAGCTGAAATTCCAATATTTTGGCCACCTGGTGAGAAGAACTGACTCATTGGAAAAGACCCTGATACCTGATACTGGGAAAGATTGAAGGCAGGAGGAGAAGGGGACAACAGAGAATGAGATGGTTGGATGGCATCACCGACTCAAGGAACATGAGTCTGAGTAAACTCCGGGAGCTGATGATAGGGGAAGCCTGGGAAGCCTGGCATGCTGCAGTCCATGGGGTCGCAAAGAGTTGGACATGACTGAATGACTGAACTGAACTGACTGAATGTTAGTCTGTGCTTCTAAAACAAGTCTTGATGATAATATTGAGATCTTAAATAGGATGCCTGTGTATTATAAACCCTTTTAATATTACCCATCCAAGAGGAAGGCAGGGCAGAGATAGTTAATTGTCCCCTAATATCCATTTTCCCTGGAAAAGAACCCCTGTGTTTTGTCTGGGCACACAGCCATCTAGAATAAAGGCTACCTTCCTCAGTCTCTGGAATTGTTTTAGCCAATATGGCAAAAGTACAGTGTATGAATTCCAGGATATGTCCTCACAGAAGGTGGGAAGCCCTTCTCCATGCCCCCCACCCCTTCCTGCTGGCTGGAATATGGATATGATGGCTGGATCTTTAGCAGCTATCTTTGGCCACATAGGTAGTTGGAGCCATGTGCTGAAGATGGCAAAGCAGAGAGTAAGAAACCAGGCTCCGACCCCATGGAGAATTGAAACAGCCCTAGACTCTGGATTTATTTTTCTGTGTGACAGAATTAAATTAAATTAATTTCATTTTTATTTTATGAAAGCCACTTTTTTTTCCCTTTTACTCAGACAGAAGCTGACTGTGGGAATTTGTCTAGGTAATCCTCATGACAGGAGCTTAAAAAAAGAAAAAGAAAAAAAAAGATGCCTGATGCCCCTTTCAGAATATAACGCTCTTGGAGAAAGATCTCTGTCCTCGAGTACTCTGTTGCACACTAGAGTATGTAAACGAGGCTGGGAGAGCAGCCTGCTCCAGCTCCCCTGCCCATGTCCTCAGATCCTCCCCAGAGCCTGAAAACAAACAGATATTCTCCCACATGGAGGAATGGGCCAGATATCTTTCATGCCACACAGGCTCCTGCCTCTGAACCAGCTCAGGGATAAATCTGATCATCCCTGACCTCCCAGCTCCAGGTGAAGTGCTTTGTGTGAGTTCAGTGAGTCGGAGTAGGCAGGAGGGTCTGAAACAGAACGCCCTGGCCTTGTGCCTGGTCCCTCCCGCACAGGTGCGCTGGGGAGGCTGGGGAGGCTGGGGAGGGAGGCACAATGCTCTCAGCATCAATGTCCACGGTGTCCTCCTGGCGGGAGGTGTCCTCGTGCCTGGCCCTGGCCTGACCTGGAGAGAACAACAGGACCCATTCTAGTTGCCTCAACAGAGCCGCTGGAGTGGGGCATCGAATGGTGCCTTTCTCCCCTTGGCTCCCAGAAGAGGAGTGTCTGTTTTCACGCTCTTCACAAGAGAAAGAAGGGGACGCTGGGGACAGGAGTGTCATGTGGTCCTCAGGGAAAGCCAGGGTCCAGCTCTCGAGCCTCCATCTGTTCAGCAAAACCAGAACTGACTTGTTCTTTGCTGCTAAGAAGCCCCAAGCCATCCTGGGGCTTCATGAACCTCAACTTCGAGCCATGAGCTAGGAGAGGAATGTGGCCAGCACTGAGCAGGGCGGTGCCCAGGGGGTGGGAGGCAATCTGGGTATGGGCACTCCTCCAACCTTAACTGCTGGGTGACCCTCACCCAGGCATGTGCTTCTCTGGGCCTCGACTCCCCATATGCAGAGTGGAAGGTTGGGATACAGGGACTTGTGGCCCTGACACCTTCTGATTACAGCCTAGGTCATTTCAGAGACAAAAATCGTCAGTTTCAGGATGGATGTAAAAACAATTCCACCTGGCAGGATAATGCTCAAAATCTTTCTCCTAACATGAAACAGATCTGCTGTGTCTGAGGCACTGGAGGCAGAGAGAACTGCACCCCCCTGGCTCAAAGAGCTCGTGACCCCACATTGCCCGGGGAGGGGTGGGGTGGTCCTCCGGGCTTTTGTGTCCCCGAGTGGCTTCCAGGGCCCTGAGCACAGAAACGTGGAGAAAGGTCCTGTTGATATGCATCCCAAAGGTTCTCAGATTTCACTTAGGACTTCTTCCCCAGGGAAGGAGGACAGCTTTTCCACTTGGCCACTGAAAGCTCTCTGGCAGCGGAAACTGGACTCGGCTTCTCCAGCTGGCAAGATATGGTCTGGAAGCGGTGCCCAGCCGCAGAAGGCCTGGGAAGCACGCAAGTTGGCTAACAATGCTAGAAGCTTCCTTGGGGAGTTGCTGGCTGGAGCCTGGCTGGGTCCTGCTGGTTGTGAGCTGGCCCCTTCCTTGCAGGGCATGGTGAGCCCCTCGGGTAGAGTTGTGTGCAGGAGGAACGACTGGAACTCCAGGACACTTTGCTTCACAAGGCTTCACAATAACAAGCTAAAGATTTCCAGAAGCTCGGCACCCCTACTCCATCCAGCTGTAGCTCCGAGTGTCTGCCAGGCCTCCCAGGAACGAGAAGGGGCAGGGCGTCGCCTGCCCCTGGCTGTCTCTGCCTGTCCTTGCTGCCATCACACAGCCGGGGTGGGGGCTCTGCTCTTCCTCCAGCTGCCCTGGGGTAGTAGAAGCCATCACCTGAAGGAGAAGAGGAGCACAGGGTTATTCAAGTCTTCACAGAGGCCCCTGAACCCCCAGAGGAGCAGCATTAGCAGGTCCACGCCCCACAGCATCCCCGCCCCCAGGGGGAGGCGGGCCCTTGCTGCCTGCAGAGCCTGCAGCCTGCAGAAGCCAAACCCTCTTCAGGGATTACCGGGAAGAGAGGGAGGAGAAGGAGGTGGGGTAGGCTCAGTGTAAGCGCTGAGGGGTGGGGAGTGGGAGAGAGTGGGTGTGGGAGGTGCGGTAGGGCTGCAGGGGGACCCGGAAGCTGCTTTGGGCAGTGGGACAGCACAGGGATAGCCGTCACTCTGTCACGCCTGCAACAAGGCAAGTCTCATTTTCCACAAACCTAGGCTCGGCTCAGAGCAGCAGGACACCGTGGGGACCTGGAGCACAGGCCCCAGAGGCCTCCAGGCCAGCCCTGCAGCTCTACATCAGGAAAACCAGTTGACCACTCAGGCCTTGCTTTTTTTAACCTGTAAAACTGAAATAATGCCTCTTAAACTCCAAGGTCATTTTGATCCTCGCTTGAGGATCAAACAAGAGGCTCTATAGAAGATGATAAAGCTCTGGGCCTGACCTGTGGTCAGTATGCAAGTTGTGGCAGCTGCTGGTATGAAGGATGCTTGCTACCAAGGGAGAAAGCCTGGGAGATGAACTCTGAGAACCTGGTCTGAGTTACAGCTCTCAACAGCCACTTGACCTTAGACAAGTCGTTCAACCTCTTTGGGCCTTAGCTGTCTCACTTTTAAAATGGGAACAATAATAGTACCCATAACCAGAAGGGTTCCCCTGGTGATTCAGATGGTAAACAATCTGCCTGCAATGCAGGAGACTGGGTTTGATCCCTGGGTTGGGAAGATCCCCTGGAGAAGGAAACGGTCACCTGCTCCAGCATTCTTGCCTGGAGAACCCCATGGACAGAGGAGCCTGGTGGGCTCCAGTCCATGGTGTCACAAAGAGTCAGACATGACTGAGCATCTAAACTACCACTACCACCAAGCGACTTGCCAGTTAGCATCAGGCTCACAGAATGTAGGAGCTGATGGGATCAGAGACCCTTTCCAGTTAGCCCTTGGCTGTGCACCCGAACCATGTGGAGAATTTGTTAAAATGCGGATTCTCATTCCATGGGTTTGGGCTGGGATCTGATTCTGCATTTCCAACCAGCTCCCAAGTGAGGCTGCCTCTGCTGTTGGGCTGTGGGCCATGCTTTGAGGAGCAGGGATCTCGTGCAGGCCCACCCTCCCATTTTACAGATGAGTAAACTGAGACCTACAGTGCAGAAGATTGTTGCTTATAATCAGGAGCAGTAAATGGATCAGAGAATTGCCATCTGACTCCAAATTATGGGGCACACGCCACCTTCCCGGCCAGCCTGCTTGTTTGTGTGGAAAGGGAGAGGCAAGACTGGGCACATTTCTGTTTCAGCCCCTGTTTCAACTGGGGCATTGCTTTCAGTCACAGTTTGGATAGTAAACACTTGCCTCAGGAACCCTTTATACTTCCATAAAGTCTTAAAATTATCTTCCCCAAACAAAATACCTCCTCTGAGAGGGGAAATCCCCAGTGGGGGGCCACCTGCAGAGCCAAGGAGGAGAGTTTCTTGTGATGAGAGAACTTCACCATCACAGATCCCTCCCACCCCCAAGAATATCTGGACAAATCCTGTCGGGTCCTCTCATCTCATCACCAAATCGGCCACCGGGGCTGGTAGCGTCAAAGCCTTCCATCATCACAGCAGGTAGGAAGGCAGGTCTGTAACCAGTCTCCCCTCCTGTCCATGTAACACACATGGTCTATGCATCCCACAAGTGGGCACTGCACTGGTCCTGGTGGAAACGGAAGTGAGATCCCTGCCCCCACAGGGATCCTGAGGTCCCATTACCCTCTGCATCAGGCATCGCAGTCTAAATGATGAGCCTGACTCTTCTGCAAACCAGATGTTCCCTAATGAAGAGTTCCTCGATGACTTATTGGAGATTAAACACTGGAGTAAACAACTGAGCCACACTGACATACCTAACTTGCCCTTTGGTTTAGAGCTAGGCTGTCCAATACACTAGCCTCAAGTCATGTGTGGCTATGGACATTTAAATTAAAATCAGATACAGTTAAGACTCAGTTCCTCGGTCAAACTAGGCACTTTTAAGAGTTTGATCACCACTCGTAGCTAGTGGCTACCGAGAGGTAAAGAATCTGCCAGCTACTGCAGGAGAGGCAGGATATGGGGGTTTGATCCCTGGGTCAGTAAGATCCCCTGGAGGAGCAAATGGCAACCCACTCCAGGATTTTTGCCTGAAGAATCCCATAAACAGAGGAGCCTGGTAGGCTACAGTCCATGAGGTCGCAAAGAGAGCCAGACACGACTTAGCTACTAAACAACAGCAACCGTGTTGGGCGGATGGATCTACAACATTTCCATCATTGTAGAAACGTCCAGTTTAGAGCCTCGATACTTAGAGTGGTTTAGCAGATCAAACTAGAGCGAGCTTTGAGACAGTTCAGAGCAACAGTTTTTATAGTGGCATCCTGGACTCCACCTTTTAGAACCTCAGATTCTCAGCCCCACTGCAGACCTACTGACCAACTGATTCAAACTCCAGGGGTGGGCCAGCCATCTGTGTTTTAACAAGCCCTCCAGGGATTCTGATGTTGCTCAAGAACCACCAGTTCAGAGAATCAACTCAGTCCAGAGACACTTGTCAACCACCAGTTAAGTGTCAACCTCAGGAATGCTTGACAGTGCCTTGGCTAAGCACGCAGTCTGTGTGACAAGACCCAAATTTAAGCCTCAGATCTTCCATTTAGGAGCTGTGGGTGAACTTCGCCATTCATTTAACCATCAAGCCTCCATTTCCTCAGCTATAAAATGGGAGAATCCTTGCAGCTTCCTTTCAAGGGTACTAGATAGATGGAGAGATACTGGGACAGTGAGTGGTCTGCTGGACTGTAAGCTGCCATATGTCAGTTTATCACCATCATCCCTGTCTAGTTTCCGTTCAATGCCTGATGCAGCCAATCATTGGCCTGACTTACTAAATGGGATTTTTACCTCTTTCACTGACAGATGGGTAGTGCTATGCCATTCCCTGAGAGGTACCACTACACAAAAATGCTTTCTCAAAAGCTCAACACAAAGGACTTTACATAGGAAACTCATGCCCAGTGGAGTGACGTATTTATGGAGCTGGGGGAAAAACGCAAATATGACCTAGTGGACGCCCCACCCTGGGCTCTGGGCAAAAGTTCTGCCTGGACAATGTGAAGTGTGGCAGACACGGCAGGCCAGAGTCTTGGGTTCTGAAATAGCTTTCTTATTAGAAAAAGTACGAGGGACTTCCCTGTTAGTCCAGTGGTTATGAATCTGCCTTCCAGTGCAGGGGGCACGGGTTTAGTACTTGGTTGGGGAATTAAGATCCCACACATGCAACTAAGAGTTCTCATGTCACAACTTAAGACCTTGAGTGCCAACTAAGACCCAGCACAGCCAAATAAGTAGTTTTTTTTTTTTTTAAAGGATTTTTGGCGAGGTAGGGGAGATGGCTGCCTCCTCTGAGACCCAGGAGGAGGAAGTCCTTTGGGTTGGTGGTTTGGTTCATGTTTTATTTCACAAGGGCTTGGCTTATGGCTCAGATTCAAGCAAAATGGAGTTCCCAAAAGGGAAGAGGAGGGAGACAAAAATAAATAAATAAAAGATGACTTATTGACACTCCCCAGTATTAAATTACCACTCTTCTGAAAGATTCATGGATGAAGACACAACATCTGTGGGGTGAGGGGTTCTGTTGGGAAGGTGGCAAAGGGGGAGAAGGAAATAGTACTCAAAGCAGATCTATGCGGGACTCCCCTGGGGGTCCAGTGGCTAAGTTTCCCCACTCCCAATGCAGGGAGCCTGGGTTGGATCCCTGGTCCGGGAACTAGATCCCACATGCCACAACTCAGAGTTCACATGCTGCAACTAAGACCTAGTGCAGCCAAATAAATATTAAAAAAAAAAAAAAAAAAAGAAGAAGAAGAAAGCAGACTTGTTCTTGGCCCCAGACTGTTACACCAGCTTCCTGTGGCTCCTGATGGACTCGAGCATGCTCTGTTAATTCCTTGACTAAAATGTTTTTTCTCTACCACCATGCTTCTAGATGCCACACTTGACCTTTGGAGATTGGCGGTTTAAGATTCCCTGTCTACCTCCCCTGAGGAATTTGCCCCGGCCCTAAAGTCTACAGCAATTGCTTCTTCCTCTTCATCCACAGCTTACTGATCAAACCTTTCTTCAAATTCTCTCATTCTATCTTAGGAGCACCTCGATGTCTGCCACACTGGGCTACAAGCTCCTGAAAGGTGGCCACTACATAAACCCGTTTTTCTTTCCTACAACCCGGCACACAGTGGCTGCCCAATGGACGTGGACAATGAGCAAACGGGTTTGCCCAGCCATTGCTGGAGGAACAACCCACTTGGCAGTTTGCCTGCTCTGTGACTTCGGGCTCTGTGTCCAATGCTCTCTGAAAAGACAGGTGGGAGTGTTGAAGCAGAAACTGGAGGCACTGAACAAGCCAATATGTTTTAAAGTTATAACTCTTTTTCAAAACATCCTTTTAAGGCTTGCCCTCAATTGAGGGGAAAAAAAAAGAGTAACTTCCCTCTTAAAACTGGTTTTCTTTTTTTAAAACTTTTTTATTTTGTATTGGAGTATAGCTGATTAAGGTCTTCCCAGGTGGTGTTAATGGTGAAAGAACTTGCCTGCCAATGCAGGAGACTTGAGAGACATAGGTTCAGTCTCCGGTTTAGGAAGATCCCCTGGAGGAGGGCATGGCAACCCACGTCATTATTCTTGCCTGAAGAATCCCATGGACAGAGGAGCCTGGTGGGCAACAGTCTGTGGGGCTACAAAGAATCAGACATGACTGAAGCGACATGCATAGCTGACTAACAATGTTGTGATAGGTTCAGGTGGACAGCAAAGGGACTCAGCCGTACATATACATGTATCCATTCTCCCCCAAACTCCCCTCTCACCCAGGCTGCCATATGACATTGAGCGGAGTTCCCTGTACTCTACAGTAGGTCCTTGTTGGTTAAAACTGGTTTTCTCCCCTATGATTATGGAGGAAGAGAGATTACGGATATGGGTGCTTCTCCCAAGACTCACCAAGTCCAAGGCCAGCCTGCCTCTGCCACTGCCTGAGGTGCCCAGAGGCTGCAGCCAAGGATCCTGGCTCCTTCCAGCAAACCCAGAACTCTCTGGAGAGGGCAGTGCCTACTCTAGACATAACCCAGGAGTTCCTCGGTGGTCTGGCGGTTAAGACTCCAGGCTGCCAATGCAGGGGGTATGGGTTCCATCCCTGGTCGGGGAACTAAGATCCCGCAGGCCATGTGGCATGGCCAAAAGATTAAAAAAATAAAATAAATAACCCAAGTGTCCTGGTGTACAGGTGTGGGGAGAAAGCACCCTGCTAGGCCAGCTGGGCCCTCCTCTACCTTGTCCCTTTGGCCCCAACACTGAGTCTGCAGGGTGCATAATGCTTTCTGCCATGACAAGATTGGTCTCCCAGGAGCCTCCCCAGATTGCCCTTCCCTGCCACTGGGCATCTATCTGGTCTTACCAGTTCATCAGACAAGGCCACAGATAAGCAATCCCCACCTGGAAAGACAGGGAACATTCCACCAGCCCACCCCAGCCTCCTCAGCCTCTTTCCTCTCCTTATACGTCAGTAGACACATCAGTAGATGCAAGTAGGTTTGAGGGGACAGGTCATTGTAACTTAGTTGCTAAGTCGTGTCTGACTCTTTTTCGACCCCATGGACTGTGGCCTGCCAGTGCATGGGATTTCCCAGGCAAGAATACTGGAATATGTTGCCATTTCCTTCTCCAGGGGATCTTCCTGACCCAAGGCTTGAACCCTTGTCTCCTGCATTGGCAGGTGGATTCTTAACCAGTAGAGCCACCTGGGAAGCCAGGAACTGCCGCATCAAGGACAAGCTGAGCTGGGTCTCAACTCCGGCTTTGCAGGTCACAAACCACAGAAGGCACTGTAGCCCCACCAGCTGACTCTCCTCTCCTTGCCAAAGGAAAGCTCATCAGGGAGCCTGGAATGCTGCCTGGCTGTGGGGCTTTGGTCCTTTGCACCCTGTCCTGGGCAAGCGCCCCAAGGTACAGCCGTGAGAGCCCTGTGCACCCCCGAGGCTGGCAGCTGGAAAGTCAGGTGGTGCTCAGAGCAGCCTGATCACAGAGTCCAGCGACCCTCAAAGGGGATCCTCTCCCAGGACAGAGTCAGAACCTGGAGCTGCCTGTGTCACACCGCGGGCTCCACACCTTCCCAGTGGGTGGTGGCCACTGTCCTAGCTGGATAAGTGATTGTAGCCACAAACATTTTGTCTGCTGTGTTTTTTAACCTAAAATACTAGCATCAGCAGTTGGTGTGGCACTTCTCCTGACCCGCAGTTGCCCCATAGATGTGCCCACTTGAGCCTGAGACTCCAGAAAGATTGCTGTGAAAATGCCCCAGCCCCAGCCCCACCACCACCATCTCCTGCGATATCTGCTGGCCCTCTCCTATCCATCCTCCACAGGGAGACGTGTTGGCTTGATCCCACAAATACCTTTGTTTCAAAGAGCAGAAAATCCATGCTAAATAAGGGGGAGGGTGCAGCCTGCGCCGAGGCCCGGCAGAGACAAACAGAGCATGAGACCTGAAGCACCTTCGGAGTGACGTTCAGGAGCCTGGACTTTATCCTGAAAGCTGGGGTCGGGGGTAGAGGACACTGGCAGAACAGAGGAGCCAGGGGAACACAAGAATTTTATAAGGATGCTGCTGGCTGGGACGGAGGGGAGGGATGGGCGAGAATCAGAGTGCTGCCCAGAGGACTCTGTTGGAGTTGGATGAATCCAACACATATTTATCGAGGGCCTCCTGTATGCTGGTTCTAGATGCTGGACTACAGAGGAAACTACTCAGGAAAAGACCCTGCCCTGGGTTAGGTTAGAGCTTAGTCTACTGGAGGTGGGTGGGAGCAGAGAAAGAATAAAGAGCAAATAAGAGCATCCTACATGTATTTGATGGTGTCAAGAGCCATAGAGAAAAGTCAAGCAGATGAGGTGGGGAGAAGCTGCTAATTTATATGGATGGTTAGGGATGTTCTCACTGAGAAGGTGACACCTGAAGGAAGGAACAGCACAGGGCCTCTGGAAGGAATCCAGGCAGAGGGACCCACCAGGGGGATGGTGCTGGGCGGAGCACGAGGTCAGGAGCTGGAGCTCAATGGGGAAGATAGAGGATGGTGGGAGACCACACACCTAGGACAGAGACGATGCCTCTAGTCACAGCAGGGCCCACCTGGCTCAATGCTTCATCAATTATCCAATCAGGTGGTGCTGGCTTAAAAAGGACCTGCTGTATAGGGACCCCTTCATGAATCACAAGTTTGTTGTGGCAAAGGGGCTTGTGTAACTCACGGAAGCTAGGAGCCATGCTGTGCAGAGCCACCGAAGATGGACAGATCACAGTGAAGAGTTCTGACAAAACATGGTCCATGGGAGGAGGAAATGGCAACCCACTCCAGCAGTCTTGCCTGGAGAACCCATGGACAGTATGATAAGGCAAAAAGATATGACACCAGAAGATGAATTCCCCTCAAGCCAGAAGGTGTCCAATATACTACTGGGGAGGAGTGAAGGCAATTACTAACAGCTTCAGAAAGAATGAAGTGGCTGGGCCAAAGCAGAAACAGTGCTCACGTGTGGATGTGCCTGGTGGTGAGAGTCAAGTCTGATGCTGTAAAGAAACAATATTGCACAGGAACCTGGAATGTTAGGTCCATGAATGAAGGTAAAGATTGAGGGCAGGAGGAGAAGGGGGGTGACAGAGGATGAGATGGTTAAATAGCATCACTGACTCAATGGACATAAATTTGAGCAGACTCCAGGAGACAGTGGAGGACAGAGGAGTCTTGTGGGCTATAGTCCATGGGGTGACAAAGAGTTGGAGATGACTGAGTGATGAACCACAATCACTAACCCCTATAGGGAACTACATCTTCCCTCACTCTCAGTCCCTGTGGTTCAAGTGGGGCCGATTCACTCACCCTGGTTCCCTAGGTAGACATGTGACCCAGCCTGGCAAACGAACATGCTCAGCTCCCTGGCTGTTGTGATTGGTTCAGGGATGGTCTCATGACCCGAGACAAAGAACTAATGGAAAAGCTGGTTCTCATCCTACCGTGGCTGACAAGCTTGGAACTGGAGCCATCCTGGCTTCAGTGCAGGGAGAGCCTGCCTGACAATGAAGCTTGTACAGAGCAGGCAGAACCTAGCCCTGGAGAGAGACAGCACTTGAGCACCCAGATCCAACTCTGCCTGAAGCTAGTGCTGTCCCCGGACTTCTCAGCTACCTGAGCCAATAAAGTTCCTTTTTGGTTAAGCCAACTTGAGCTGTGTCTCTGACATTTGCTATGGAAAAACAATCCTAAGGAGCCCAAAGGGGAGGGCAAGATGAAGGTTGATTCTTACAAGTCTCTTTGCTCTCATAAAATGTCCATTTTCATCGACGAGACCTCAAATGAGTTTTCTGGGAAAAGAGATTTCCTTTCTCCAGTTGTGCATGTCCTCCTTCCTAAACCTGTGTGTCTCTAGGAAGGGTGACTCACATTAGGAAAAAAGATAGTCACTGCCACCACCATGGCCCAGGACTTTTCTGTAGGATTCCACAAGAACCACATAGCAGCCTGCTCCCCACCCCCACCCCAGTCCATCACCCACAGACCAGCCAGTGAGCCAAAGCATGACATGTTTTGGTGTAAAACCCTCTAATGGCTCCGACTGAATGTAGGATGAAGTCCAAACTCCTCGTCCAGCCCCGCACAGCCTAGCCTCCTCGTCAACATGCTCTCACACCAGGCTCCATGCCTGCCCCCACGGCCACTTCATCATTTCCTCTGAAGATGCCAAGCTTCCTTCCTGCCCCAGGACTTTTTTGCATGCAGTCCTTGGAATGCTATCCTCCATTCCACTAATCCTCGGGTCTCAGTTAAAGCCCAGATGGAGTCAGCCAGGAGGGCAGACTACAGAGACCCTGAGTTAATCTCTCACAGGCACACCAGAATCACAACTATTTGCAGGACAACAATTGATGGAAACCCCTGCCTTTTTCTTAAAATTAATTTTCATTGGAGTATACTTGCTTTACAGTGTTGTGTTAGTCTCTGCTGTACAGCAAAGTGGATCAGCTATATGTATACATAATCCCCTTCATTTTGGATTTCCCTCCCATTTAAATCACCACAGAGCTCCAAGAAGAGTTCCCTGCGCTGTACAGTAGGTTCTCATTGTTGTCGTTTAGTCGCTAGGTGTGTCCAACCCTTTGTAATCCTATGGACTATAGCCCGCCAGGCTTCTCTGTCTATGTGATTTTCCAGGCAAGAATCCTGGAGTGGGTTGCCATGCCCTCCTCTAGGGCATCTTCCCAACCCAGGGATGGAACCCACATCTCTTGCTTCGCAGGCAGATTCTTCACCACTATGCCACCTGGGAAGCCCAATATTTAGTGGCCCATTAGGGCCACCAGACTTAGGACAAGGGAGGTGGGCTGTGAAAGTTTCCACAAAGGGCCAGGGGCCCCAGAGGGCTGATGTGAGAGCCCTGAGACTGGCGTGCGGCCCACAGGGGAGCCCCCTAGGTTTGGACACAACAAGAGGCCAATGTGCTGGCACCTGCTGTGCCTGGAAGCCAGGCTGGAATGTCCTGAGGCAGGGCCTGGCCGCAGTTCAGAGAGCACAGCCTTCCTCCCGGCTCCCGTTCTCAGGCTCACACAAACCCAGGAAGGGCAGAGACGGGGAATGTTTGCACAGCCGATAGGCCTTCTCCACTCCTCTCTCTGCCCGCCAGATTGGAGTCGAGGGAGCATGCTTGGTTTTGGTTCAAGTTTGGGCCAGAGTCCTCCTTTGATCTGAGGGCTTGTCTCTCCCTCGGTTATTTATTTGTAGAAACTGCTCTGGTTTCCTATGACTTCAAATATACATAAGGGAGCTGACGCCAGGCGGAGTCCCAGCCCAGGTTTGTTTTACTGCCCCACGTGTCACTGACTCCTCACGCCTGGGATTGGTTACCTGTATTCCTGTACACAGGTGTGATCCAACGCTCCAGGCTAGGAAACAAAAGCCTGTGATCTTGTTGCGGAGGGAAGTGGGCTCCGATAAACCTGATGTGGAGAAATGACCAGAGATCAGCAGTCCTGGGAGAACTTGGGCAAGGCTTCTCTGGGCCTCTGGTTTTGGTTTTTTTTTTTTTTTTTTTTTTCTGTAAAGGAAGAGCCAGGGAGGTGTACATTTTTATGCTTATTCAGAACTGAGTCCCAGATGAGAGCTGTGACAGTGGTGAATAATGATGGAAAAATGATGGATGGTGCCTGCTGGGAGGAGCTCTAGGGCAAGCTCTGAGCTCTGGGGACCCCCTCTGCTTCACCACTAGGGGACCCCAGGGCTCCACATCATTGCATCTCCCCAACACTACTATGAAAAATTTCAAACACAGCCACGCTGAAAGAATTTCACAGCAAACAGCAACATACCCGTGACCTAAATGCTACTAGTAAGATGCTGCTCTGTTTGCCTTATCACATAGCTATCTATTCATCATCTCTCTATCCATTCAAAAATCAGCCTTATTTTTAAAATTAATTTACTTTTTATTGAAGGATAATTGTTTTACAGAATCTTGTTGTTTTCTGTCAAACCTCAACATGAATTAGCCATAGGTATACATACATTCCCTCCCTTTTGAACCCCCTCCATCTACCTCCCCATCCCACCCCTCTAGATTGATACAGAGCCCTTGCTTAATTTTTCTGAGCCATACAGCAGATTCCATTGGCTGTCTGTTTTACATGTGGTAACGTAAGTTTCCATGTTACTCTTTCCATACATCTCATCCTCTCCTCCCCTCTTCCCATATTCATGTCTATTCTCTATGTCTGTTTCTCCATTGCTGCCCTGTAAATAAATTCTTCAGTACCATTTTTCTAGATTCTGTATATTTGTGTTAGAATATGATATTTATCTTTCTCTCTCTGACTTACTTCACTCTGTATAATAGGTTCTAGGCTCATCCACATCATTACAACAGACTCAAATGCATTCTTTTTTACAGCTAAGTAATGCTCCAAGAAATCAACCTTATTTTTATAGTTTCATTTCAAAGCAAATTGTAAGCACTGGTACACTACCCATCAACTGCTTCAGCATGCAGTTAGTTAATAATAAAGCTCAATATTTATCTACCTTTTTTAATCTTTTGAGGTAAAGTTTATATCTAACGAAGCACACAAACCTTAAGTGTAGGTTTGCTGAGTTTTGACAAATGCATATACCCGCATCACCCAAGCACCTACTAAGGTACAGAACATTACCATTCCCCTAGAAAGTTCTCTTGTGCCTTGTCCAAGTTAATTCCCTTTCGCAAGAGGCAACCACTGCTCTAGCAGAGAAACATCAGAACCCAACCACAGATTTGTTTTGCCTGTTCTAGAAGATCATATAAAACGAATTATCCAAGATGCAGTCTTTCAGGTGAACCTTTTTTTCTAACACCTCTGGGGTTCATTCACACTGTTACATGAATCTATAGTTCAGTTCTTATGACTGCTGAAAGCATTAGTTGCTCAGTTGTGTCTGACTCTCTGTGACCCCATGGACTGTTCCCTGCCAGGCTCCTCTGTCCATGAGATTTCCCAGGCAAGAATACTGGAATGGGTTGCCATTCCCTTCTCCAGGGGATCTTCTCAATCCAACCATTGAACCCAGGTCTCCTGAATTGCATGCAGATTCTTTACTGTCTGAGCCACAAGGGAAGGCCCACCATCCACTAAGGGGCTCTGAAGTTCTGGGAAATTTCTGTGGTTTCTTTTTAACCTTGGAGTGGCTTAAGAATATTTTATGATAGTATCTTGTGGATTATTTTCTCCTCTTCCCGTTTTCTCTTTCCCATTCAAATGCTCTCTGCTCAGTGCTCTAGGCTAAGATTCCTTTCCAGCACACAAGGCTGTTAGCCCCTTCCATTTAAAGGAGGTTTTGAGAGAATTAAGAGAGAGAACGTACACAAAGAGCTTAGGCGAGCCCCTGGTCTTCAGTTAGCATGCTGTAAAATCTACCCTCCATTCCTAGCTGTGCTCTCAGAAAGGGCAGAACAGTGACTGATTCATATCTGCTGAAAACAGCGGACACTCTTTCAGACGGAATGCTTCTGAGAGTCTTGCCCTGAGAAGTCAGGACCCCGGGCATGCATGTGGGTCAGTCCCAGGCCTCTTGCCAGATGGATGCTACTGAAGATGGAGTTTAAGGGGAGGGACAGCACAGAGCCTGACATGTCCCCTGGGCCCTCAGCTGCTGCCCACACCTGGTTCCCAGCCAGGAAGAACGCTCACCTCAGGCTCTGGTTTCCTCTGCTGAGCTGAGCTGCAGCCCAGGATGCTGGCCTGGGTTCAGCTCAGTTTGGCTGTGCTGTCTAAGATCTTCCAGAAGCTTCAGTTGGAAAAAGTTACCCCTTGCTTCTTCACCATTAAATGGGAGGGAGTTGGCTCAGAGAGGCGGTGGTGTTATCAACTCAGGGCAGGTTTCCCTGACTCACCGAGGACCTGCACAAGCGGGGGTCGTGCCTGGCTGGCATCTGACCCAGAGCTCTCTGATGGCTAACTTCTTCTTGCCTCCGACTGTTGCCCCTAGGGTTCAACCTGGAAGTTATATTTCCAGCACTTTGGAGTCAGGAAGGACCTTGACACCCATGGAACCCACGATTTGCCCCAAGTTCCATCATGAAGATTCAACGCCAGACCCCAGTGCAATTCAACATACACATGTCTCTGTTCAGTTGAACGATAGGAAACTGGTGCTATTCGACCATACTGAACCTCAGAAATAGTAATTTCACATGAGTCAACCTGTCCATGCATGCAGTCCCTATTATGTGCCACAACTACTGAGCCCTCTTGCTGTAACTACTGAGGCCCACGTGCCCCAGTGCCCATGCTCCGCAACAAGAGAAGCCATGGCGATGAGAAGCCTGTGTGCTGCACCCAGAGAGTAGCCCCCACTCTCTGCAGCTGGAGAAAAGCTCAAGCAGCAGTGAGGATCCAGCTGACAGTGAAAATGTTAGTGGCTTAGTCGTGTCTGACTCTCTGCGACCCTATGGGCTGTAGCCCGCCAGGCTTTTCTGTCCATGGAATTCTCCAGGCAAGAATACTGCAGTGGGTTGCCATTCCCTTCTCCAGGGGATCTTCCCGACCCAGGGATCAAACCAGCGTCTCCTGCATTGTAGGTGAATTCTTTACCATCCGAGCCACCAGGGAAGCCCCATAAAGATCTGGTACATCCTAAATATATAAATAAAATTATTTATATTATAAAAAATGAAGTCCCAGATCCTAGACCAGACTGATTGGACCGGTGGGGAGCGGTCGGGGGGACGACAACTGACCAAAACTAAGCTGATTCATTTTCTTCTCGTCCAGTCCCTTCTTGAGGTTTGGCTTTATATCTGCCTTTGATTCTAGCAGACACCCTCTGTGTCCTTACAAGAAATCCAACCCTTCTGATTTTTTTTTTCATTTTTCTAAATTTAGCTCAACTTAATTTCTGTTACTTGCTACAAAAGAGTCTTAGTTTGTCAGCCCATAAAAGAGCAATCTGGCATTGCCCTTCTAAGGTCTTAAATGGGCCTTGAATATTGCAGACAACACAGTTTTCTGCATGGATTTCTACCCTATCCCATTGACTCTTGTGCTGCTACAACCCCACTTCTGGTGGCCAAGACTTTGCATTGATAGAGGATGCAATGCCCCCTGTCTGTCTCTATCTCAGGACTGGACAGGATTGAGCTTAGCAAGATTCATGGAGATGGCAGACGTGAGTGAGGGCCATTGGGGGCATTTCACTGCTCAGCTATTTTAGCACCTACGAGGAGCTGCTCCCACTTGTTTACAGTTCAATTCATGTTGGAACAAAGACAAGCCAAAAATCAAATAAACAGCTTCCAGACACTTAGCACAGCACACGCTTTGTCTTCTCTCTCTTTGAGGACTGCAAATGAGATAAGCACCACCTTGCCTGGCTCTTCTCCAGGGCCCTGGCACAAAAAGGTAAAAGGAAGGGAATGAGAATATTCCTCAGAGTAGGCTATGACATGAAAGCAGAGGAGTCAGGCCCTTCCTTGAATGGGACAAAAGATTTTTTTTTTTTAAACATGTTTCAGTACAAAGGAAGATGGTGCCAGAGGAAATGACTGTAAGCCAGTCAGAACATTTCTGGTGCCATAAACAAAAACTGCCTTCCTCGAGACTTGACTAATTCCATTACTGCTATTAGTTATTATTTGTACCTCTCCAATTTCCAAAAATCAGTATAGAAAACAGCCACTGAATCCCAAAGATTCTGACTGTGATTCAAATGACACACTAAGTGTCTCCTATGTGCCAGATGTTGGGCTATTTACTTACTTGCTAACTAGCCCACCCCTTCCCATATTCCAGAGGTTGAGTGATTTGTCCAAATTCACATAATGGGTAAGTGATATGTCTCTTCTAGGGTCCAAATTGTCTGGTTTTCAAGCCATTGTCTTTGTTCTGGCTGCGTGTGTGCATGCTAAGTCGCTTCAGTTATGTCCGACTCTGCAACCCCATGGGCTGTAGCCTTCCAGGCTCCTCTGTCCATGGGATTCTCCAGGCAAGAATACTGGAGTGGGTTGCCATTTCCCTCTTCAGGGGATCTTCCTGACCCAGGGATTGAACCTGGGTCTCCTGAATTGGCAGGCGGATTCTTTACCACTAGCACCACCAGGGAAGCCCTTTGTTCTGCCTGCTCCACTGCCATAAGGAACTGATGCTTTCTCGGGAGGACCACAGGGAACTCCCAGACCAGCACCTTTTCCTGCCCAGCAAACTGTGCCTCCTCCCAGTCTTGCTCGGGGGCCCACCCCGCCCACAATACATTCTGCAGTGACCTCTTACATCAGTATCATCTCTTCAATCATGGGCATGAACCACTGTGTTGCCTTTCTGAGCATTCACAGTGGCCTCCTGACCAGCCTGCTGTCCCCAACCTCTTCCTCCTTCTGATCCATCCACTGCACTGCTGCCAGAATAGTCTTATGGCATCTTGTACTTTACACCCTTGTAAAGCCTTTGATGTCTGAGGCCCCTCATGAAGTGGTCAACAGCTGCCCCTCACAACCTCACCTCTTGATACTTTCTATGCCTTTCCCACTTATTCTTTATATATGTATATAATTTCATTTTTAATTGGGGCATAATTGCTTTACAATAGTGTGTTGGTTTCTACCATGCATCATCATGAATCAGCTATAGTTATACATATGTCTCCTCCCTCTTGAACCTCCCTCCCACCTCCCACCCTATCCCATCCCTCTAGGTTATCATAGAGTACCCCGATGTTCACTGAAGCACTCTTCACAATAGCTAGGACATGGAAGCAACCTAGATGTCCATCAACAGAGGAATAGATTAAGTTGTGGTACATATATAAATGGAATATTATTTATCCATAAAAAGGAATGCATTTGAGTCAGTTCTAGTGAGGTGGATGACCCTAAAGCCTGTTCTAGAGAATGAAATGTCAGAAAGAGAAAAACAAATATCATATATTAATGCATATATATGGAATCTAGAAAGATGGTACTGATGAAGCTATCTGCAGGGCAGCAGTGGAGACACAGACACAGAGAACAGACTTCTGGACACAGTTGGGGAAGGAGAGGGTGGGATGAACTGAGAGAGTAGCATTGAAACACATGCTTTATCATGTGTAAAATAGATAGACAGTGGGAAATTGCTATATGACAGAGGAAGCTCAAATCAGATGTGTGGGTTTTTTTTCCCTTGTCCTTTTTTATTTTTTGGCCCAGCAGCAAGGCATACAGAATCTTATTTCCCTTAGTTCCCTAACTAGGAATCAGGCCCATGCCCCCTGCAGTGGCAGCATGGAATCTTAACCACTGGACTTTCAAGGAAGTACCCCCACTTATCATATTATCTTGCTTATTTCTGCCTATTTCCATTCTGCCTCACTTTGAGGACTTCCCAATGACCCTAATTGATGCCTCGCTTCCTGATAAACTCTTGCTCACTCCTCTTAACCAAACCCAACTTTCCAATTAAGAGACACCCTCCACATCCTTTGTGACCTTCCTCCACCAGAATTATCTGGCTCCTGCCTGCACGGAAGCCAGGCACCGGCAGAGTGGGTAACATCCTGTTGTGTGCAGGGGGGTGAGGGGGGTGAGCCAGAGGGAGGAGACTGGGATGACTCAGGGGTTCATGGCCTGGGTGGGACCCCCACCAAGAGAAGGGTGTGCAGATTTCTTAGCTGCCTGGAAAAGCCTGCGGGATTGGAGCTGCCATCACCGCCAAGTATAACGTGCACCGGGCAGCTCTGTGTGTGTGGAGGAGGGGAAATCCAGGGATCAGGAGAACAGTGTGGGCTGTAGATAGTTTTAAAAGGTCCCAAGCCATGGGGGAGGGTGTGTGAGCTCATTGGGGGCCACACGAACTGTGAGAGCCCTGGGAGCAGGCTTCAGGGGGGTGACCCTGCAGAGTCCAGTCCCCTCTGAGGTGAGTTCACCCCACACTGCAGGGTGGGCCCCACTTTCAGAGGCTGGGAAACCAGTTTCTGCACGGCAGCTTCCTCCACCCCATCCTCTTGCCCAGGCTCCCCGCCCCCCCACGCCTTCCCGTCCATGGGCAGCCTGTGCCCTTTGGGCCAGCAAAGCCGTCAGAGCATTTGAAGTCCCCACCTGGTGCCTGTGTGTGGGGCCCACGATCCACCCGCCAGCACCTGGCCGCCAGCCAAGCCCACCACCTGCTCGCTCAGGTGCCTGCCTCCCCTCCACCTGCAGCTGCCAGCTCCCACTGGCCCCAGGGTGATGGGACTCTCCAAGAGGTCTCCGATCCTCTCCAGGAATATCAGGGGGTGGTTTCCTTTCTTATAGATACTCACTGAAAGAGTAACCCCAGAAGAGATTCTCCCCAACACAGGGGATGTGAACAGAACTTCATCTCCCTCCCTGGAAATGCCAGCTGCTGTGTGAGTCCCAGCCAAGGAGAAATGGGCCCTGGGGGCTTAGGTCTTGGCAGGCTGGGGCCTCTGCCTCCCACCAGCTGCTCCTGAGCCAACAGGCCTGTAATGTGTTACAAGGTGTCTCTCAGGTTGTGTGAGGCCAACCCAAGGTGTCAGAGCTGAGAGCACGGGGGCAGGAACAGTTGAGGGGTGGTTGCCCAGGAACCAAATCTCTCTCATCAGCCCCTTCTCCAGGATTCTCAGGAGGAAAAATGCTGGTGGAGGCCAGGTGATGAGGCTGGAGGAGGAAGAAGCCACATGGCTACTGGAGGCCAGAATCAGAGATTTCCCCATCAGCTCTCCCAGACCACTCTCACAGGATTTTTCCAAACTTTCTGCTAAATAGTCCATTTTCTCTTTTATCAGGGTCATCTTCCTCTTAATGGTCTGAAGATCATCCTGTTCATTGTCTGGAGAGCTCTGCAGCCCCCCTCTTGGGGTTAAAGTCCCCTTTGTTCCTGCAGGAGGTGGGGATACAGGCTGGAGAGCTCTACATGGGTGACATCACCATCTCAGCAAAATCACGGAGAGCCTCCCAGGAGGAGCCATGCCTCTCTGCAGCTCATTATCTGCGCTTGCTGCTTCTGGTCCCTCCAGTCTGGGCAGACTGGCTGATAAGCATCTGCCACGTGGTCGGCTGGCACTCACATCCTGCTTCAGCATCCTGTCACTCTGCAACACTCTGAACAAGCCTGCGGTTTTGACATGCTGGGAGATGAGCTCTGAATGGGTCTTTGTGAGCACATGGAGTAGGACCTGTCTTCTCAGTGGCACTGCCAGCTGCTGCTCCTGGCAACCAGCATTACCACACAGCCACCAACTGCAGAGGGTGTGCATCTTGCTGGAGAGGAAAGGGAGGAACTAGCTGATACTGCCAAGCCTGACTGCTACCTCGAGTGGCTTCTCAGCTCTCTTATTGTTGCTGTTCAGACGCTCAGTCATGTCTGACTCTTTGCAACCCCATGGACTGCAGCACGCCAGGCCTCCCTGTCCATCACTATCTCCCGTAGTTTACTCAAACCCATGTCCATTGAGTCGGTGATGCCATCCAACCATCTCATCCTCTGTCGCCCCCTTCTCCTCCTGCCTTCAATCTTTCCCAGCATCAGGGTCTTTTCCAATGAGTTAGTTCTTCGCATCAGGTGGCCAAAGTACTGGAGCTTCAGCTTCAACATCAGTCCTTCCAATGAATATTCAGGGTTAATATCCTTTAGGATTGACTGGTTTGATCTCCTTGCTGTCCAAGGGACTCTCAAGAGTCTTCTGCAGCACCCCAGTTTGAAAGCATCAATTCCTTGGCACTCAGCTCACTGGATCCTCCCAAAGTGGTCCTCAGTTGCTGCTGGGGATGCTGGAGTGCCCAGGCTCTGCCTCACCCCGGGGAAGCCTTCTGTTGGCTCAGGTTTGCTTTATGATAGTAGTTTTAATCACACAGCCCGAAGTTCACTAGTCACTAGTTCACAAAAGCTACATAATTACCATCTGGGGCATTTAAAAATATACAAACTCTTGGACTTTCCTGATGGTCAGGTGGCTAAGATTCCACATTCCCAATGCAGGGGGTCCAGGTTCGATCCCTGGTCAGGGAACTAAATCCCACATGCTACAACTGAAAGTTCAATTGCCGCAACTAAAAGATCCCTCATGCACCAAGGAAGATGGAAGATTCTGTGTGCAGCCACTAAAACCCAGTGCGGCAGAACAGGCAAGTCCATAGAGACAGAGGAGGTTCTGCTTCTGGTCGCTATAGGCTGGGGAGGCACAGTGGAGAGCGACTGCTAATGGGGAGAGTCTCTGCTAACTGGGGTGACCAAATATTCAAAAAATAGATAGTGGTAGTGATGATGGGTACATAGCTCTGTCAATATAGTAAATACTACTGAATTTTATTGGGTTTGTCAAAAAGTCCATTTGGGTTTTTTTTCATAAGATGTTACAAAAAACCTGAATGAACTTTTTGGCCATCTCAATCCACTTCAAAAAAATGAATTTTATGGTTTCTCAGTCTTGTCTGACTCTTTTGCAACCCTGTGGAGCCATGGACTGTGGCCTGCTAGGCTCCTCTGTCCATGGGATTAGCCAGGCAAGAAGAATACTGGAATGGATTACCATTTCCTCCTCCAGGGGATCTTCCCAACCCAGTAATAGAACCAGAGTCTCTTTATGTCTCCTGCATTGGCAGGTGGATGCTTTACTACTAGCACCACCTGGGAAGCCCCAGGTGAATTTTATGGCATGTAAATTAAAATCTCAATTAAAACTGTTAGAAAAAACAGCATTGTCACTAGGCATTGTCACTTGCTCTCCACATGTCTTTGGACATGTCAGCCTCAGTATTCTAATCTATAAAATGGGGATGGGCATGCTCTAGAGAGTGCTTGTGAATCATGGGACACTTATGAGTACTCATTAAACACTCGAGCCGTCAATCATTGTTATCATAAGAATCACAATTTGAAATTGAACTCGGCTTACGTGATTTGCACGCATCACTATAACGCTTTCAACAGCACAGCTCTGTGAACAACTTTGCTTCTGTTCGTAGGCACAGATGGAGATGAGGCTCAGAGAGATGCTCACAGGCCCTCACCTAGGAAAGAGCTGAATGAAGATTCAAATCTCGACTTGTCTCACTCCAAGTCTATCATCCATTTATCCGTTCTCTCATTCATTCAATAGTCCAGCTCTGATCCAGGCACTGGGGAACCAATATTCAACAAAACAGCCTTGATCCTAATCCTCTTGAAGTTCAGTCTCTTGGGGTGACCAACATGTATCAAACAGTCACAAAAATCAAGTGCATAACAACAAACAACATAGTTACATGAAGTGAAAACATGGGAGGCTACGAAGGAGGACAACAGAAGTACAGACAAGTGTAGGCTGGCAAGGGGATGGGCAGGGAGAGCCTCAGGATAGCCAGACCTGCAAGACGCAGGTGACCTGCCCAGGATGAGGGGAAGCGTGCTCCTGGCGGGCTCAGTGACTATGTGAGCACGTGACTGTGGGTCCCCCACCCACTGTGTGCGTGAGTGGGTGGGAGGGGGAGGCCCCCAATGATACTGCAAAAGGGTTAGGCAAAAACTGCTCCATCAACCGTCCTTCCTCATTCCACATGTTCTGGCCGGAAGCAGGAAGATCGTGTGGTGATGCAGACTGAGCAGGCGGGGAGAGGAGGCACCTGTCTGTCACCTTCCAGGAGTGGTTTCGGGGTGGGGTTGGTGTAGCGGAGGGCGTGCCCACCTAGGATGGGGTCAGACTGAGCTGTTGCTGGGATGGGTGGGATGAGGTGTTTTGGAAGGGCTCGCCCAGATCTGAATGGCAGAAGCGGGAGGGGCCAGCCCTGGAACGTCTCTTGGCTTCCCGTCATTGCGTGCAGCTGCGTGAGCCTCCACGACCTCGGCCTTCTCCCACATTCCTGGCTCTAATCCTGCCCTGCCTGTCACACCCAGTGACTCGAGCTGCCTCACGGACAGGACTTTCTATCTCATATGGCTCACCTGCCCCATTGCAGGTGACAGCTCAAGTCACCACAGAACTCTTGAAGGCTGGAATAAGTGCTGGCCTGGTCCCACTGAACCAAAATCAAATTCATAGCAACATTACTCACACACCTGTCTTCCCTGGATGGAGACCAGAAGACCAGATAACCAGAGAGAAGAGAAGATGGCAATCAGCATTTACTCTTTGATTTATCCCTTAGGTTTTTCTTTATGAAATAATTATATACTAGCCGGTGCTTCCCAGGTGGTGCTAGTGGTAAAGAACCTGCCTGCCAATGCAAGAGACATGTGAGACGTGGGCTTGATCCCTGGGTTGGGAAGATCTGCTCAAAGAGGGCACAGCAACCCCCTCCAGTATTTTTGCCTGGAGAATTCCATGGACAGAGGAGCCTGGCGGGCTACAGTCTGTGGGGTCACAAAGAGTCAGACATGACTGAGGCGACAGCATAGCACATTTACCAGCTGGAACACAATATTTGCCTAATACATATCTTAAATCTATTCCTCTTCAAACAATACCTTCATCCTCTAATAAATCAGTGTCAAGTCACTTGTTACTACAAAAATGTTTTAAAGTCTGTCTATGTTTGAAATCATTTCATAAATCGCTCATCTTTGGGGCATTGTGGACTAGCTGACGTGGACATTCTTTCTCAAGCACAAACAGGCACTGGACGTGGTATGTGATGGTTCTGGGGCCCTGGGCCCTGCCTACCAGGGCAGCTGGGTCTGGTGTCTCCCCAGCTCCCGCACCAGGACTGGTCCAGCCCAGCCTTGACTGGCTCCTCACCCCAGCCTCACCAAGCTCCCAGATCAGCCTCCATCACCCCCAAACTCTCTGCTATCACCAGGTAAGCTCCCTGGTTCTGGCACACCCTGAAGGGGAGGTGGGGACCCAGGAAGTGAGGGGCAGCCCCATCTGGCCCCAGCCCACCATGGAGCAGCTGCTCAGGTTCAACTAGCTTTCTTTAAAAAAAAAAAAGCCTTCACTGAAATGAGCAGACATTCCTCTCCAGGCCGCTCCAGCCCGTGAGTCATTCTGGGGGTAGGTGTCAGGATTCCACCCCCACTGTGGAGGCAAGGGCCACCCAAAAAGCCGAGAGAGGAAGGAGCGGGCAGAGCGGTGGCCTAGCTAAATCTGGAAGAGGGGCCCACAGCTGTTGCCACCCCCTCCTGCCCCTACATCCTGGCATTTGGCTTATTTACCGGCCTCTGCTTCTGGAGGGAGCCCTGCCAGCTCTTCTGCCTGAGACACCCAGAGCCTTTAGGCCGCCTGGGGGGCTTGGGCAGCTGCGGCTCAGCCCCAGGAAGGGAGGCGGTACACGAGCGGCCAGGGTCACTCGAGCAGGAAGTCCACGCCCACTGACCAGCTGCTCGTGAGCAGGCTGTGGGTACCAGGGAGGTCAGCTTGGGTTGCTCCAACCTGCCCAAGTGGTTGCTGGTGGCAGCCTTCGGGGGCCCTGCCTTCCTCGGAGGGGAGCATGTGAGGTTGGCTCCCCCCTGGGCAGGCCCCTGTGGAGTCAGTGACCTGAACCAAGGGAAGGCAGGCAAACAGGGCTGCGTTCTCACTGGCTCTGTCCCTGGTTCACTGGGAGGCCATGGGCCATGTCGGATTCCTCCCCGTGATTCTCCCCGTCTGGGCAGAACAAGGGGAGGTCTCTTACCTTCCCAGGGCCATGCCACCAGCAGCGTAACTTTCCTTCCTGGTGTGCCCCCGAGGGGATGCTAGGAGACAGGTAGATGGGACCCAGGGTAAGAGTCTCTGCAGGATGGGCTGTCTCCACCGTGCAGGCACACCCACTGTGCCTCCAGCCTGGAAGAAGCATTGTCTACACACCCAGCCTAGCCACCTCCCAGCACAGGGGGCACGTGCAGGACCCACAGAAGGGCAGATACCCTTGACTGATATACCCAGAGCACCAAAATATACCAGCCTCATAGGAAAGTGAAAGGGTTAGTCGCTCAGTCATGCCCAACTCTTTGTAACCCCATGGACTGTAGCTAGCCAGGCTCCTCTGTCCATGGGATTCTCCAGGCAAGAGTACTGGAGCAAGTCGCCGTTTCATTCTCTGGGGGTAACTTCCTGACCCAGGGATCGAAGCTGGTCTCCTGCATTGCACGCAGATTCTCTATCATCTGAGCCACCCAGGGAAGTCTCAGAGGAGGTGTTCAGTAAATGGCAGTTGAACAAATTCATGAACAATTGAGTGGGAAGATGGGCTCTCGAGTTAGATTCACATTGCTGGCTCACTGTGTGACCCTGGATCAGCTGATTACGTTTCTTTTTTTTCTTTTAAAAATATTTATTATAAGCTGTTCTTAAGAAAATAGATCTCTATGAGGAAGAATTGCTTTACAACTTGGTAATTTAACTTGAGGAACCAAAACATAAACAAACCACAGTATATCTGATAGGGCAGTCTAAGGAATTTTAGATTTTTTAAAAACACATATTTTTTGAGGAGAAAGTGAATACCATCACTGACTTTATACTAGCCATACACATTTTTTTTTAGTTAATTTTTATTGGATGTAGTTTCTTCTCAGATGGTGTGGTGGTAAAGAATCCACCTGCTAGTGCAGAAGACTCAGGAGATACAGGTTCAGTCCCTAGGCTGAGAAGATTCCCTGAAGAAGGAAATGGCAACCGACTCCAGTATTCTTGCCTGGGAAATCCCATGGACAGAGGAGCCTACAGTGGAGTGGGCTACAGTCCATGGGGTGGCAAAAAGTGACATAATTGAGTGATTGAGCACACACATGGTTGCTTTACAATGTCATGTTAGTCTCCGCTGCACAGCAAAGTGAATCAGCTGTGTGTATACATATATCTCCTCTTTTTCAGATTTCCTTCCCATTCAAGTCCCCACAGAGCACTGAGTAGAGGTCCTTATGCTACAGAGGAGGCTCTCATTAGTCATCTATCTTATGCATAGTGTGTACACCTGTCAGTCCCAATTATCTAGTATTTCTGTATCTCACTATATATTCACCAAAAAAGTGAATCTGGCTCACACCAACATAACTTTCCTTCCAAGGAGTAAGTGTCTTTTAATTTCATGGCTGCAGTCACCATCTGCAGTGATTCTGGAGCCCAAAAAGTAAAGTCTGACACTGTTTCCACTGTTTCCCCATCTATTTCCCATGAAGTGATGGGACCAGATGCCATGATCTTTGTTTTCTGAATGTTGAGCTTTAAGCCAACTTTTTCACTCTCCTCTTTCACTTTCATCAAGAGGCTTTTTAGTTCCTCTTCACTTTCTGCCATAAGGGTGGTGTCATCTGCATATCTGAGGTGATTGATATTTCTCCTGGCAATCTTGATTCCAGCTTGTGCTTCTTCCAGCCCAGCGTTTCTCATGATGTACTCTGCACATAAGTTAAATAAGCAGGGTGACAATATACAGCCTTGATGTACTCCTTTTCCTATTTGGAACCAGTCTGTTGTTCCATGTCCAGTTCTAACTGCTGCTTCCTGACCTGCATACAGATTTCTCAAGAGGCAGGTCAGGTGGTCTGGTATTCCCATCTCTTTCAGAATTTTCCACAGTTGATTGTGATCCACACAGTCAAAGGCTTTGGCATAGTCAAGAAAGCATAAATAGATGCTTTTCTGGAACTCTCTTGCTTTTTCCATGATCCAGTGGATGTTGGCAATTTGATCTCTGGTTCCTCTGCCTTTTCTAAAGTAAGCTTGAACATCAGGAAGTTCACAGTTCACATATTGCTGAAGCCTGGCTTGGAGAATTTTGAGCATTACTTTACTAGCGTATGAGATGAGTGTAATTGTGTGGTAGTTTGAGCATTCTTTGGTATTGCCTTTCTTTGGGATTGGAATGAAAACTGACCTTTTCCAGTCCTGTGGCCACTGCTGAGTTTTCCAAATTTGCTGGCATATTGAGTGCAGCACTCTCACAGCATCACCTTTCAGGATTTGAAATAGCTCAACTGGAATTCCATCACCTCCACTAGCTTTGGTCGTAGTGATGCTTTCTAAGGCCCACTTGACTTCACATTCCAGGATGTCTGGCTCTAGGTGAGTGATCACACCATCATGATTATCATGGTCATGAAGATCTTTTTTGTATAGTTCTTCTGTGTATTCTTGCCATCTCTTCTTAATATCTTCTGCTTCTGTTAGGTCCATACCATTTCTGTCCTTTATCAAGCCCATTTTTGCATGAAATGTTCCCTTGGTGTCTCTAATTTTCTTGAAGAGATCTCTAGTCTTTCCCATTCTGCTTACTCCTTGGAAGAAAAGTTATGACCAACCTAGATAGCATATTGAAAAGCAGAGACATTACTTTGCCAACGAAAGTCCATCTAGTCAAGGCTATGGTTTTTCCAGTGGTCATGTATGTATGTGAGAGTTGGACTGTGAAGAAAGCTGAGGGCCGAAGAATTGATGATTTTGAACTGTGGTGTTGGAGAAGACTCTTGAGAGTCCCTTGGACTGCAAGGAGATCCAACCAGTCCATTCTGAAGGAGATCAGCCCTGGGATTTCTTTGAAGGGAATGATGCTGAAGCTGAAACTCCAGTACTTTGGCCACCTCATGCGAAGAGTTGACTGTTTGGAAAAGACTCTGAGGCTGGGAGGGATTCAGGGCAGGAGGAGAAGGGGACGACAGAGGATGAGATGGCTGGATGGCATCACTGACTTGATGGACGTGAGTCTGAGTGAACTCCGGAAGTTGGTGATGGACAGGAAGGCCTGGTGTGCTGAGATTCATGGGGTCGCAAAAGAGTCGGACATGACTGAGCGGCTGAACTGAACTAAACACCAACATTTCAAAGGCCACCCTGCACCGTCTAACTTAACACTTCTCAGCACGCTTTTCCTCTGCTGCTCTCAAGCCCAGTTGGTGGTATCCACCCAAGCATCTAAACAGAAACCAGGGTTCCTCCTGGCTCTTCTCATTGCTCATCCCTGGCACCGTGGTATCCAGTGCATCCCCTTCATCCTCCCTCTGCAGGCCTCCGGCCTCCATCTCTTCTCCGTCCCTGCCTCCATAGCCCCGATCTTCTCTCAAGCCTCACTCCAGGGACTGCTGGACGTCCCCCCTACCCCAGGCTCCTCCAGCACCATGAACTTCCCTCTACCCCACCCTGGTTGCAATCATCCATCTGCCCACCTGCCACCCTTACTGGCTATGGGCCCCTGGAGAGCAGGGAGCAAGACGTGTACTCAATAAATATTTGCTGGACTGATGAGTCAGTGAACATAGGAGACCAGAGGAAAGGTCCTGGTGGGTGGAGAGAGGCCAAGCAGGAAGAGGAGAAAAGTGGAAGTGTATTTTATGCATAATTTATTACCTTTCAGTCCACCATGGTTTCATTTAAAAGAGAGGAAGGTAAAAGATGAAATGGAAATACATCTATAAAACATGAGCAGATGGTATCCAACTTATTTGTTCCAAAAGTGTGTTTATAAGTTGGCATTGTATCTTCTGTTAAAAATTCAGATCAAGATCTATGACAGACTTCTCTGGAGTTCCAGTGGTTAAGAATCCACTTTTCAATGCAGGGAACACTAATTCGGTCCCTGGTCTGGGAAGATCCCACATGCCATGGGGCAACTAAACCCATAGACACAACTACTGAACCCATGCGCCCTAGAGCGCATGCTCCGCAACAAGAGCGCCCACTGCAATGAGAAGCCTACTCACCGCAACTAGAGTTGCCCCTGCTCATCACAACTAGAGAAAGCCTGCATGTAACACTGAGGATTTAGAACAGCCATAAATAAACAAATTAAAAAGAGAGAGAGAAGATCAATAGCAAATATAGATTAGCTGTTAACATATGTGCCATGTACTGTGCCAGGCATCTTCCATAATCTTTGCATCTAACCCCCTCCAGGGAGGAATTCCTATTCCCATTTTACAGATGAAGGAAGAGAATTGCAGGAAGATTTGGTAAATGTCTCAAGATCATGCAGCTCATTAAAGGAAGAGTTGTGAGTTGACTCCAGTTCTGTCTATTTCTAAATCTTGTGCTTTCTTCCCCTAAGCTGAACTGTCTTTAATTCCCAGCAACATTGCCAGCTGCTCTGTTTGGTTGGCCACCAGCCTTGCAGCTTCCTCATTGGCCAATCCTCCTAGAGGGGAGGGCTCTGGTGGCCACAAAGACCTATGGGATGTAAGCTGTGGACAGAAGGGAGCAGTGAGGGAGAAAAGAGCCTCCTCATTGGCAGACCTTATCAGCTAAACCCACAGAAGGTCAGGCCAAGTGCCACTGGAAATGCCTGAAAGAGAAACAAGGTTCGAGTTCTGAAAATCATTCCCCCTCTTCTCCTGCCCCTATAACTGCACCAAGACGGCAGATGCAGAAGAATTGGAGTAGTTTCGGCTGTTGGGGCTTCCCAGGTAGCACTAGTGCTTAAGAATCTGCTTGCCAGTGCAGGAGATATAAGAGACTCAGTTTTGATCCCTGGGCCTGGAAAATCCCCTGAAGGAAATGGCAATCCACTTTACTATTCTTGTCTAGAAAATCCCATGGACAGAGGATCCTGGTGGGCTATAGTCCATGGGGTCATAAAGAGTCAGAAATGACTGAAGCAACTTATCATGCACGCACTACCCCTGTGGGGGAATGAAGGGAGGATGGTGCATTCCTTGCCTGTGGACTTTAAGGCCCCTCTTCAAAACTTCTCTCCATCCCACCTTCATCCCATCACCTGCGTGGGGATCCTTTGCTTAGGTAGTACTTGGATTCTCAAGGCCAAGAGCAGAGGACACTAATTGGCAGCTGAGGGACCAAGTCTGGCCTGCAGAGGTGTAGTTCAGCCTGCATAGCATCATTAAGAATTTCAGAAATTGAGAAATTTCACACAAGTGTCTTGATGTTCAGCTTTACTGGAAAATCTGACAACTTGGGGCCAAATTCCCACATGGCAACAATCAGCTGGCACTGAGCTACAGTTGCTCCTTCACAGCGGGCATGGTCTCTCCCTGTCTTGTAAGAGAAGGGAGTGGCTTCGCAGCCACGCTGGGCTGGGGTCTGGGCTAGCAGCTTGAATGTTTCCACAAGCTGTGTGCTCCTCCATTTGTGGCCAGTGGGGACAGAAGGCAGCTTTGTCAGCTAATGGAGTGGAAGCGAGGCGGCCACTCTGTGGGGAGCCAGCCTGCCTCCGAGCCTGCCTGCTTCTTGACCACAGGACTCTGTCCACTCCAGGAAACCTGCTGGTATTTCTAATGTAACCAAAACCACCTCTGGCTTCCTGGCCTGGACCCCCTAGCGTTCCCTCGCATGGCCCAGGCTGCTGCATCCAGGGCACCTGGGCAAACATTCAGGGGCTTCAGGGCCCAGGGCCCCAGGCTGGGGCCCCCAACAGTCCCAGTGGTATGGCCCATGTCCCTCCCGGGGCCACTAGGGGGTCCTGCCAGAACCAGGCCTGCCGATGGGTAGCCTGTTTCAGAATCACCAGATATTTCATTCCCACTTCAAGGAGCTTCCAGAAAAAAATTCAAACAAGTTTTTAGAGATGACTATCTTTCCACAGTCCTAGAGGAAGCACCAAGGCAGAGGGCAGAGACAACAGGCCTTGCGGCGGGGTCTGGGCCCTGGTGGAGGGTCGGGAAAGGTCTGACTGCTCCCAGAGGGTCTGCCTGCTTCCAGCTCACCAGTTCCAGAGCCCCTGCATCAACCTGTGGAACCTGAGAATCTGGGTCATCTCTGCTTTTTCTCTGTCTGGCATCCTCTCCCTTCTATCGCATTTCCAAACCAAGCTTCCCTTCCAGGGACCTGGGGAGCACCAGCCCTCTGGGACCCAGCCTCTGATCCGCTCTGAAGTCTCTCTCGACTTTGAAACTGCCCCCCTTTCCATTTTCCACCTCCTACCAGAATTGTGCATTTATGATTTTCTCTTCCATTGCTGGCCTCAGCAACCCTTGAAAGGAGGAAATTCAAAAAGACTCAGTTTCAAATCCAGCTGTGTGACCTGGGACCCAACCCCACCCCTCTTCTTACAGTTCTGTTTCCTCAACTGTCAAGTAGGATTCATAGTGCCCACCTGGCAGGGCTGCCATGATGATGAACGATGAAAATACGTGTGATATTTGCTGTTCAGCAGAAATTAACTCAATGTTGTAAAGCAACTATACTCCAATAATTAAATAAAACAGCAAGAAAGAGTGAAACAACCAACAAGGATATACTGTACTATTTAACACAAGGAATTATACTCATTATCTTGTAGTGACCTATAATGAAGGACAATCTGCAAAAATGTTGAATAACTATATGGTGCACTGGAAACTAATACAATGCTGTAAATCAACCATGCTTCAATTTTTAAACAATGAAAATACACGTGAAGTCTCTAGCATGATTCCTGGACAAATAAAAAGCCTAGATGGGGCTTCCATAGTGGCTCAGTGGTAAAGAATCTGCCTGCCAAAGCAGGAGACAAGGGTTCAATCCTTGATCCAGGAAGATCCCACATGCCACCGGGCAACTAAGCCTGTGCGCCACAACTACTGAGCCTGTGCTCTAGAGCCCTGGAGCCTCAGCTACTGAGGCCTGGCTGCCATAGAGCCCGTTCTGCACAGCAAGAGAAACCATCGCACTGAGAGGCCCATGCACCACAACTAGAGAATACTCCAGCTTGCCACAAGCAGAGAAAAACCCATGCAGCAGAGAAAAACCCATGCAGCAGTGAAAAACCAGCACAGCCACAAATAAATATACAAATACAATCATTTTTTTAAAAAGTTCCAATGAAACACAGCTGAATGAGTGCATTCCACATGCATCTGGCTCTGTGCTGTGGCTGCACACAGCCCATGGGGGTGGCAGTGTACAAGGGAAATAGCTTTTCTCCTGTGTGCTCCCTGCCTTCAGAGTCCTGCTGGGAGAGTTGCTGGGAGAGCAAGGCCTCCCCCCTCGTCCCCTTCGCTCAGTTCTGGGTGAGTGGCCTAGAGCAGGGGAGCACTTCACAAGCCAGCTCTGGTCCCCCAGCCCACGCAGACGCTGCAGAAGACACAAGACAAACGCCTCTCCCCCAGCCACCCTCCCCACTCTGCAGTCGGCAGCGGCCTGGCGCCCTGCGCGCTCTCCGCCGCCCAGGGAGGCTACGGGCTGTCTGGCCTGCTCTGCAGCCAAGGAGGTGCGGGGACCCCTGCAGGCCCAGTTCAGGGCAGGGATGAGGGATGAAAAGCAGGACAGAAAGCCACCAGCAACGTTGCGCTTGACTTATTCAGAAGCTCATTTCCTCAGGTTCCATACTCAATTCACCCTCAGTTACGGACAAGCTTCCCTTTCCTTTTTTTGTGCCCTTAACTCATTCTTTTTTCCCCCCCTTTTATTTTATTTTCCTTGAAAGTGCTTGTTGCTCAGTCGTGTCCGACTCTTTGCGACCCCATGGACTGAATCCTGCCAGGCTCCTCTGTTCATGGGATTCTCCAGGCAAGAATACTGGAGTGGGTTGCCATGCCCTTCTCAAGGGGATCTTCCCAACACAGGGATTGAACCTGGGTCTCTTGCATTGCAGGCAGATTCTTTATTTTCCTTAACTCATTACTAAGTTGGGCCTGCCTAGAAAACACACACACACACACGCACGCATGCACATAAGCCTTGACTTCTCTCTGTGCCTCCTCTGAACAGAGCGCTGCTGTGCTATGGAATGCAGTTCCTGCTGACTGAGGAGAAATGGCATTCAGGCCCCTGGGCAGGGCACCTCTTACCTGAGTGGGTGTGAGTGAGCATCCCTGCCCCCTCCACCCATCAGCTGCATCTCCCCCCTCCTCCCACAATCCCCACAGCCCCAGCTGCAGCCTCCACTCCTTCCCCACTCCAAGGGCTCAGCTGTAAGTCAAGATGCCTCAGCTCGTGTGTGCCAGACACCCTTGAGCAGAGCCCCAATACCTGGGTACCAAAGCTGCACAGGCCACTCTGGGTGCCCCAAGAGAGCAGGGCAGGAGTGGGGAGCATGCATCTTGCAGCTAGGCAGGCCGCACCCAACACTCACTCTGACCATTACTCACTCATTCCCCCCAAGTTGCCCAATTTATCCTAACCTCAGTGTATGCCGTTGTAAAATGGGAATTCCTGCCTCATGTCCAAAGAGATGATGTGGATGTGTTCAGTTGTGTCCAACTCTGTGCGACCCCATGGACAGTAGCCATCAGGCTCCTGTGTCCATGGGTTCTCCAGGCAAGAACACTGAAGTGGGTTGCCATTTTCTTTTCCAGGGACTCTTCCTGACCCACTGATCGAACTTGACTCTCCCTTCACCTCCTGCATTGGCAGGCGGATTCTTTACCACTGAGCTACCTGGGAAGCTCAGCATTCTTTCACGTCTTGCTGTTTTGAATGCCTCTTTCCCGAGAGCCTGGGAATCCCTCTGCTGACCTGATTCTAGACAATATCACTGGTCATCTGTACACCTCCCGTCTCTCTTGGTCTATTCCATCTACACATCTATCTATCAGTCTGGCGAGCCTGGAATCCTGTGCAGCAACATTCTCTCTCCGTTGGCAGCGTCCTAAAGTATCTGATTTAGTTCTGTTGTTTCTATAAAGCAAATCCCGTGGGCGAGTCAGATTCCCCGAGGACCCAGGCTGTCAGGAGAATCTGCTGCTGCTCTGAGGTTATAGCATTAGCACCTGTGCCTCAGGGTGCACCCCAGCTCAGACTAGACCCCGTCCCTTAGCCTACGTTCAGCTGAGGATTGCAGATAGGAAGGGACCTCTGGGCTGGGTCTGTCACGAGAGAAAGGGAGGGTGATTCCCCGGCCAGCTCTGCAGGCTGGGACCTGGGGTGGGAGAAACTGGAAGTAACCTTTCTAGAATATGGAGGAGGGCATGGCAATCCTCTCCAGCATTCTTGCCTGAAGAATCCCATGGACAGAGGTGCCTGGTGGGCTACAGGGTATGGGGTCACAAAAGAGTCAGACACGACTTGGTGACAAAACAAGAATAGGGCTCAATGCAGCCAGGGTCTCTGAAATCCTTCTAGTACTTCTCTACTTGGTCCTTCCAGTACTACCTTATTGGTCTGGCTTGTTATAAAAAGGTTACCTAAAACTTCCTAGTGCTATGATTCTGGTAACAGCCTTTTGCTAAAAACCCTATTGGTTGGAAAATGAAAATTTGGGCTTGGAATCTGATAGCAGACCAAAATTTTCTGCCTGATACAGGATGGGGTGCCTTTGGATTTGATAGGGGAGGGGAAGAGGGGAGTGGCTGGCAGAATATCCAGGAGGAAAGAAAGAAGGGAAAGGACTTGAACGCTTGCACGGTGAGAAAGCGGGAATGATGGAAGCACTGAATCAGGGCTTCTCCAGTAGCTCAGTGGTAAAGAATCCACCCGCCAACACAGGCAACGTGGATTCGATCCCTGGATTGGGAAGATCCCCTGGAGAAGGAAATGGCAAGAAATCCCATGGACAGAGGAGACTGGCAGGCTACAGTTCATGGGGTCGTGAGGAGTTGGACGCAACGGATCAACTGAACAATAATTGGCAGAGACAGCTACGTCAGAAAACCACTCTTCACCACTACCTTCATTTCTCACAGAGAAAGTCCTTCTTCTGCTCTTCCAAACCCTGCCTTTCCCTGCCATGACTAACACCTGCCCCCAAAAGATGCTTTTTCCGTTTGAAAGAGAGAAGCAGAACTGAAGGTCAAAGCTGAGTGTCTTTAACTCTTCAGCTCAGGAAACGAAAGACCGAACCAGCATTGTGAAGCCAGGAAAATACACCAGTGGTGGACAGGGTGGAGACATTTTCCAAGCCCTTTTTGGTTTGAAAAGAAAAATAGAAAAAAACTGAATGTGAAAAATCACTTCTCCCTAAATATATCAAGTAGGAGCCACTTTTTATGAGCAAACCAAGTTATACATGGATCTACTTTGATGTTTCCCAACAAAGGGACTTAACATCTTTAAAAAGACACTTAAAAATAAACATGAAGATATTTCCATTTTCACCTAGATTTTTATTATGTTCTTTTGAAAACAAAAATGCCATGTTCCAGTCGGGACAAGACTCTGATCTGTCTAGACTGGTTGCGGTCAAGGGTGAGACAGAGAGAAAGGGACTGGAGGAGAAGGGAGACAGTGAAGGACACAGTGTCACGCACAGGGTCCCTTGGACTGAGGCAACCCGAGAGAAATGCAGGGTGTCCACAAACTCTAGAGACACAAGAGAACACGCACAGTGTCTTCATGGATATCTCCCATCTGTAGAACATCAAATAGGATTTGTTTCCAGAATTTGTGGACACACTGTAGGTTCAGACCACCCAAAGACAGCCTGGAAGATTCCACATGCTTGAGACAAACTGGGCCCTTCTGTGAGCAAGACCAGCACAGGCTGGCCACCCCCAGAGGGTGAGGGTGGCCACACAGGGCCCTGGCCTTCACGTAGACCCAGGACACTATAAATGTCACAGCTGAGCCAGTACTGACTGAGCTCCCACCCCGTCTGTGCTTGGGCTAGGCACTGATGAGAGGCGATCTGCCGAGAAATGCTCCTCCTTCTTCAAGACTCAGCACTGGCGTGGTGTTCTCCTTACAGTCTTCCATGGCATTGCCCACTCCAGCCCTAACCCTGGGTCCAGTGCTTGAGGCTTCTCGCCTGGGTCCACCTGTCTCACCAGGCATACCAGGTGTACTAAGGTTGTCTCGCTGTGTTTGTGAACTCTCCGAGGGTGGGCTGAACGGTTTGGTCTTCTCTGTGATCCAGGAGCCCAGCAAAGGGACTGACATTCAGAAGGACCTCAAGGGACAAACTGAGAGAGTTACACTGAGACATATACGTTACTGTATGTAAAACAGACAGCCATGGGAAGCTGCTGTATGACACAGGGGGCTCCAACCCGATGCTCTGGGACCACGTGAAGGGGTAGGATGGGGAGGGAGGTGAGAGGGAGGCTTAAGAGTGGGGAGACACCTACGGTTGATTTATGCTGATGTATAGCAGAAACTAACGTAGCATTGTAAAGCATTTATCCTCCAATTAAATAAATTAAAAAAGAAGGACCTCAGGATACAATTAGTGAGTGAATCAGTGAATGTTTGCCAACATAATCCCACCCGACACCCTAAGCAGGAGACAGACTAGAACACAACCAACCTCGACAGAGAGTGACAAATACGAGGATGGATGGTGTGACAAGAACACGAGGATGAAGCAGTCCATTCTGCTTAGGGATGGGGGTGCTCAAAACACTTGGCCTAGGCCTTGAAATACAAGCAGGATTTTATCAGGGAGCCACCTTGACGAAAGACATGCCAGGCAGAGGGGACAGTAGGAGCAGAGACGTGGTGAACTGGGGGGATTTAGATGAGCGACACAAGACCCCAGAATAAAAATACCATAGATGGGATACGAGGGGCAGGCAGAAGGGTGGAGGCGGATTGCGGATCCAGAATAATTTTTAGTCCAAGAAACTTAATCTTCTTTTTCAAATTGGAGGATAATTGCTCTATAATGCTGTGTTGCCTCTGCTATATAATGAAGTGAGTCAGCTGCATGTATACATATGTCCCCTCCCTCTTGAACTTCCTATCCACCCCCATCCCACCCCTCTAGGTCATCACAGAGCCCTGAGCTGAGCTCCGTGTGCTATACAGCAGCTTCCCACCAGCTATCTGACACATGGTGGTGTGTATGTTGATTCTGATCTTCTAATTCACCCCGCCTTCCCTTCCTTCCCTGTGGTCTTCATACTGTTCTCTATAGCCTCATCTCTATTCCTACCCTGCAAGCAGGTTCATCGGGACCACTTTCAGGAACCAGAATCTTTGAACACAAATAGATCCCCGTTTTGGAAAATAACAATGCTTCATTACTCAAGAAGCACCCCTCCAACCCCCTCGCAAGCTTTACTTTAAACCAATGCTTTCCAAACCTGAATTAGTGTCTGATATGGTAAATTTTAGGCAACTTAGATCAAAGGGGTAATTAGTCAGGACCATGACTGCCATCAGTTCACACCCATTGAAATATTTCTAAATGCAGAAAGGGCATAATGTTTGAACCTGATTTTGCAAAACAAACAGGCCAACTTGGAAGAGGGCCTTCTGTTCGGCATATGCTAGGCATCCAGAGCTGCTTTTGCACACATACCCTCATCCCTTTGGGCCAGAGCAAGTGATGCTTGACAGGACTCATCTGAATGACAGTCGATGGGAAATGCTTGCAACAGGATCTATCTCTGTCTCACCTCATGGTCAGTCTGTTTCTAAATCCACCTTTCCTCGGAAGCTCTGTATACAGAGCAGCATGGGGAAGGCTATAGGAAGGAGGGATGAGGCTCTGCAGCCCTCAGAAGAGCCCTGTGGCCAGAAGCTGTGCCCAGAGGCCCTCCAGGAGGAGGGATAGCAAGCTGGAGCTGGCGGTCAACCCAGGGACACCTGACGCTCACCACCAAGCTTTCCCAGCATGCAACCCTCTTGACATCCAGAAGTGCAGGTCTCTGTGAAGCAGTCGAGAACCAGAGAGCTCAGGGACTTCCCTGATGGTCCAGTGGTTAAGAATCTGCCTTGCAATGCAGGGGACACTAGTTCAGTCCTTGGTCGGGAACCATGTGGTACAGTCACAAAATAAATAAATACAAATTGTGTGTGTGGTGGGGTGTGCTCAGTCATGTCTGACTCTTGTGATCCCATGGACTATAGCCCACCAGGCTCTTCTATACATGGGATTGCCCAGGCAAGAATACTGGTGTTGGTTGCCATTTCCTTCTCTAGGGGATCTTCCCAACCCAGGGATTGAATCCATGTCTCCTGCTTGGCAGGCATACTCTTTACCACTGAGCCCTGGGGGAAGCCCCAAATACAAAGACATCAAGTTTCTAAAAATAAAAAAAAAAAATTAAGATGATTGTGTTCCCAGTTAACACAGCCTTCCAAAGAATTCACAGATGGCAGAAATAAACAATAAGGAATCTCCTAAAAGAAACTAAAGACATTCATCCATAAGGCAACTCCACGGGCCCCTTCCCTGCCCACACTGCCCTCTAGGCAGGAGGGAGGGGATGGTGATTGATCCTGGTAGGTTCTGGGCCCCCTAGACTGGCCTCAGCCATGGACACATGCAGAGGTCAGAGGATCACAGCTCTAGAACCAGAACGACACTTCAGGGAGCTCCCTGAGCAAGAGGAGTTTCTTCCTCCCTACAGCATTGCTCTAACACTGTAACACTAACAAGACACAAAAAGCTGTGGGTACAAGCTATTAAGGGCGTCACGATCAGCGTTAGTTATGGGCTGATGCGTCACGCTGATTACAGTAATTACTGCAGGAAACTGAATTGTGATTTGCTGCCAACAGATGAAAGCACTAAATTACAAAATCTGGAGCAAATGACAAATAGAAATATTGAACAAAGAAAGTCTACGGGCGGATGTGAAAGTGGCCAGCCATCAACCCAAACCAAGAAACCTGGCCCACATGGAATTGTAAGACAAACAGGCTTCTGTGCTGCACTGTCCTAAATCCCCTAAGAACACGAAAACCAGGTCAGAAGTGGCCAGAACTCTGGAGCCTGGCTACCCATGGGAAGAACGCACACACACCCAGAGGCACACACAAGTAGACACAAACACACAGCCCCTCTGCTATGCTCCGTCAGATGCATTAAATTCCCAAGAGGCTCTCAAGACAAGATAACAGATGGAGATTTGCAAGAGGAGATTCATGAACAGTAGAATTTGGGGAAATTCCATCAAGGAAATGGTGGTCTGCTGGCCTTCCCAAACTCCGTACAAAAACCCAACACAAACTGAGGTGTTTGGTCAACCTGCAGAAACCCCTGTCCCTGCAATACAGTGCCTCAGGGTGGGCCTTTCATGTGGGTCTACCTGGAGAAAAGAAACAGGAACATTTCAAGTGGACAGAAGTGTGGTTTTCAAACTTTATCTGTGAGCATGAGCAGCATGGCCCATCTCATAATCTCTTCACAAGATCCCAGTAATTACAGGTAAAGATGGAGGTACACTGGTTGAAGTGAGACCTCAGGGTGGCTGGCTACTGCCTCCCCTCCAAACACCTGAGACATCTATGTCAGTCCTAGAGTTCCATAGAACAGCGTTCGAGAACTGCTGGTCTGAAGTGTGCCCAAGGTGGCAGGGCAGTCCAGGAGAATGAAATACACTGAGGGCTTTTGAAGCAATCTCTGTAGGGCAGTGAAGGCAGGAATGGGACAGCAGGAGGTCACGAGGGCCGAGGTGATGGGGAGCTGAGAATGGCAGAGGTCAGCTGCTTGTTCCCCGATGTATCGGCGGAAAGGAGGCAGCAGCTGGAGAAGGATGAGGAATTCCGCAAGGGTGTCCAGATGCCAGGAATCCAGGAGGTGGAGGAGGGGGAGGGAGGCGCCCAGGTGGGAAGGACAGGTCCCTCTGAGACCTAAGGGAAGGTCAGGGATGTGGAACCATGCCAGAGATTTCAGGATTCCATGCCTGAGGGCTCCCAGGCAGGTGGCTTAGGCATCCATCAGGGCAGGCAGGGTGCTGGCAGAGCAGAGAAGGAGCTGTGCTTGAGAATGCCTCCGTTAGCTCGAAGTGTAGGCTCTACTGTGGGGCCCCGGCATGGACTCCTAGTGGCCATTCTCTGCTTTAATTTTATAAACCACTTCCTGTGGAGGAAGAAAGGGCGGGCTGGCTCATGGCCCTCTGTTTAAATAAAAAACAAGAACCAGACTGAAATTGCAGTCGCTAGTGCGTGCATGAGTGCATGCTCAGTCGCTCAGCTGCGTCCAGCTCTTTGCAACTCCATGAACAGTAGCCCTCCAAGCTTTTCTGTCCATGGGATTTCCCAGATGAGAATACGGGAATGGGTTGCCCTTTCCTTTTCCAGGGGATCTTCCCAACCGAGAGATCTAAGCCATGTCTCCTTCCCTGGCAGGCTGATTCTTTACCACTGAGCCACCTAGTAGATGTTGACCCAATTCCCAGATCAAATAGATTCAACTGGCACCAAAACATGGGTGCCATTTTTGAGTCTACCAAGACAACTCCCATAGAGACCCATTTGTTGGTGTCACCTATCCTGAAAACATATTTGTAATTATAGAAACTGCAACACTGTCTGGGAAAAATAAAAGCAGAAAACCATCCCCTGTCATCTCAAAGCTTCTGCTACTTTTCCTAGCAGATCCAATTCTGCTATGCCCTGCTTTGAGGAAACCTCATAGGTGAAATTCATCACTAAGCTAGAGAGAATATATGTACATTTTCAGAAAAATGTTTGCCTATACAAAAAGGGGAGTCATATTATCAGGGATTAGCTATAGGGTGGCTTGAAAGAGTAAAGTCCAGTGTTCAAGATATGTCTTTCAAATCAAGCTCAGTGATGGAATTATTCACATTGTTCATAGCCTTATTTATTTTGGACAATTTGAGACTTGGGCCAGAGCTTTAACTTCCAGGTTCTGGGACTCTGTGTTCTGAAGAAGTCTTAGAAGAAGTCAATGTGCTTTTTTTTTTTTTTTTACACAAAATCCTTCTCTAAAAAGCCCTTCAATAATGCCTTTCTCTTTTATGCCTTCCATTCAAACTTCTCAACTGGTCCTATCTATTTGGGATTCTCACAGAGACGGTGTAGACCTTTGTTCAAACCTTTCAGAGACAGGAAAGAAAAGATGGGGACCATTTAGATTTATTGTAGAAATGCCAAGAAGCTGACTGATAGTAAATGAATCTTGTCAGCTTAGAGATTCAGCCATGTAGAGGGGATGGAGAGGAACTCCACTATATCTTGTTAAAACCTCTCTAAGTCTCTGGTGTAAGAATGCATGCTCCCCAGTTCTCAGGAGCAAATGACATTTCCTGTTATAATTTGTTTGGTTGTTTGAGTGGGATTTTTCTAGCGAGAGTTTCTTTAAACTTTTTATTTTATATTGGAGAATATTTGATCAATAATGTTGTGTTAGTTTCAACTATACAACAGACTGATTTACTTATACACATAAATATACACCTACAGTATTCTTTTTCAAATTCTTTTCCCATTTAGTTACATAACATTGAGCAGAGTTTCCTGTGCTATGCAGTAGGTCCTTGTTGGTTATCCATTTTAAAAATAGCAGTGTGTACATGTCCATCCCAAACTTTAAGAGTTTTTTAAAGTTCTCAGATCACTGTCTTCAGGTTAACAAGTGTCAGGCTATACAGTGGTCTCTGTTTATATCCAGTTGCCTTTCATTTATTGCCAACTCCCCAGTAATGGCCTTGGGAGGGCAGAGCTGTATTCTCCCCAAGTCCAAGGAGATGACAAACACACCCAACTGGTAACGATGGCAAAGGAGTTTTATAAATATGCAGAATTTGAAGCATCTGGAAAAAGTGTGCTATTACGTGAAATAAAGTTAGAATTTCCTCTTTGAAGGTGGGATCATATGTATTTTTAATTTTCCTACCATGCATAGGCACGCTTCCCAGGTGTCTCAGTGGTAAAGAATCTGCTTGCCAATGCAAGAGACTTGGGGCCTATCCCTGGGTGAGGAAGAGCCCTGGGATAAGGAAACAGCAACCCACTCCAGTATTCCTGCCTGGGAAATCCCATGGATAGAGGAGCCTGGCAGGCTACAGTCCATGGGGTTGCAAAGAGTCAGACACTACTGAGTACACGAGCACGCACCACACACAGGCCTGCCTGAACTCACTCACCAAAGGTGCTTGGTTCACCGTAGGAGGATGAAAGTGATGGAAGGTATTCCTGGGGAAAAAGAAAGACGTGCAAACTGTGGAGTTCACAAGTGATGACTTACATACCTGGGGGCAGGAACATCTAAGAGGTGAGTCTCTGACTTTCATAGCATCAGGGAGGAAGGCCAGGTCTCTGCCTGTATCATAGATATTTGAGTGGCTGGGACAACAGGCATGGAAGCACCCTCAGGCGGCCCACAGGGTCAGGGTGGTGAGAATGTGTCTAGGCCTCGTGGGAGGACTGTCTGCAAGCTCTGAAGTAGAAGAAGAGCCTTTAAGCCTAAGGGTCAGCCATGAGTCCTGCCTTGACCGGAGTGACACCTGTGGCTTGGCTCCAGCGTGCAATGGCTGATGGAGACGTGAGTTCTCTTACTTTTGTTCTCTTCCTAGATGTTAATGAGAAGGCATGATGGCCTGCTTACTCGTTTGAACCCTGGCCATTTATGCAGTGGCTTGGCCGACTCTCAGCACTTGGAGTGGTTTAAACAGAGGGTCAGACAGAGGCCTTCCCAGCCTGGCCCTCTCCTGGAAATTCTTATGAACATTTCCAAGAATAAGAAGAAAATCATGCCTGTTTTACCGAGGCTGAGAGAAAGAGCTTAGGCCTTGTAGTTAGGAATTTGGCGTTTTCATCCTGGCTCAGGAATGTTCCCTGGGCAGGTGTTCTTAGGGATTTCACTTAACTCTCAGAGCCTCAGTTGCCTCATTTGTCAACAGACGGGAATGCCACCATGAGTTAGTTGTGAGAGCCATTGAATGAGCTCACACACATACACAGCATGGCAACACCATCAATGCCCACACGGTACAGAGCAGATGCTCAGTGACCAGCCTTCATCTGCCACTGGGAACACAGAGGCATCTCAAAGCCACATTGCACGTCCATCATGTCAGCCCATAAAGTAAACCATGAGGATAGTTTGGGGTGCTGATGGGTCCTCTCTTCTCCTCTAGTTGATGGTGACAAACCCAGATGGAGAAAGAAGTGGCCACTTCACTCAAACTCCCTGGTACCAACTCCTTGGAAAATCTTCAGAACACTACTTGTCCCAACCTAAGTGATGAAAGCTGGGCCCACAGGTAGGACCAACCTGCTTCTCCCAGAGGTTCAGGGGGGTCACTTTCTGAACTGGGGGCAGGTGGGCTGATTCACTCTGTCCCATGTGGTCTACTCACCACACAGGAACTGAGAATGTTAAGTGCCCCCTCACCTCCTGCAAGCTCAAATAGGTCAGAAGAATCAAAGATGAAAGACAGTGAGGACTCATTTGGTGGTCCAATGGTTAAGAACCTGTGTGCCAACACAGCGGACCTGGGCTGGGTCCATGGTCAGGAAGATCCCACATGCCTCGGGGCAACCAAGCCTGTGCACCACAACTACTAAGCCTGTGCTCTAGAGCCCAGGAGCCCCAGCGGTTGAGCCCATGTGCCGCGGCTACTGAAGTCCACACACCCTAAAGCCTGTGCTCTGCGGCAATGAAGCCATCGCAATGGGAAGCCCAAACACCAGAACTAGAGACTAGCCCCCACTTGCCACAAAAAGAAAAGGCCCCACGCAGCAACCAAGACCTAGAATGGCCCAAAGCAAAAAAAAAAAAAAAGACAGTGAGTCCTTCCTATGTAGTAATGGTCTTTCACATTATTAATGAAGTTATAAATCAGTGAAGTGAGACTGGGTAAGAGCCGCCCTGGAGAGGGAAGCTGGCCAGGCTGCTGATGTCAGAACAGGATGGAGGCAGAGGCTGGTGCGGACACCTCCCCAGCCCCCAACACAAACAGAGGGCAGCCATTCCAGATGTATGGCCGGGGACACAGATGGCTCCAAGTGCCAGCAGGGAGAGGAGGAGAGGCCTGGCCTGACCCACAGGATTCTTGACGGCAGACAGCAGGGAGGCCAGCCGGGATGGACAGAGGTGTCTTGCCTGCCAGCAGTTTCCACTGGAAACTTCAAAGATGAGAGCCTGAGGCCCAAACAAGAAAAGACCTCGTGCCTCCAGAGGCCAAGAATAGGTGAAAGGGAGCAAGAGGCGGAAGAAGCACCAGCAGGAGTGGATAGCCGAGCCCGAACCATGAACTCCTGCCCGGGACACTTGACTGGAATCTGCTGGAGGTAAAGCAAACATCACTCACTTCCCTTCACCAGTGCCAGGCAGACATCACTAATCAAACACCACACCCTTTCCCAGGGACCACGAAGGTGCTGTCACAATCCTCCCTTGAGTTGATATTGAAGGACGACACCTGATTGCTACCCAAGGCCTAGAGGAAAGACCAACAGGAGGGAGTGTGCCACACTCCGGATGTGCTGAGTCAATGCTCACATCGGCCTCAGGTGTGTCACGTCTGCACTAGAATCTTGCTGTCTGCACACTGGGGGTTGAATTTCAACCCTACCACTCATCAGCCAGGCCCTTCCTTCTCTGTGAGGTCAGGACACGGCCCAGGTGTACGTGAGAATTCCCACACCTGGCCTGCTGGTTGTGCACGTATGAGATGTTCAAAGGGGGTCAGCTGTCTTTTTCTTGTATTCATCATTTCCCCTCTGGAGGCTCCCCCATCTGACCTCAGACCAAATACACAACTCACTGAGCATCCTTATCATCTCCCTCTCTCTCTTGCTCTTTTTTTTTTTTTTTGGTAGATTTCTTAGTTTTATTTATTTTTAATTGGAGGATAGTTGCTTTACAATGTTGTGTTGGATTCTGCCATACATCAACATGAATCAGCCATGATCAGCTAACTCATTGGAAAAGACTCTGATGCTGGGAAAAATTGAAAGCAAAAGGAGATGAGGGTGGCAGAGGATGAGATGGTTAGATGGCATCACCAACTCAATGGACATGAACTAGGGCAAATTTTGGGAGACAGTGAGGGACAGGGAGGCCTGGCAGGCTGTAGTCCATGGGGTTGCAAAGAGTCAGACACAATTTAGTGAACGAACAACAAAAACAATACATGTGTCCCCTCCCTCTTGAACCTCCCTCCCATCTCCCACCCTATCCCTCCCCTCTAGGTTGTCACAGAGCACTGGGTTTGAGCTCCCTGCATCATTCAGCAAATTCCCCCACCTGTCTATTTTGTGCTCAGTCAGTCATATCTCTTTGAGACCCCATGGACTGCAGCCCACCAGACTCCTCTGTCCATGGAATTTTCCAGGCAAGAATACTGGAGTAGGTTGCCACTTATGTATATGTTTCAGTGCTACTCTCTCAATTGTTCCATCCTTCTCTTAATAATAATTATTGCTATTGTATTTTTTGGCTGTGCTATGTCTTCACTGTGGCAAGTGAGCTTTCTCTAGTTGCAACACTTGGGCTTACTTGCCCCACGGTATGTGAGATCTTAGTTCCCTGACCAGGGATTGAACCCAACTCCTGCAGTGGAAGGTGGATTCTTAACCACTGGACCACTAGGGAAGTCTTCTCTTAATAATTATCAAGCCTGTTATGATTAACCCACATATGGCTTAGTGGGGGGCATCTCAATGGCTCAGATGGAAAAACTGCAAGTCCTCACGTCTAGTCCCAGAACATGAGACCCCAGGTGATGGTGTGTGTGTGTGTGTGTGTGTGTGTGGATTATAGAAGAGGGCAGGGCAAGAAGGGGGCTTCTTGGAGAGTCAGCCTCGGACTGAGAAATCAAGCAGGGTCCCCATCAGGAGGCCTCTGTGGTTGCCAGTGGGATCCTGAGATCCCTTCCCTGTCCTGAGTAACTCTGGCCCTGGGATGGCAGGTTGGAGTCCCCTGGCTGAGGGTATCATCTCCAAAGGTCCTCATACAGGTAGATGCTTTGCTACTGGTCAACCCTCTGGGGAGTCCAAGCGTGTCTGAAACTGGCTGCCATCAATGGAACGGCTTGTACTTAACTCCGCGGGAATTAGCACATACAAACGTCTGGAAAACCACACAGGCTGGCACTCCCCAGGGGCATAAACACAGGCACACTCTCGCTTCAACAAGGAACTCAAACAAACTGCTTTCCCCAGTTCCCTTCCCAGAATCCTGCTCTCTCCCATTCCAACATGTGCAAGAAGGGTGCTCGCGGTTTGCTCTTGTTGTTCTTGTTGTTCTCATGCGCAAGATCGCGGAGGCCCAGGGAGGGTACACAAGTTTCCTGCAGTCACACCATCAGTTGGCAGCCCAGCCAAGGTTAGATTCCGGACCCCCCGCTCCCAACTCTCAGCGCCATGTTCTCTCTGTGTTTGACAATTTCCCATACTTGGCTCTGCTTCCTGACCATCTGTTTGAAAAGCTGAGGAGCGAGGTGCCCTGTGTGGTGGCAGATGGAAATGGATACAGGCACAGAAACCAGATGGCACCACGCGGCGTGGAGGGATGCTCTCAAACTGAAAATGTCCTCACTTTATGCCACAAACAACAAGGCAGGAGGAAGTAAACTAGACCATTAGCCAAGCAGCTGTGCCTGCTTCTACAAACACTGCACTCCCTTGCAGTGGCCTTCACTGCTGGGCAGGTGACTCTTTTAAATGCGGTGTTGACTCTGCTAATGTTGGTCAGAGCTTTCTGCTCTGTGTGTGTCCACCGTCTCTTTCGTTCTTCCAGTGGAAAACTGAGGATGGAGACATGGGGCTCATACAAACAGTCACCACAAGAGCTGGTCAGAGGGAGCTTAAAAGGAGGCTCACGAGACTCACGTCAAAGGGAACTTTGCCTCTGTTTCAGAGACCTGAGGCCTGGCTCAGAATGGGTTTGGTTTGGAAAGGGGCAGAGCTGTGCCCACACACACGAAAAGACCATCAAAACAACATGAGGTCATTACAAACATCAATCACCCTCACTTCCTGCGAGGGCTCAGAGGTAGTGGCCCCAGGAGCAGGCAGCAAGGAAGTACATGTACTCAGCCAGGAACCACTCGGGGAGCCAGGCCTTGGGCTCGGCTCTGGGACTGAAGGGAAATGCACTGATCAAGGGCCTCTCGGAGCAGGGCAGCTGTGTACGAGGAGTGTCAAGTTTCAGCCATGTCTAGAAGCATCTGCCAAAACCAACCAGATGCTTCTGAAGGGGCTCTCAGACCCATCCCATATCAGAAACAGGTTGATAAGTTAGTACACATTTATTGGTTTTCCACTTGAGGACAAAATACAATCCAGTCACCGGACCAGAGTCTCAAGGTACAATAACCAGGAGGAGAAGGAAACTGGCTAAGTCACTCTCCTTGGGCCCAATAACAGACAGTCTTCCAACATGGTGGTCTCTAGCGAGCTCAAGAGTTATCAAGAGCTCCTGACTCGTAGCCTTTCCAATCCCATGGTGAAGCAGAAATGCCCACCTGGGGATTCCCCTCAGAGGCCCCCTCAGGGGACCCCAGAGCTCCACCTCAGGTTAGTTCTCTCCTCTCAGCCTCAATTCTGTCCCATGACCCATGGTCATGTCAAAGGGAGCCCATGAGAGGATGTTCCATAGAAAGAAAGGAGACCCATGGGGATATAAGTGCCTTTCTTCCCACAAGACTTCACCTTCACTCTTCTCACTTCCCTGCCTCATACCTTAGTAAGACCTGTCCTCCTGTCTTCTTGGATAAAACCTATTAACTTAATCTCTTATAGAACCCTCAAATTTGTCTATTTTGAGTCCTTGTTATTTTTACCTGGTTGATGGAAAAAAGCACTTCCAAGTTGGGGTCCCTACCATTATTGACCCTCTCCCATCCAACCGAGGTGGCTGCCATAGTTGTCTTTCTAAAAGGCAGATGTGATAGAACTTCCCTGGCAGTCCAGTGGTTAAGACGCCATGCTTCCAATGCAGGGGACACGGGTTCAATCCTTGGTTGGGAAACTAAGATCCCTCAGGCTGTATGGCCAAATACAAAAAAAAAAAAAGAAGAAGCAAGTGTGCCCACGCCCTCTCTTGCTCCAACTCTTTCCATGGCTCTGTCTTTTATGGGTCATAACTTGTTAGCATGACCCTTTATAATCTGGGTTCTGCTCACCTTGCTGGTCACCTGCAACACAGCACTAGTGTATGAAACCACTAGTGAGTAAAATAGAAACCAAGCTTCCTGAATACAACAAGCCAGGGAAGAAAGAATACGGTCTTCTATGCTCTGCTGCTGCTGCTGCTACGTTGCTTCAGTCATGTCCGACTCTGTGTGACCCCATAGATGGCAGCCCACCAGGCTCCGCCGTCCTTGGGATTCTCCAGGCAAGAACACTGGAGTGGGTTGCCATTTCCTTCTCCAATGCATGAAAGTGAGAAGTGAAAGTGAAGTTGCTCAGTCGTGTCCAACTCTTCGCGACCCCATGGACTGCAGCCCACCAGGCTCCTCCGTCCATGGGATTTTCCAGGCAAGAGTACTGGAGTGGGGTGCCATTGTCTTCTCCCTTCCATGCTCTAGCCACCTCCATTCTCTGTTATGATCAATGGCTGTTTCCCTGTGAGAGGATGGGCTCCAAGGGGTCAGCAGATGGGCGAGGCTTATCACTAAGTTCTGAGTAATTAGCACAGAGCTCAAGGAACAGTAGGCATCCAACTGGCTGAACAGAACTCTGGAAATTAAACAGCTTTTTTCCAGCTTTTTCAAAGGTTTTACATCTTTATGTTGAAGACCTAATTCAACTCTTTCTTTTGGCTGAGTTTCGTGGTTTGCAGGATCTTAGTTCCCCCACCAGGGATTAAACCTGGGCTGTGGCAATGAAAGTGCCAAGTCTTAACCACTGGACCACCAGGGAAGTCCCTAATTTAACTATTTTGAAGGAACTCTTGTATTCCATACTCTGTGTGTGCATGTATGCCAAGTCGTTGCAGTCATGTCCGACTTTTTGTGACCCCATGGACTGTAGCCTGCCAGGCTCCTCTGCCCGTGGAATTCTCCAGGCAAGAATACTGGAGGGGGTTGTCATTTCCTCCTCCAGGATATCTTCCTGACCTAGGGATTGAACCCTGAGTCTCCTAGGTCTGCTGAATTGGCAGGCAGATTCTTTACTACTAGCACCACCTGTGAAGCCCCCCAAATTCTGTATCAGATACTTTTACATCATTAGCTTATTTGAATCTCACTACAACCTTGTAAGGAGAAGGCAATGGTAACCCACTCCAGTACTCTTGCCTGGAAAATCCCATGGACGCAGGAGCCTGGTAGGTTGCAGTCCGTGGGGTCACTAAGAGTCAGATATGACTGAGCATCTTCACTTTCAGTTTTCACTTTCATGCATTGGAGAAGGCAATGGCAACTCACTCCAGTGTTCTTGCCTGGAGAATCCCAGGGACGGGGGAGCCTGGTGGGCTGCCATCTCTGGGGTCGCACAGAGTCGGACATGACTGAAGCAACTTAGCAGCAGCACAACCTTGTAAAGTGGATAATAATAACAGTAAAATTGTAATGTCCAACATTCATTGAACATTGCCAACACCAACAACTGTCCTAAGTGTTTCCATGTTTTAATTCATTTACTGTGTGCAACAAACTAATGGGTTAAGTACTACTGCAATCTCCACTCTATGAATGGGGAAACTGAGTTCACAAAAGGGTGAGTTTCCCAAAGTTACCTAGTTCTCAAGTCCCTGGAAATCAAAGCCAGATCTATCGGTTTCTGTAGCCTATGCCTTCAGTAACAATTATCACCCTATTTTACAGATGAGGAAACTGAGGCTCAGAAAGTTTAGGGAGTTGTTTAGGATCACACAACTGGTGAGTGGCCTAGCCAAGCCTCCCAACTCCACGTCCCTTGCTGAGGTCCACCACTACTCCCTGAGTCAAGTGATCAGAACTGAGGTTTGGGTGGACCTAGGAAAGAACACTGACCCCTGGAAAATCAGGTTTCCAAGATAAGAAGACCCCGGGAGAATGTGAGAATCTGTGAACACAAAGGCTGCACTGTTCTGCCAGCCCTTGAGAAATTTATGCAGGCCAGAGGAAGGAGGACTTGGGTTCAGCATGAATTTTTTTGGCAGCGGGGGAGACATGTGACTCACCGTATTTATAAGGAACAGGCTGCCCACTTTCCTCCGACCCAGTCTGGGGAACAGCGCTACCACGGAATACCACTGTCCAAGAGAATTCCAGATTAAATAAAGGAAAATCAATCAGAGACAAGGAACACACACACACCACACACACACATACAGAAAAAATAAGTGGCATGTTTTTGCACAGCTCCAAAGATTTCTGGAAAGGTCCAGAGTAGGAGCTGTGACTTTAGAGAAGGAAGGATAAATAGCAGTAAGAGACAGGCCTGATGAAGCTTCCCTCTTCCTGCACCACCATGCTCTGCAGTTTGGGATGTCCTCAATCCAGTTCTTAGGCTCCCAGCCCAGGGTCCTAGACTTGCCTCTGAATCCTGACCTTGCTCTAATGTGACCAAGTCATTCAACTTGATGAACCTCAGTTTCCTCATCTGCCAAACAGGATAACTGAGACCCACAGCTCAGAGCTTGTTATGAGGCTCAACGAATAATGTACCAGACGTGCCTTGCACAGACCTATTAATAGTACATAGTAAGCACTCAATAAATATTTCTCTCTTCCCCTCCCCACCCTCTCTGTAAGATCCTTTTCTCTCCCCCGTAAAATAATAAAATAGGCTGACAAAAAATCTAGATGGTCAGTCTCAATGACTCATGCCCCAGTTTCTTGTCATAAATGCTATAGAGCAGCAGTCCCCAACCTTTCTGGCACCAGAGACCAGTTTCGTGGAAGACAATTTTTCCACAGACCGGGGGCGAGGGGATGGTTTCGGGATGATGCAAGTGCATTACATTTACTGTGCCCTTTATTTCTATTATCATTACATCAGCTCTGCCTCAGATCATCAGGCATTAGATCCCTGAAGTGGGGAACCCCTGTAGAATGAAGGAGGGAATGTACACAAAGTGTTTCAATGGTTCCGGTGAATATATATTTGAGGATTCTCACCTCGGCTCCCACTCCAGGTCATATCCTGCCATGAGCAAGACATAAATGGGTAGGGCAAAAGACCCAGATGAAAAGTGACTTTTAAATCACAGCCACTGGCCTCCTGAACAAAGCAAACGTAAGGCGAGTTGAACCCAGCTTGGCAATCTGGGACCATCACTAAGAGTGACCATCACTCTGATTAGGACCCAATCCTGCCAGGAGTGGGAGCAACTTCTTGGCTCACAAGGCCACAGATTTCAAATCCAGTGCTGCTCCACAGCTTCCTGAGGTCCTAACCACACAGTGACAGCCATGGCATCTTTGCAGGAAGGGAAATGGGTGAGGCTGGTTTAAGGATTATATAATCCTCCATTTTTAAAAAATACGAGTGGGTATTTTTGGAAAAGAACTGGCTGGGTGAGTTGTTGAGTAGCCTTTCTGGAGAGCCTGTGGAAACTCAGAAAATGGCTTTCTCTCTGGGTCTCTAGAAAGATGTCCACCCAGTGTCACCAAAGAGGAATGAAGATGCCCACACGAGGCTGAACTATTGGAGAAAGGCACTTTAAGTTGGGACTAGGAACTGTAGAGTTGATGCTATTAAATTGTGGTGCTGGAGAAGACTCTTGAGGCCCTTGGACTGTAAGATCAAACCAGTCAATCCTAAATGAAATCAACCCTGAATATTCACTGGAAGGAATGATACTGAAGCTGAAGCTCCAATACTTGGGCTACTTGACACAAAAGCCATCTCATTGGAAAAGACCCTGTTGCTGAGAAAGATTGAGGGCAAGAGGAAAAGGGGGAGACAGAGGATGAGATGGTTGGGCGGCATCACCAACTCAACGGACATGAGTTTGAGCAAACTTTGGGAGTCAGTGAAGGACAGGGGAGCCTGGCGTGCTGCAGTCCATGGGGTCACAAAGAGTCAGACACGACTTAGTAACTGAACAACAATAGCAACAAGGGAGACATCGGTGATCCTTTATAAGCTCTGGACCAGTTTTCGAATTCTCACAAGGCAGTAGAGTTTGGAAGCCATCCTTTGGCTGAAATCTCTGCATGCAATGTCTACACCAGCCACTGTGAAACCCCTGTGTGTGCATGAGTGTTAAGTCATTAAGTTGTGGCCAACTCTTTGTGACTCTATGGACTGTAACCCGCCAGGCTCCTCTGTCCATGGGATTCTCCAGGCAAGAATACTGGAGTGGGTAGCCATTTCCTCCTCCAGGGGCTCTTCCTGACCCAGGGATCAAACTTGCATCTCCTGCATTGCAAGTGGATTCTTTACCACTAGCATCATTGGGAAGGCCCACGAAGCCCTCAGAGGGGTACAACTGATCCAGAATGACAAAGGCCCAGCAATTGGTCCCATGCCCTACTTTCTGTTCCCATCTTAGACATTACTAACTCAATCCCAGCTCTCCTGTCTGAGCCCCTGATCCCATCTTTTGACACAACTCTTCCAGAACCCACCAGTGCTCACTAGGTGTTGGTATGAGGTGACACTTCTCTACTCTCTGCAACAGCTCAGGAGCTACATTGTAGCTTCTGTCTGGATCCCTGCTATAGGTATGGGCCCCTGTGGGCATAGCTGAGAAATTCTGACATTGTGTAGATGCTCCCTGAAGCTTACAGGGTTTCTGTTGTGATACAAACACAGGAGGTCGAAGCACAGAAACATTCTTATTTATTGGGGGGCAAGTATGCAGCACTTGGCCAAAATTAAAACCAGTGCAGGAGACCCGGGTTCAATCCCTGGGTTGGGAAGATCCCTGGAGAAGGGAATAACAATCCACTCCGGTATTCTTGCCCGGAAAATCCCAAGGACAGAGGAGCTGGTAGACTACAGTCCACAGGGTCGCAGAGTCAGATGTGACTGAATAACTAACACTTTCACTTTTTCACAGAGTAAGACAGATAACCAACAAGGACCTACTGTATAGCAAGGAGAACTCTACTCCATATCCTGTGATACAGCGGGGAAAAGAGGGTGAAACGACTTGAGAGAGTAGCATTGGCATAGATACACCACCATGTGTGAAATAGATGGCTAGTAGGAAGCTGCTGTATAGCACAAGGAGCTCAGCTTGGTGCTCAGTGATGACCCAGAAGGGTGGGATGGGGGAAGTGGGAGGGAGGCTCAGGAGGGATGATATACAGAGAAAGCAATGGCACCCCACTCCAGTACTCTTGCCTGGAAAACCCCATGGACAGAGAAGTCTGGTGGGCTGCAGTCCATGCGGTCACTAAGAGTCAGACACGACTGAGCGGCTTCACTTTCAATTTTCCCTTTCATGCATTGGAGAAGGAAATGGCAACCCACTCCAATGTTCTTGCCTGGAGAATCCCAGGGACGGGGGAGACTTGTGGGCTGCCATCTATGGGGTCACACAGAGTCAGACACGACTGAAGCGACTTAGCAGCAGCAGCAGCAGCATGGCTGGTTCACTTTATTGCACAGCAGAAACTAACACAACATTGTAAAGCAATTATCCTCCAATTAAAAATTTCAAAAAAAAATTCTGTGATAACCTATACAAGAAAAAGAATCTGAAAAAGAATGAATATAAGTATAACCAATTCACTCTGCTGTGTACCTGAAACTAACACAACATTGTAAACGAACTGTACTTCAAAAAAAATTAAAAAACAACAACAAAAAAAACCCATCCACAGACACTCACATTTGCCTCTCCTTTGGGTCCAGGGTAAGTTTGGGCTTTCCTGCCTGCTGTGAATTTAGGCAGAGTTGTGTGACTTCAACTGGCCAATCATAGATGAGCAGAAGTGATACATATCATACATGTGAAGTTTTAGGGACCAGCTCATGGTTCCCATTTTCCCTTCCTTCCGCCTGGTGATTGTAGACGTCTGTGTTGAGACAGAGCTTCTACTCAGTTGGGTGACTACCCTGGGTAGCCCCTTCTTGTGAAACTTACATAATCTACTCAGAACATTTTTCCAAGGGGTGGGGCATGGAAACAATTCATAGATGTCACTGAAAAATTAAACATTATCTGAACATTAACCCTGAAACACCAAAATCAACTCCAAAATGACCCAACACAACCATTTAAGAATAAAGTTAGTGGACCTCCCTGGTGGTTAAGACTGTGCTCTGACTGCAGGGGGCTCAGGTTCTATTCCTGGCCAGGGAACTAAGATCCCCATGTGCCACACATGCAGCCAAAAGGTTTTAATTTTTAAAAAGAATAAAGTCAGAATTTACCACCACAACTTCCTAAATTAAAAACCTCACTCATCTTTGCAACTGTCACCCAAATCCTCCTCTCCAGCCACACCCGACCCCTGAATGTTCCCATAATCTCTCTGCCTTTGCACACATATTATTTATGGAAATCCTATTTTCCAATTCCTTAAACCACTCTCCCGCCACTTCTTCTCAAATGGTAGATACTACACACTCCTGGGCAGCCTGCCCTCTGGCCTTCCACATCCTCAATTCTGAGCTATATATAATCCTAATAATTATATCAGCTAATGCATCGTAATTTTAGCTCCTTCCTCCTTTTGCCTGGCTTTCAATTTATATTTCTACATAAATAGCCTTATTGTAAGCCCTTTACTGTCAGCTAGCTCCATTCTTTTCTGGAAGTAGGCAGAGTATATATTACCAACATAAAAATATAACCATTGATTTCGCCTTACTCTCTTCAAGCATATAAATAAGGTCTGAAGTCATGGGGAGGGGAAGCCATCTCTTGCACTTGGTTTGTAGTTCCTCTCCTGGAATCAGGGTATGTGGTAGGTTCCTAAACACCAGTATGAATTGGTCTCTTTTCTGTCCCCTGGGTCAGAAAGATCCCCTGGAGGAGGGCATGGCAACCCACTCCAGTATTCTTGCCTGGGGAATCCCGTGGACAGAGGAGCTTGGTGGGCTACAGTCTGTAGGGTCTCAAAGAGTCAGACACAACTGAGTGGCTAAGCAGCAGTAGCAGCTATGCCTTGTGGTGTGTTTGGAACTGAAGATACAGGATACAACATTCTCCCTGCCTCAACTCACCCCTGTCTCTTCTCCCAACACTCTACCCCAAGGCCCATGCCCTTCCCTCCTCACACAAACAAGATGAGAAGAGTTTAATAAAATCTAGCAAAATGGGACTTCCCTGGTGGTTCAGTGACTAAGACTCTATGTTCCTGATGCAGGGGGCCAGGGTTCAATCCCTGGTCAGGGAACTAGATCCCACACGCTGCCACTAAAGTTCCCACAAATAAGACCCAGCACAGCCAAATAAATAAATATTAAAAAAAAAAAGTAAGTGCAGTAGATGGGGCCACGTTAGAACACTGGAGGAACTCATGGAGTTGGCAGCAACGGAGGCTGGGAACGAGTCAGGAAAGGATATTTCGAGATCCAGAGCAGCCGGGCAAGGCATCCCAGAGGAGCTGCAGCTTGAACTGGGCTGGGAAACCTGGCTTCTCTGAGGGGCAGTGGGAGGGTGGCCCAGGTGAAGCAGAAGCAAGGTTAGGAGGCGGGAGAAGGGAAGACCATGATGATGGGCACGGACCTCAGCCTGAAGGAGGCTCTGGAGAATGAGGCAGAAATGGGTTTGAGGAAATATCCAGACAGCTCTTCTGCCCTCTCAAGACTTCTGTGGCTTCAGAGACTTCCCTGGTGGTCCAGTGGCTAAGACGTCATGCTCCCAATGCAGGGGGCCTGGGTTCGATCCCTGGTCAGGGAGGTAGATCCCACATACCACAACTAAGAGTTTACATGCCACAACTAAAGATCTCACTTGCTGCATCTAAGACTCAGTGCAGCCAAATAAATAAATGAAAATAATAGCACTGACTTTGCATGGCAAAATCGCACTGCAGAACACTTGCTTTAGCAAGTCACAGCCGCTCTTAACTCACTTGGATTTTATGCATAAATTTCAATTTGGAAGAATACTGGAAAGAAGGCACTGTTGATGGATTCATCCCAGGAAAAGTATTTATTCTTGCCTTTCCTTGGCCAAGGAAAGCTTCTCTGCTGGAAAAAGCATCTCACCCTCCACTGAGCTGCATGGCAAAGATTATAAATAGAAATAAAGAAGTCATTCTGACATGTTTATCATTTTTCCTTTAACTCCTGGAGCTCCTGGAGCAGAAAAGATCTGGACTTTTCCCCCCTCCTTTTGGAAAAAAAAAAATCTTATTTCTTGATGTTTCTAAGTTATAGCCCAGTAATAAAACATGGTCTTTTACTTTTAAAACAGGACAGATTCCATTTCTTTACTTAAATAATCTTTAACTCCTCATTTTCATAGCTAAGAAACAAAGGGGAGGGAAAGAAGGAATGAAGGGAGGGAGGGGGGAGGAAGGAAGGAAAGAGGGAAGGAGGAAGAGACCTTGTTGAGTCTCTCCTCCACTCCAGGCATCATGCTGTGCACTATCCCACCGGGTACCTCATTTCATCCTCATCATCAGACTATCTGGCAAGTATCTGTGGCCTTATTTCCATGCTCAAAGAATCCGAGGCACGGTGTTTCCCCACATTTCTTTCCCAATGACACACAACTAGATGAAGGCAGAACAAGGAGAAGTAACCTCCCTGCCAGCCTAAAGTCTGGTATATGCATGAGTTCTTCAAGGCCAGGCTCAGTCAGCAGCCTTCTCAGTTCTGAAGCCACAGCAGTCTTAAGAGAAGCAGAAGAATTACCTGCATATATTTTTGAACCTCTTTCTGCCCCGTTTTCCCAACGAGTGAATAGCTACTATAATCTCATTGGAAAGACTCTCTCAGGGTTCAGGGAGAGGAGCAGGGGAACTGTCCGCTTGCACTGAGCACCTGTCAGTCATCAAGAAGTATGTGCGTGCTCAGCCATGTCCAGCTCTTTGTGACCCCATGGACTGCAGCCTGCCAGGCTCTTCTGTCCAGTCATCAAAGGAAGAGTATAAAGCAGATCTCACCATTGCACAGGAGCTATGTCCCTTGGTTCAGACCCGTGAATATGAACACTGGGAGAAGAAACAGAAAATCAACGTCATTGACCTTGCCTATCCCCAACCCATATTCTAGAATTCTGCCACCAGAGTTGCTTTGTTTTCCTGTCAACGTCAAATGATCCTGTCATTCTCTTAAAGCCCTTTTTATAATGTCTGAGCAAGATCATGCTGTTAGGAAAATCACCAGATAGCTACCCTATAAGATGCTCATGGAAATAACCAATGGCTAAGAAAACAGGTGCAGATAATGAGGAGAGGAGGCCAGGAACAGGCTGGATGGATCAAGCAGCTTCTTCTGCCCAGGATGCTACAGGTTGGGCCAGGAGAAGTGAAGCCTCAGAAGAAACACTAGAAATTCTCCCTCCTGAGAAAGAGTATCACGGGGTAGGCAGAGGGGACCATTCCAGGCAAGCTTCACCAACGTGCTCCAACAGGTAGACGTGGAGGGGGCTGAGATGCTACCGAGGGATAAGTCCAGGTTCTCCACTTGCCCCTGAGGATCCACAGGACTGAGGGGCCCTGGATGCTGAAGGCACACAACCCGTAGAGCACAGACACACGCTGTCAGCATCTGAAAGGAAGGCGCTGGCAGTCAGAGGCTGTACCTGCTACGGAGGCTGAGACAAACCAAAAGCAGGATAGACGTCTGGTCCCAGGCTTCCCTGGTAGTCCAATGTGAGACTCCACCTGCCAATGCAGGGACACGGGTTCTCTTCCTGGTTTGGGAGGGTCCCACATGCAGCAGAGCAACTAAGTCCGTGAGCCACAACTACTGAGGTCCACACGCCTAGAGCCCATGCTCCACAACAAGAGAAGCCACTGCAGTGAGAAGACCAAGCACAGCAGCTGGAGAGGAGCCCCCACTCGCCGCAACTAGAGAAAAGTCCAAATGCGGCAACGAAGACCCAGCATAGCCGAAAATGGATAAATATTTTAGAAATGAAATCTAGTCCCTTAGGGGAGGAGCCCCCTGCAGAGAGAAGTTTCCCTGGTGAAGTCTGGCCCCTCCCCATCCCCCCACCCACTTCCCCACTTCCCATCGCCTACAGCCTGTGAGTCACTGGACATGCCTCACACCCAATGAGAGGTGCAGGCAGAACACAGCTCCCTGCTTTCCAAGTCTAGATAAACCTCTCATTATTAAAAATGAGTGAAAAACAAGACATACACAAAAAATACAAGATAAGATAAGACACTGGCAAAATCAAGGCTGCTGCTGAAAACACAGGTAAAAGGGGGACCCTGGAAGGTTACAAGGAAACTGAAGATGCAACAGTAGAATTTAAATCTGCATTGGAAAGATCATAGAACTAACACTGGAGAAAAATCACCATTTGGAGGAAGTACTGGATGGTTCTCTGAGAACCATGCATTTCTCTAGGTCTGTGCCTTTTTTTTTTTGGTCATGTGGCATGCAAGATCTTCCCCGATCGAACTCTTGTCCTCTGCAGTGGAAAGGCAGAGTCTTAACCACTGGACCACCAGGGAAGTGCCTCCAGGTCTGTGCCTTTGCCATGCTGTTCCCTCTGGCTTGGGTACCCGTCCCATATTCACAGACCCAAAGTCAATTGGTCTTTTAAGGTCCAACCAAAGAGCCTCAGCGGATGAGGACATCCTAAGTACCTGCATGTTCTGCATTGTGGTAAGAAGCGGTGACACTGAGTTTGGTCTTAAAGGACGAACAACAGATTGTCAGGGACATATGGAACTTGAAGAGGACCTTTAAAGGCAAAGGACTAAATGACTAGAGATGGAGCGGAGGGCCAGCATGCTGCCCTGGCTGGAGCACAGAGGGAACTGCAGGAAGCCGGCAGGGTTGGAGATGTAGCCAAGCTCTGAGTTGCTCCGAGTGCATGCCAGAGATGGTACTATGGATGGGAGGCAGAGGCTCAACTTTAATCAGTAAGTTTCTCCTACTGCCAGTTAAGAAGCCAGGTCCTGGAGATACTCCAGCAAACCAATCCTACCCTCCCATCCTTGAGAAGCAAGGAGACTAGTGGGTTTTAAATGAGAGGGAAGGGGCTTTCCTGGTGGTCCAGTGGTTGAGATTCCACCTACTAATGCCAGGGGTTCGATCCCCCGACAGGAAACAAAAGTCCCACATTTTGCAGGATGTGGCCAAATTTTTTTTTAAGTTAAAATAAATGAGAGAGAGAGCATGATCAAATTTGCCTTTCAGAAAGATATTTGTAATTTGTACTTATCAAATGACAAAATTATTCTGAAATGCACACTTCAGAGTGCTAGCTCTGAGATCACCTATGAAAGTGTTAGTCACTCAGTCGTGTCAAGCCATGGACTGTAGCCTGCCAGGTTCCTCTGCCCATGGAATTCCCCAGGTAAGAATACTGGAGTTGGGTAGCCATTCCCTTCTCCAGGGGATCTTCCTGACCCAGGGATGGTGAATTCTTTACCGTCTAGGTCATCAGGGAAGATTACCTGTTCAAGTTCTAATCAGATGGGGCCCCTTGCTGTCTGACCATGGGTAAGTTACCTCACCTTTCTGGTGCCTCTGGTGCCTACTCTTAAAACAGTATCACTGCTCCTATCACAGATGGTGATGGTGATGGGAATTCCCTGGTGGTCCAGGTGGTCCAGTAGTTAAGACCCCAAGCTTCCAGGGAGCTCAGTTCAGTGCTCTGTGGTGACCTAGAGGGGTGGGATGAAGGGGGTGGGAGGGAGGCTCAAGAGGGAGGGGACATATGTATACACATATCTGATTCCCACTGTTGTACAGCAGAAACTAACATAACATTGTAAAGCAACTATATTCCGATTTTAAAAAAAAGTGCTTCTAATACAGGAGGCATGAGTTTGATCCCTGCTCAGGGAATTAAGATCCCTCATGTCAAAAATAAATAAATAAATAAATAAACACAACAAATTATGTTGGTGATGATAGCAGTTAACGCTTACAGAACACTCATGATGTGCCAACCACTGTCTTAAGAACATCTGTGTTAACCCATTCAGTCCTGATGACAGCTTTCTAAAGGAAGTGTTAAAATGTTCCCACTTTACTAACCCCTCTGGAACTAGAAGTGGCCTGCTTCTGGTTCCAAAAGGGTAATTAACTTGTTCAAGGTCAAGTGGGGATAGGTATTATTAGATCTCATTTTCATTTTTCATATTGCACCTTTACTTCCAAGAGACAAAAGCATTCGTAAAATGACAATTCATCCTGTGTTGTAAAAGGAAAAACACAGTGATGTAAAAGAATGAATTTCTTTTGAAGCCTGTCCTCCAGTATTTCAGCATGACTGCTGTAAGCTTCTCTGTGCTCAATTGTCTTTTTAAAATCCTAACATTGAGAGGTACTTTATTATGCAAGCAAATATTAATAAAAATGATGCTCAAGACCAGCACGTACCAAAAATAATAGTTATAGGACAATTAGAATATGTAGGCACTGAGGTGGTTTTCTTTCTTGATCATTCAGTCATCCTTCTTCCCAGGTTCTAACCAGGTAAAAGTGAAAGTGTTAGTCACTCAATCGTTTCTGACTCATTGTGACCCAATGGACTGTGGCCCACCACAATCCTCTGTCCATGGAATTTTCCAGACAAAAATACTGGAGTGGGTAGCCATTCCCTTCTACAGGGGATCTTCCTGACCCACGGAGCAAACTTAGGTCTCCTGCATTGCAGGCAGCTTCTTTACCATCTGAGCCACCAGGGGTAGGAGGTGGGAGATAGGTTCAAGAAGGAGGCAGATATGTATACCTATGCCAGATTCATGTTAATGTATGGCAGAAACCAACACAACATTGTAAAGAAATAATCCTCCTATTAAAAATAAATAATTTAAAAAAAAGTGAATCCAAATGTTAGGTTTATTCATGGAGGCTCAATAACTTCCAAAGTACAGGGCTTTCTGGTCAAGCTCTGTCTTGAATGAGTATAACTGGCCTCGGCCCATCCCTCTCCATGACAGGACATGTTAGCCTTTCAAGATAAAGTGCGTGTGATGATCGCCTGGCCTAAGCTGAGTGTTTGCTAACTGCACGATTCATTTCAGTGTTTTCTTAGCCTAATAAATTAGACCGAGCACTTTGCTATTCTACTGCATTAAGCAAGGCTTGACCAAACGTTTTTTATGAGCGTGGTTAACCATAAAGCTGATTAGTCTGATCAGACAGCCAAGTTTGCCTGTGGAAAAATAGGAGCATGCTCATACTACAACTTGAAAAGATCAAATGCCCCTAAAAATAACCACAATAGCTGAGGACAAAAGTAAGTCCCCTTCTCTGAGTATTTTCCTGTGCCCTAGGCTTCTCACTTCATCTGCCTTAGCCCAGATAATCCTCAGAACAAGCCCTCAAGCAGATGCCACTAGCTTCATCACACAGGTGAGAAAACAGGTAACTCACACAGGGCCATACACTTGGTTAGTGGCAGAGCTAGGATTTGAAACAGTCTTCAAAATTAATGTTGTTTTTTTAAAAAATAATAACAATAAACTTTATTTTTTAAGAGCCATTTTAGGGTCTCAGAAAACTTGAGCAGAAGTACAGAGATTTCTCATATATTCCCTGTCCCACATATGCACAGCCTCCTCCGTCAAAAATATCCCCCACCAGAGGGATACAACTTTTATATCAGTTTGGGATACTAGTGCAGGGGTAGTAAGAGGAAAAATAATCTTGAACTATTGATCAAAATTAGCCTCCATGGGACTTCCCTCATGGTCCAGTGGTTAAGAATCCTCCTGGCAATGAAGGGGACATGGATTTGATCACCAGTTCAGGAAGATTCCACATGCCGCAGAGCAACTGAACCTGAGTGTCACAGCAAGAGAAGCCACAGCAAGGACAAACACAGACACTGCAAGGAGAGAAAGCCCATGCACAGTGATGAAGACCCAGCACAGCCAAAATTAAATCAGTGAATTTTTAAAAATTAGCCTCCACAAAGGTTTTTTTTTCTTTGTCAGTGAAGGAATAATGTTTTAAAAGGAGTAATGAGGAGCTAGAAAAATGACAACAGAAACTTTGAGATCTGGAGTGGCTGTTTAATTGGGTGAGTGACCTTCCTAGCACAGGACTTACGAGGGAGAAATGTCAGTACCTTGTTAACATGCCTATTTCCCAAATACCTGGTACCTTCCTAATTTAAAAAAATGGTAGCATAGTACTTTATTTTTGTCAAATGCCAATTTGCTGAAAATACCATCAAAACAATCTCCTGCCAAGACAAAGCTGAATTTATAATATAAGAGAGACAGACTACAATTTACTTATTTTTTAAAAGGTGTCTGATTCTATTAGATTTAACACATGCACGCATAAATTTACACAACCACCACTACAGTCAGAATACACAACAGCTCCATCACCCCCCAGATTTCCTTATGCTGTTTCTTTGTAGGCAAAATTTCTCCTCCTAATCCCTGATGATGACTAATGCCTCCTTCTTGGTCCCTGTAATCCCACTATATGGATATATTCATATTTGGGGATGCAATATATTAGAATCATGCATTGTATCAATGTACCCGTTCAAAAACATCTGGGGCATTTGCAGGTTTGGGCAGTTATGAATAATGTTGCTATGTGCTGTGTTTAGCCGCTCAGTCGTGTCTGACTCTTTGCAACCCCATGGACTGTAGCCCACCAGGCACCTCTGTCAATGGGGGTCTCCAGGCAGGAATACTGGAGTGGATTGCCACGCCCTCCTCCAGGGGATCTTTCCAACCCAGGGATCAAACCCAGGTCACCCGCATTGCAGGCAGATTCTTTATCATTTGAGCTACTAGGGAAGCCCAGTATTGTTATAGCCATTCATATATAGGATTTTGTGTTAAATAAGTTTTCAGTTTTTTGTGTGAAATAAGGGTGAATAAGTTTTCAGTTCTCTTGAGTAAATACCTAGGAACAAGACTGCTGGGTCATATAAGTGTATATTTAAATTTATAAGAAACTGCAAAACTATTTTCCAGAGTAGCTACAGGATATTGTATTCCCACCAATGAGTGATACTTTCTTTCTTCATATCCTTTCAGCACTTATTGTCAATTGTTTGTTTATCCATTGCATCAGGTATGTAATGATATTGTATTATGATTTTTATTTGCATTTCCCTAATAGCTAATGATGTTGACCATCTATTCCTGTGCTTACTTGTCATCTTTATATTTTCTCTGATAAAGTGTCCTTTCAAATCACTTGCCTATTTTTTCAATTGGGCTTTTTCTTACTGTTAAATTTTGAGAGTTCTTTATAAATTCTGCACACAAGTCCTTAGTCAGGAGATTTTAAAATATTGTCTAAGCAGTCTCTACAATTTGCAGCTTTATTCTCCTAACAGTATCTTTTGCAGAAAAAAATATTTTGAAGTTTTGATGAAGTTCCATTTATAATTTTTTTTCTTTTATGGATTGTACTTTTGGTATCATAATTAAAAATAATTTGCCTAACTCAAAGCCCCAGAAATTTCCTTCTGTTTTCTTCTAAATGTTTTATAGTTTGTGGGGGTTGAGGTTAAGGTAAAGGATTTTTTTTTTTTTTGCATTTGCATATACAATTGTTTTCCCCTACTATTTGCTAAAAAGAGTATCCTTTATCCATTAAATTGACTCTGTACCTTTGTTTAAAAAAAAAAAAAGAATAAGCTTCCAATGGACATGAAGAGAAAAGCACTGAAGTGGTTCCTGGAGCTGCCACTGAGGTGACCATACTCTGAACAACATACCATCATTGGGGGTTTGCCAAAGTTGATCACAGACAACCTGCATTGAATCAGAGGACGTGGAGTCAAAATGAAAACCATGCGACAGTGAACCCTCAGGCACAGTGACATGAATTCTCTGGCACTCAAAGCAGCTAGACAAATTACGCCAGAGAAATCAAGGTATCTGTGGGCCGTGTTTAAATGAGGCTCACAGAAAATGTGATGGAAGATGACAGTCATCACTGTCAGTTGATCAGGCTGCCTCTGGCATGTCTCAAGTGTTCATGACACTTACCCTTGACCGTGTCCAGGAGAGACTAAAACTGATGTCATTGATCTAGCCCTCCGGGGCTGTGTGCTGGGATTCCTGCAGTGTATCAGTTGCACTGGGCGAAACAACGCACTCAGAAGGAATTAGAGCACTTGCGTTCTCCATGCCCTCGGGGAGCAGCAACAGGTTTTCACTGGGGCCAGATGACTCATCCTCCAAACGCCAATTCATAAGTCTCTTCTTTGCCTGAATTTCCCCAGACCTGATTAGTTCCCACCTGCTTTGGGCTTATAAGCTACCTGACATATTCTGTTATTAGAGGACTTTTCATGTTGAATTGTAATATCTGTTTACTTTTCTGTCCCCCTTCTCCGGTAGGGTATAAGCAGATTAAAAGTAAATGTTTTGATCCTAGCATCCTGGTGCCCACTGCAGGACCTAGCATGTAATTAGTGTTCAAGCAGTTCTAACAAATCAATAACAAAGATGATGTCTGCGTGATGGGTAGGCTGATGGATAGATAGGTAAATGAGTGGCTGGAAGGTTGAGTAGGTAGACAGATAGAGGAAGTAGAATTGAATGTACTGTTGGACAGGTGACCAGATGGATGGAACGCTAGATGGATGGGTATGTGTATGGGTCGATGGTTGGACAGATGGAAGGACAGATGGATGAAGGAATGGCTGGATGGACAGACAGACTGGAGGGTAATTTGTTAGATGGAGAGACTAGTTGACGGGTAGATGAATGGGCAGGGAAGGTAGGTGAATCAACAAGGGACAGACAAGTTCCCAAGAAACCAAGTCACTGAACCATTTTAAGAACAAGTTCAAAGAGCACGATTCAAAAAAGTGGTAAACCATTTTGCAGGAGAATTCAAAATGAATCTTACCCAAATCAAAAGGTAAAATAGCTTCAAGCTATATTTGTAAGCCTTATTTTGCATTATAAGACACTTAGGGTGGTCCCAACCACATCATCATGTTGTACATCCATATTACTATTAAGAAAGAACTCAGTGTATCAATTGTGTCGGCAGTGTTTCAGGATTCCCTCACTAAGATTCCTGGTACCTGCTCAGTCATTTGGTCAAACACTAACATAGGTGCTACTGGGAAAGGATTTTGCAGATGTGATTTAGGCCCCAAAACAGTTGCTCACTTCTTTAAATCTGCCCTGAGCAAGTCCACCCCACAATCCAAACCTGTCACAAAAACTCATGGTAATTTGTGTTTCTGATGCTCACTTAGCATCGACCATCAGATCACTTCCACAGGCTATTTCCTGTGTCATAAACTGAGGCTCTTGTATTTTAAACAAATGCACCAGAACTTAGACATCCAGATGGTTCCTATCTTATCCCACACACCCTCTGACCCAACCAGGAACTTATTCTAACATCTCTCTGGAGGGAGTGGCCTTCAAAAGGCTGCAGCAATTCTCGACATTACTTAAAGGTGGCAAATTTTTACCATTCTTAGGATTCAATTCCTGGAGATAGTCAGACATCATTTGAAAAAAGAACTGGAAAGTAAAAATGATCCCACAGTACACTAGGGATTTCCCTTGTGGTCCAGTAGCTAAGACTCCATGCTCCCAATATAGTCTGGGTTCAAGCCCTGGTCAGGGAACTAGATCCCACATGCTGCAACTAAGACCCAGTGCAGCCAAATAAACCAAAAAAAAAAAAAAAAATTTAACACCCAGTATACTGTTGTGCAAAGTGAGTGCCAAACTCTAAATCTCAGGTATTAATTCTCTTCCAGGGCTGACAGTCTAGTTTAGAGAGCAGTTCCAAAGAGCTTTTCAAACTCTCCTAGGCCTCCGTCTAAGGGAGACATTATACTTAATTCTACCACTGATCTTTTCCCATCCCTTATGCCAGGTATATGAAAAAGATGAAGTTCCAGGGACTCCCCTGGCAATCCAGTAGTTAAGACTTCACCTTCCAATGCAGAAAACACAGGTTCAATCCCTGGTTGGAGAGCTAAGATCCCACATGCCTCGTGGCCAATAAACCCAAACATAAAACAGAAGCAATATCATAACCAATTCAATGCAGACTTTAAAAAATGGTCCACATTAAAAAGATCTTTTAAAAAAGATGGCATTCCATAAAGTATACAGTGAATAAATGATCACTGTAAATGCAGCATCACTTGCTCCTTCCTGGCTTCTGGCAGAAAATAGTTCTCTTGGGCCATGCCCCACCACTGGGGAGATCAGAGACCCCTGTGGACATAGTCTCAGGGGCTCTGCAATGTAAGTATATTCAGGATCATCCAGATGAGTACCTTCTAATGAAGTGCTGTATACAGTTTCAGCGCCCACATTTGCATCATCTGGAATCCAGTCCTGACTGAACGATATCTAAATGCCCTCAAAAAAGTTTTTACTGTAATTAGAATAAATGGTAGAAGTGAGTCACCAGACTGCATGTTGATACGGGCATACCAATCTCCCCAAATGGTAGGCGATTCTGAAGGTTGCTAGCAGCTGTACTAGACAAATCTTGACTTCACCTGCACTAACATTCAACTGTTCATTAGCAGTCAGTAAACATGCCATGAAGAACATCCCATGAACCAGCATTTGACTTCTTTTTTTTTTTTTTTTGCTGTTAGATACTGATTTCCTTTTAGAGACTGGCTTAATAAAATAATGGCTTTGTGGCTCCAAATGAATTCAGTGTTATCACATGGAGCAGGGGGATGATACAGGATAACTCAAACAGTGGTCCTTTATGCACAAAATCAAATCAATCAAGACCCTAACAAGTGAAATATGAGATGTCAGCAATAAAGCTTTCTTCCTTGAAGCCCAGCATCAGAGATTGGCAATGTAGTGTACTGAGCTAATGTGGATGATCTGAATTTCATTCATGTTACAGTTCTGTTGGCGTATCATTTGTAAAATTGTTTTAAATTTATAATTGTATAAGAACTGTAAGCTGGAACTCCCTTGGCAGTAGAGTGGATAAGAAACTGTCTGCCAATCCTCCCTCGTCTGGGAGGATTTCTTATGCTACAGTGCCTCTGAGCTTGTGCACCACAACTATTGAGCTTGCTCTCTAGAGCCCGCTTGCTGCAACTACCGAAATCCAAGTGTCTAGAGCTGGTGCTCTGCGACAAGAGAAACCAGCACAATGAGAAGCCTGAACACCACAACTAGAGAGGAGCCCCCACTCGCCACAACTAGAGAAAGGCCTGCTGGCAGCAACGAAGACCCAAAGCAACCAAAAATAAAATAAATACAGATGAAAGAAAGTGAAATTGCCATTTCCTGCTCCAGGGGCTCTTCCCAACCCAGGGATCGAACCTGCGTCTCTTACGTCTCCTGAATGGGCAGGTGGACTCTTTGCCACTAGTGCCACCTAGGAAGCCCAAATATAAATAAAATAAATAATTAAAAAAAAAATAACTCTAAGCTGAAGGAATGTATACCTGGTGTGATATTTGTACATATTTAAGTAACATAATAACAAGGGTAATTTAAGTAAACACTGGGACATCCTTGAGAATGTTCTTCCTTTAAAAGGGTCTGTGTCTTATTCAAGTAGGAGCAACACTGCCCTAGACTTACTAACCACACCGTAACCACCACAGCGCAGGCGGGCTCAACTGGCTGGCAAAGGCGCTCTTGAAACACCTACCTCAGGGATTGCCAGACAAGGACTCCAGCATGGGGAGAGCCTGGCTCATGGGGCCATTTAAACCTGAAAAGAAGGTCTTCTTGTTTGCGTGTCTGCTTTGTAAATATTGTCCTGGGCTGGGCAGGAAGAAGCAGATTTTTTAAAACACCCATAATCATCATCTTCTGTGTGTTCCTTTTGCCCTGGACTGGACTCACAGAACACAAACTGCCTCCAGCAGCTTTGTCAGGCTGAAGCTGACTGGTTTCTCCCCAGGGTGATAGGATCTCTCAGCTGATTTTATCAGCGCGCCAAGCTTGTTCTTTGAGCTGTTGAGGTATCAGTCTGCCTCTCTCTCTTGCTTTCATGCGGTTGTGGGAGCTGGGATGGGGGTGGGTATTAACACAGAAACTGGGGTTTTCATGCTAGCTGAAGGCACACAGGGGCAAATGTACACTCGCAGGGCAGCAATGATGGTTCAACCACGTGACCTGCTCCCAGCACTGGTTCCCTGAGAAACTCAGGCCTGGGCTATCTCCCACATTACAGAGGAACTAAACTGACTCAATAGACAAGAGTCTGAGCAAACTCCAGAAGATGGTGAAGGACAGAGGAGCCTGGCATGCTGTACTCCATGGGGTTGCAAAGAGTCTGACACTATTTAGCAACTGAACAACTATAAGGAGATCAAATGAGTCAATCCTAAAGGAAATCAACCCTGAATATTCATTGGAAGGGCTGTTGTTGAAGCTAAAGCTCCAATAGTTTGGCCTCCTAATGCCAAGATCCATCTCATTGGAAAAGACTGCGATGCTGGGAAAGATTGAAGGCAAAAGGAAAAGAAGGCATCAAAGGAAGAGATGGTTAGATAGCATCACTGACTCAACAGACATGAGTTTGAGCAAATGCTGGGAGATAGTGAAGGACAGGGAAGCCTGGCGTGCTGCAGTCCGTGGGGTCACAAAGAGTCAGACATGACTTAGCAACTAAACAACAACAATGACAAAAGCAACAGCAGAAGTCTCTCTACCTTTTGCTTGCCACATGGTTTAGGTACTGTGATAAGAACTCTGTAAAGGCTTGTCCTAACTGGAGGGAAGAGATTTTATTACAAAAGGAAGATCCATTTGCTCTCATGTCAGAGTCATTTCCAGAAGTTTTGAAATGTTCACCTGATGTGAAATTCCAGTCATCCATTAGAAAAAAAAATGCTTCAAGAAAGCTGGATCCTGGGACTTCCCTGGTGATCCTATGATTAAGACTCCGAACTCCCAAGGAAGGGGACCAGGGTTCCATCTCTGGCCAGGGAACTAAGATCCTGAATGCTGCATGGTGCAGGCAAAAGTCTGATTCTGCCTAAAAATCTGCCCTCGCATGTCTGGAGCAGCTGGGGAAAGGAGATGGCATTCTCCTCCAAGGCTCAAAGGGTCCTAGGGACAACTGTACCCAAGCTTCTTGTCTCCAGGTAGGGACACAGGCTCAGAAGGGTCAACCTGTCTCAGGCCACATAGCCACTTGGTATGGAAGCTGAAAATAAAAATCAGGGTTCCTGGACTTTCCTGGTGGTCCAGTGGTTAGGACTCTGTACTTTCACTGCAGACGGGTGAGGGTTCAATCCCTGGTCAGGGAATTGGATCCCACATGTTGAGCAGTGCTGCAAAAAAAAAACAAAAAAAAAAACTAGGGTGCCTGTTCCTTCTCCCAGAACTCTTACCATCTAATGACAACTCTCAACTTAGTCTCATATACTCTCTGGGGGTGCAGCAACATCACTACAAACAGGGCAAGCAGAAGGCACCATTTTCTTCAGCAAGACATTAAGTCATAGAGATCAGGGTCATTCAGGACTGGAAAGGGATCCTAGAGTCCAGCAGATTCATTTTTCAGATAGGATCTTGGAGTCTCCCCATAACAGAAGATGAGAGAGAAGCCAAGAAGAGAGACCTGAGCTCAAACAGCAGACCTCCCCACCTCTCCCATCACCACCAAACACAGACAGATTTACTGTGTATCTTTGGGCCAGTTGCTTAACTTCTCTGGGCCTCTTTTCATCTCATCTAGGTTGTCTGGATAGCACAGACCCAAGCTTGTGGAGCAGCAGGGAGAGCTCAAAGAGGCAAGAGATGCAAATACTGATCATAATGCCTGAAGGATAGTAGGTATTCAAAAAACTATAACCATCATTATCACCACCTTCATGCCTTACCTCTAGCCCAGGGAATTTTCCATGACTATCTTTGCTTCCTACAAGATTCTTTTCGGTTTTGCTTTGATGTGGATGGACCTACAGTCTGTCATACATACAGCGTGAAGTAAGTCAGAAAGAGAACAACAAGTATTGTATATTAACACATATATGTGGAATCTAGAAAAATGGTACAGATGAACCTATTTGCAGGGCAAGAATAGAGATGAAGACACAGAGAATGGGCATGTGGCCGTGGGGAGGGGAGAGATGAATTGAGAGATTAGATCTGACATAAATACACTACCTACCATGTGTAAAATAGATGGCTAGTGGGAAGCTGCTGTATAGCACAGGGAGCTCAGCTCAGTGCTCTGTGATGACCTAGGGGGTGGGATGGGGGCGGGAGGGAAGCCCAAGAGGAAAGGGGATATATGTATATGTATAGCTGACTCACTCACTGTACAGCAGAGACTAACACAACATTGTAAAGCAATTATACTCTAATAAAAATTAGAATCATAAAACTAAACCTTCTTGGTTGGACATTTCCTAATCCAAGTTGACCTAAAAATATGGATCAAAACTGAACTGAATACTGTTCATACATCTGTTGGGAGGATGGCACTCCTGCCTGGTCACCTGATAGCCGTGTGAAGTCATCTGCAGCCTCCGGAAGGCTACACATTCATTCCAGGGAGAAATGCTGCCCACTGTATGGGTGGACGGAGCCCAGCCATCCCTCGGCCCTTGCAGGGGGCAGTCCACACTGCGTACTATTCACTCATGGAGGAGCAAAGTCTGGTTTTCATCCATCGTCTCCTGGGATCACGCCACTTCTGTGCTGGGCGAGAAGGATGAGGCAGTAACTGCTGGTCTTCTTCTGTGAGGACATACAGAACGGCCTCTGGAGGCAGGGCGGTTCGCAATGGGGTCAGCAATCGCCCTACCTCCTCCAGGCTCTGGGAAACATCAGTGGAGAACAGTGGCATGGAGAAGCAGTCCTGCCCTAGAAGGTCTGTACCCAGTGCAAGCCCTGGGTACATTTTCTCCTTCTGGCCAAGACCACATGGGACTTAGAGGCAACTGGAATGCTGGCTCTCATGGGTGGGAACATGAGAAGCTCTGTTGAGTTTTGTCCTTGTGAAGATATGTCTCCTTACCCACAAGGGATCCTTCCAGAAAAAATCAAGGTGGGAAGGAAGGAAATACCCAACTCTTATCTCCATGATTCTAATCTGCGAGCCTGGAATGACCCTTTCTTCCTACTGATAGATTTAGGATATATAGGTCTGTTACGATAGCAACCAACCGAGGATTTCCCTGGTAGTTCAGTGGTTGAAACTTCACCTTCCAATGCAGGGTGTGTGGGTTCTATCCCTTGTCAGGGAGCTAAGATCCCACATGCCTTGTGGCCAAAAAAAACAAAACATAAAACAGAAGTACTATTGAACAAATTCAATACAAACTTTAAAAATGGTCTACATCACACTATTTACAATAGCTAGGACATGGAAGCAACCCAGGTGCCCAACAGAGGAATGAGTAAAGAAGCCGTGGTACATACATATGATGGAATACTATTCAGCCATAAAAAAAGGAATGCACTTGAGTCAGTTCTAATGAGGTGGATGAATCCAGAGTGAAGTAAGTCAGAAAGAGAAAAACAGGTATCATATATTAACCCATATATATGGAATCTAGAAAGATAGTACTGATGAACCTATTTGCAGGGCAGCAATGGAGATGCAGACACAGAGAACAGACGTATGGAGATGGGCGGTAGGGGGGAAGGAGAGGGTGAGATGAATGAAGAGAGTAGTATGGAAGCATATACACTATCATATGTAAAATAGATAGCCAATGGAAATTTACTGTATGACTCAGGGAAATCAAGCCGGGGCTCTGTAACAACCTATAGAGGTGGGAAAGAGTGGGAGGGAGGTTCAAGAGGGAAGAGACATATGTACATTTGTCCATTGAGTTGGTGATGCCATCCAACCATCTCATTCGCCCCCTTCTCCTGCCCTCAATCTTTCCCAGCATCAGGGTCTTTTCCAATGAATAAGTCAGCTCTTCGCATTAAGTGGCCAAAGTATTGGAGCTTCAGCTTCAGCATTAGTTCTTCAAACGTATATTCAGGGTTGATTTCCTTGAGGATTGATTGGTTTGATCAACCTCAGTATTACTTCACAAAATCAGGGATGGATCCATCATGGTACAAATAAGAAAACTCAGGCCTAGAAAAGTGAAACCTGCAGTTCAAGTTCACACGACAAGCCAAGGACAGAATCTTGATTCCAGGACCTCTGACCTCAAAGCCATCACTCTCCTGGCCACATCACAAGACAGGCGTGTTGGCAGGCTCGAAACCTTCCAGGACACGTACCCAATGCGTAGATTCATTTCAGTCATTCAGAGATGCAGAGAAAAGCAGCAGGAACTGACCCAGAATTGCAGGAAAGTGATGTCACTGCTCCCGCCAGCCCACACCCCATGGTCATTATCTTAAAAGCGATGAGACCATCCATGAAGGCTGGTGCTGGAACCATGCCCCTGTCAACATCCGGGTGTGTGGGCAGGACCTGGGGCCGGTCCTCTGGGAGTTCCATTGCTGACATGGTGGGTCAGGGCAGGAACCTCAGCTGGCAAGACCTGCCCACCCACACCCAGCTAAAGGCAAGGGCACCAGGAAGGGTGAACAGGGCTTCCTTGGGGCTCTGAGACCTGCCCTGCAGCAGCTGGCAGCCTCAGCCAGCCTTCAGGGCATGCAGCCAAGACCTGTGGGGTATGTCCCCTTCCCACCACACAGTCCCCTCCCTCCTGGACACGACCACTCTCAGGTGCTGGCCTGTCCTTGTGCCTGTACTTGGAGGATGGCTGGCCAACACATCTCCAAGAGAAGAACTGATGACCCAGCTGCCTGCTGAGATGAATGCAAATGCCAGGACATGTATGCACAATTGAGACTCAGAGAAATCATGCAAGGTGTCACCATGTAAGTACATCCAAGTGCAAGATTACTATGGAGGAAGGAATTCTATCAAATGTAGATGTGGTGGATTGATGGCAAACATGGCCCCATTCCCCCACCTTTTGTGGGCTTCCTCGGTAGCACTAGTGGTAAAGAATCCGCCTGACAACACAGGAGACACAAGAGACCTGGTTTCGATCCCTGGGTTGGGAAGGCCCCTTGGAGGAGGGCATGGCAACCTGCGCCAGTATTCTCACCTGGAGAATCCCATGGACAGAGGAGCTGGTGGGCTACGGTTCACGAAGTCACAGCGTCAGTCAAGACTGAGCACACACACACTCCCACACTTTTCTCTTCTCCCTGGATCCATGTCCTTTGCAATACGGCATTGCAGCTTCTCCCATCACCAGGCAGAGTCAGAATCTCCTCCCCTTGAACACGAACCAGCCTTGCTTCAGCCAAAAGAAGGAAGCAGAAGTGGCCCTTCCCTAGTGATCCAGTGGCTAAGACTCCCTGCGCCCAGTGCAGGAGGCTGGTGTTTGATCCCTGGTCAGAGAACTAGATGCCACAAGCCACAGCTAAGACCTGTCACAGGGCTTCCCTGGTGCTCCGTGGTAAAGAATCCACCTGCTAACACAGGGGACACAGGTTCGAACCCTGGTCCAGAGAGACCCCACATGCCACAGGGCAACTTAGCCTGCGTGCCACAACTGCTGAGCCTGTGCTCTAGAGCCCGGGAGCTACACCTGCTGAAGCCCGCACGCTCTAGAGCCGGTGCGCCTCAACAAGAGAAGCCACCGCAGCAAGAAGCCCACACACCACAACTAAGGAGCAGCCCCGTTTGCTACAGGAGAAAACCCGGCAACAGCAACAAAGACCCAGCACAGCCAAAAGCAAACAAAAGAAAGTCTGGGGCCAAACAAAGAGAAACTTTATTAAAAAAAAAAAAGACCCAGTGCAGCCAAATAAATTAATAAAATATTTTTAAAAAGAAATACACAAACTAAGACATTTTTTAAAAGGGAGTAGAAGTGATGGTATGCCACTGAGCTTTGAGATCAATGCATGCTTTTCCTCTGTCTCACAGAACCGGATCAGCCACCTTAGAACACACCCAGGCTAGTCTGCTAGATGCTGAGAGATACATGGTCCAGATACATGGTCCAGAATACTGGACATGGTATACATGGTCCCCTCAGCCCCACGGAAGACAGCCCACTAACACCAAGCACGTGGGTCAGGACAACCTAGACCAGCCAGCCTCCAGCTGTTCTGCCAGCTGAACTGAGATGCAGATGAGCCAGCTGGCTGGCAGGTGTGGTCCAGCCACAGAACGGTGCACCAGGCCGAGCTGTTGTGCCCCATAGACCCCTACACCTGCAGGTCAACAGCTCCACTTTCTAACAGCTTTCTGAGAAGTTAAAAGAATAGGTAAACTCAATGTTTTTGCCCCAACATATCTTCCAAATAGGATCTGAAACAGTAGGAACCTCCATTACCTTGCAAGTCTTTCTAGAATGTGAATTTCTTCTCTAACTCTGATATAAAGAAGGTTTTTAAAAACATGGTTTGTAAAGACTCCTGGAGAGTGTGACTATCGCATGTATTCAATGAAAAAGAAAAGCCTGGAATGAGGAAGAAGTCCTGAAGTAACATGACATTAAAGTCAAAGTTTTACCAGGATCTTATTAAAGAGAAGGACCAGCAGTTTAAAATGAGTTGCCACCCCCAATGTTAAGTAGTACAGCTGTGGGAAGACATGGAAAAAACAGTCACAGTCAATCATTAGTTACTCATCCATTCATTCCATAGAGGCAGCAGGCAGTGACTCCATCACATTCTACAATACACTCTGAGTTTCTATAAATAAATAGGACATGAGCCCCTAGACAGAAGAAAGGACTGGACATCTAGCCTTATAAATCATGGCGTCTGGGAACCCAGAGGATGGGAAGGTTATTTCGGCTGCCTCTTCAACATAGGTCAGGAACAAATTTCCTTACACTGTATATATACAAGCTCCTGTTTCGTGGAAGAGACTGCACTCAGAATGCTGGCATCCCTCTGGACCGGGGCTCACATAGTCTGGGCATGCCTGGGAGTTCCCATGGGTGGTCTCTCTCAGACCTTGACTCACTGGTACACACAAATGATCACCCTCCCCAGGGAGGAATGATTGAGCTCCTTCCCCCAGGGAGTGCTTCCCAGGGAGGCTAGCAGCCCAGTGTGCCGCTGGACCGACCCTCATTTGGCTAAATTTTCAGAGTAGAACAGCCAGAAGTGCTAGCTGCATCTCTGCAGAGCTTTCCAGACACAGCCAGGTCTAGTCCATTGAGATGGAATCTCTGAAGCCCGCCCAGATGGTCAGATCAAATGTCTGGCTGAATTCCTGCCATGCTAGCCTTATCACATCCCTGCTATCTTCTCCACTTGTAACCAGATCAGCTAAGCTTTCACTGGCAGCAGGAGCCAATGGATAAAGCAGAGCTTGTTCAAGAAAACTGTGCTTGGATAATGGGTTGGTTGATTCAGGGGAAAATGAAGCAAGAATCTCTCTTTGTACTATGAACTGAAATAAATTCCACACAGGTCTAGGAGCTTAAAAATCAAAGGTCTAAGACTCTAGAATTATATACTGACAGAAGAAGATTGAGGGCAGGAGAAGGGCGTGACAGAGGATGAGATAGTTGGATGGCATCACTGACTCAATGGACCTGAGTTTGAACAAACTCTGGGAGATAGTGAAGGACAGGGAAATCTGGCATGCTGCAGTCCATGGGGTCGCAAAGAGTCAGACACAACTGAGTAACTAAAGAACAACAAGAAGAAGAAATCTGAAGGAAATGGTCAACAGATTGGACTACATAAAAATATATCATGTATTTTACAAAATAACCAAAAAGGAAGACAGGGAGAGAGATCCGTCTCCTGGCATCTCTCACTTCAAAGCTTCATCTCTCACCCCACTTGGCTTTGTCCATTTACTATCACCTTGTTAAATTGCTGGTAGCTCCTTTCATGAACCACATGGTCTGACCTCCCAGTATCCAAAGGTCCTATCTCTGATTGACAGATTTTCACTATGTTGTCATGTTCAAATCAAGCAATAATCCTCCAGGAATAAAGGAATCCTCTCACTTTTCTGCCCACTCTGTGCCTTGAATGGATGTAGAATGTTTTACTATTCTCTTGTATTCACATGACCCCACCACAACTTGAATTGCAAGGTAGGAGCATGAGTTACTGGGTTTAGTACACTCCATGTCTGATGTAGAGTGGTGGATTAATAAGTGTTTGCTGAATAAACTGGCTAAGCAAATGCAATATGTCCTGGTTTTATTGTTTCACCTGCCACTGACTCAAAGCTTCAAGTCCCTGGTATCTTTTTTGATAAAAGTCAAACTAATAAATGCATTGCTGACTTATCACCCATGTAAGTGGGACACAGGGCATGCACCAGAAGTCCTGTGATAAAGGCATTTCATCCAGAGTACCTTTAGCCTGCTCATTCATTTACCAGCAGTCTCCTCTTGCATACATCCTGGGTTTCAAGTTCTCAAGCAGAGCATCCATGATGAAAAATGGACCTGCTGAGGTAACACATTACTGACTCTGAATTTTGCTGCAGTCCTATCCATTTACAAAACACTCTGTGGTCTGAGTGTAATCAGCAAAGAGAAGCTAACCCAGATCTCTGTGTTTCAAAAGTGTTGTGGGGGGTGGGGAGGGGGGAAAGCATCTCTTTAAGGAAATGCTTTCTGGTATAAACTGATGCTGAAGCTGAAGTTCCAATACTTTGGCCACCTGATGGGAAGAGCTGACTCACTGGAAAAGACCGCGATGCTGGGAAAGATTGAGGGCAAGAGGAAACGGGGGTGACAGAGGATGAGATGGTTGGATGGTATCATCGACTCAATGGACATGAGTTTGAGCAGACTCTGAAAGATAGTGAAGGACAGGGAAGCCTGGCATGCTGCAGCCCATGGGGCTGCAAAGAGTCAAACAAGACTTAGTGACTGAACATCAAGAGGGTTGAGTTCCTTTAGGAATGACTGGTTTGATCTCCTTGCTGTCCAAGGGACTCTCAGATATTCAGGGTAACCTTGATGGGCTCAATTCACTGAAACCACTGAATGTCTAATTGCAACTCCAGGGCAGAGAAGAGCTAAGGGCTGGAAGGTCACCTTGGCACCTCTGCAGAGAGCGCTCAGGGTACCCATCTCATCCAGTTGAGCTGGCCTATTTGAACTGAACCAGCACCCTTCACAGTGATGACTCTGTCCTCCCTAAAGGTGAGCTATGCATGAAAACTCTGTCCCTTTCAACCACATTCTTTCCACCACCTCTGCTGCAGGTCAGTCAAACAAAGCAGTCAGGAATCTGCCCAAGAATTTGTGAAGAATTAGGAGGGTGTTTATAAAAATTCAGCATAGGACTTTACTGGTGGTTCAGTGGTTGGGGGTCTGCCTGCCAGTTCAAGGGATAGGGGCCCTATCCCTGATCCAGGAGGATCTCATGTGCCACTGGGCAACTAAGCCCATGCGCCACAACTGCTGAAGCTCTCCTGCCCTAAAGCCCCCGTTCCGCAACAAGAGAAGCCACTGCAATGAGAAGCCTGTGCACCACAGCTAGAAAGTAGCCTCCCTGCTCACCACAACTCGAGAAGAGCCCGAGCAGCAACAAAGACCCAGCACAGCCATAAATAAATAAATACACTTAATAATTTTTAAGCATAAAAATAATCAGCACAAAAGTCACAGGATGAAGGCTCGAACACTCTGCTCTCACACTAAGAGTGGATACAGAAAGCATTGGCCTGGAAGGATAATTCCAAAGACACACAAGTCTCAGAACATTCTCCTCAAAGGCTCAGAGCTCAAGCTACAGAGGGACTGGACCTCACATGAGGCCATGCGGTCCCTGAAACACTCCAGCTTAATGTTTTCCCTCTGGTCCCAGCACCAGTACTTCGTTATAGGCAGTGCAGTTCTTAATGCCTTCACTGGACCCTAGGAAGTACATTCTCAGGTGAGAACAGGTATTCTCGAATGGACTTCCTGCCAAGAACACGAACCTCAGAAGTGAGGGACCCCCAAGCCACCTGACACCAGGAGCAATAGTCTAGTGTCCACCTACTGATTACACCTCTCACCTCATCAAAGTCACATACAAAAACGCCCTGACTCAGCTTTTAAGGACCACCATCACCTGTCCTCACTCTTATGGTCTCATTTCCAGGGAACTCCTAGACCTTCCCCCAAATATCTGATTTCTGGATTCTCTAAACTAAATCCAGACTAGTCCTTCCCTCCTAGCCTTCTCTCCTCCAGCCAGCAAACCAGATCCTCCTTCAAGGCCCAATCAAACAATATTATCAAAAATCTACAAACAATAAATCCTGGACAGGGTGTAGAGAAAAGGGAACCCTCCTGTATTATTGGTGGGAATGTAAATTGGTACGGCCACTGTGGAGAACAGCATGGAGATTCCTTAAAAAACTAAAACCAGAACTCCTGTATGATCCAGCAATCCCATTGCTGGGCATATACCCTGAGAAAATCATAATTACAAAAGATACATGCACAAAAATGTTCATAGCAGCACTATTTACAATAGCCAGGACATGAAAGCAACTTAAATGTCCAACACCAGAGGAAAGGATAAAGAAGATGTGGTACATATATACAATGGAGTATAACCCAGCCATAGAAAGGAATGAAATTGTGACATTTGCAGAGATGTGGACGGACCTAGAAACTGTCATACAAAGTCAGAAAGAGAAAAACAAATATCATCTATTAATGCATATATGCAGAATGTAGAGAAATGGTATAGACTAACCAGTTTTGCAAAGGAGAAATAGAGACACCGACATAGAGAACACACATACAGACACTAAGAGAGGAAGAGTGGTGGGGTGAATTGGGAGACTGGGATTGACATATACACACTACCGTGTATAAAGGAGATGCCTAATAACAACCTACTGTAGAGCACAGGGAACTCTCCTCAGTGCTCTGTAATGACTTAAATGCAAAGGAAATCCAAAAGAGAGGGGATATATGTAAATGTATAGCTGAGTCACTATACATTAGTGCATTAGCAAAAACTAACACAACATTGTATACTCAAAAAAAACACTGCCTCCATGACACCTTGTCTCTTTCCCCAGTAAAGTTATTTCTCATCGATCTGCGGTGCTTCCATACTGTCCACCCATCTTACAGCACAGACTACAGGCACCTGAAGGCCCAGCCATCTTCTCAACTGAGAGCTTCTCCATGGCACGGAGATGCCATGACGGCATTTCTGAATGCTAGGTGTCCCAAAAGAACTGGTGAATCAACAACTGTGTTTGAGTTACCTGTTATTCTCAAAACGCTTTACTATGAATTACAGAATTCCCCTAAACATGCTTCCTTAAAATTTAAGAATCAAACAACTTCAGTCATTATTTGGAGCACGGGCTTTCGGACTCACACGGACCTGGGTCCCTCTGCCAACTCCAACACACCCAGGTGAGTGACCTCCGGTGGATCAGTGGTCAGGATTCAAGCTCTCATTTCTGAAGGCCCAGGGTTCAACCCCTGGTTGGGGAACTAAGATCCCAGTTGCCATGTGCCCTGGTCAAAAAAAGAGGGGAAGGGGTGAGGTGGCGGAATGCAACCCCTAGCTGGGAGGCTCATCCAAAAAAGAAAAATAAAACCAAAATGTGACTCTACACCTCTCTGATCTCCAGACCTTGGAAAGGTGACATCCTCAAACAACCCCAGCAGAGCAGAAGCTCAAGCTCACTCTTAATAAGCAAGATTCAATAGAAACATCATTTCTTCTCCATGTTAAAAATAGTTTCTTATTTAAAGTAACTGTATGTGGGGCATGTTTAAAGTAAAAATGAACTTCACTAGCACCGGTCCTTCTCAGAAAATCCCGGGACATGTTTATCTATTACCATTTGTAACAACGTTGCTCAATGATTTTAAAATTAAAAACAGAGTTCAGCTCTGCCACCAAGTAAGTTCAAGTATATACACAGCCCACAGTTAGGTCATCAAAGGAAACTCTGAGGTTCCTCAACGCTGGGAACCAAGTCGGTGCCTCTGAGATGGCTGTACTTTTTATTTTCACAAAATCACTTCACTGAGAAGAAATCCTTGCTATGAAAGCTCTGAAGCCCAGCTCCTATAACTGCTTTCTCTTTTGTTCCCAGGAAATGAATTGAGAAATCTAGTGAACGCAATGCCTTCTTAAGAACTCACAGGCACAGTGACACGTCAGTCCAGCATAATTGGCAAAATATTTACCATGGAACACCACAATTCCTCTCTCCCCAGAAAGGAATACAAGCAACGGAGAAGGGAAAATACCAGCTTCAGATCACATGGATGTCTAGAGAGGACCCACATGCCTCTCCTCCACTTTCCCTAAGACTCCTACACCCCCAATTCAAATCAACAGGTAGGTTAAGAGCCAGAGGCACATTTAGCATCCCCAAAGCTTGCTCCTCTCTCTCTGACACTGATCTCTTTCTGTAAAAAATAATAATACCCAGATATGTTTACTGAACAAACCACATTCTCCCTCACTGAATTGATACTGCCTATGTCTTACATTGGAGCTTCCCCGGTGGCTCAACAATGAGAATTGCTCAGAGAATGGCTCAGAGTGGCTTAGAGAATCTGCTTGCAATGCAAGAGATGCAGGTTCAAACCCTAGATCAGGAAGATCCTCTGGAGGAGGAAATGGCAACCCACCCCAGTATTCTTGCCTGGAGAATCCCATGGACAGAGAAGCCTAGAGGGCTACAGTCCACAGGGTTACAATGAGTTGGACATGACTGAAGTGACTTAGCACAGCACAGCACAGCACATGTCATACGTAAAATTTTCATACATTCTGCAAAATATCTGCAGGATATTTATCCTCCTATATTGATCCATTTTCATTCTTACAAGACAACCATATGATCTATTTATATATATTTATGTATATGTTTCATTAGAGTATAATTGCTTTACAATGTTGTATTAGTTTCTGCTGTACAACAAAGTGAATCAGCTATCAGTTCAGTTCAGTTCAGTCACTCAGTTGTGTCCGACTCTTTATGACCCCATGAATCGCAGCACACCAGGCCTAGATGTACACACATATCCCCTCCATCCTGAGCTTTGCACCCACCCCCAGTCCCACCGCTCTAGGTCATCACAGAGAGCTCTGCATCAGAAAATATCAGAACAGAACCAGCACTGATGATAAGGACTTTGACTTCCCAACAGGAAAGAGCCCTGAAGGAGGTTAGTTAGAAGAAAGTTGAGGCAAAGATGCAAAATTTAAGATAGGACCAAAAACTCAGTCAATCAATATAACTAATATTGCATCACAACATTTAACAAATCTAAATAAATGCCAGAAATCTGTAGTGAATCAAATGTCAAAATTTTCAAGAAAGACAGAAATAGTATCACTGATTTTTCTTTTTGCCTCCAGGACCTACAGTTGCTTGTGTCTCATAAAATGGGCTTCCCAGGCGGCACTAGTGGTTAGAAAAAAACTAAAAAACCCTCCTGCCGATGCAGGAGATGTAAGAGACATGGGTTTGATCCCTGCGTCTGGAGAATCCCATGGTCAGAGGAGTCTGGCAGGCTACAGTTCATGGGAGTCATAGAGTCGGACATGACTGAACTGACTCAGCACTTCGGACACATAAAAGGCTATAGAATTGACCAGCCACAAGCCTGGGGATCAGCTGTGAGCACCCGTTGGGTGAAGCTTGGGGATGGCTGTGGGAAGGGAAGAAAAAGGAACCAAGTGGACTCATGGCTTAGCGATGCTGGGCGAAAAAACAACCTTTTGCTGAGTAACATGGAAATAGATCTGAAACATATGGATTAAATTCCTCCCAAAATAAACACAATTTTTAAAGGAAAGGAAAAGTACTTAGCCACTATGTTTGAGGTTTTCCTGAACCCAATCCTTTGGAAAATTGACACACGAGTGAATTACTCAGTGGTTATAACACAGCCGGCTTTGAAACAGGCTCGTCATAAACCACCAGTTTGTTTTTCAAACAAAAAAATGTTAACGGTTTGCCTAAATCTGCTCCCTGGCTCAGTCCTTTCGAGGTTCATTCTTGTTGTTCTTTACGGGATGGGGAACTGCTCTGCATGGTCACTGTCTGCCTGAGAAGCTCTGGGTCCTAAGCCCCAAGAATTAGGGGAGTTCAAGGAGACCAAGCTGGGAATAATAGCCCCTATTACACAGCAAGGACAAGAGCCCTGGAAAGAAGGCAGGTTACTGATACACTGGACTAAGAGCTAGACAGACATCCAAGATGTCCTCCTGTAACTTCCTTCATGGTCCAGGGGTTGAGACTTTGCAAGTTTCCACTGCAAGGGTACAAGTTCAATCCCTGGTCTGGGAAGTTCCACGTACCATGCAGGAAAAAAAAAAAAAAAAAGATCATTCTGTACCAGCTCCGAACCCATGGGCATCAATGTCCTCATCACTCACATGCAGGCACCTTTGCCCCCTCTGGGGAGCGGAGGGAAGGAGGGCACACAGCGGGGTGAGAGCCAGGCAGTAGCCGATGCAACCAAGTAGACAGCTTGGGCTCATCACTGGCCGCCCATCAGACAGTCCTGTGGGATCTAGGAAGCCAGTGTCATTGGTCACCTGTCCCGACAGATCAGGGCAACCTAAGAGCCAGGGTAAGGCCAGCCCTAGGAGGCAAGAGGAAGCTGAATCTTCACAGTTTAGGAATCAGTCCCATAGTTCCCAGTGGGCCAGTGTCCAAAACAATGGGCGCTGATTTCAAGACCCTTGGCCACAAGGCCATCTGGATAGAGAGGCTGCTGATTACCAGCTCTTTCTTGACACTGCCTAGTTCAGTGGGTTGTTGGTCTGGCAGGAGACCCAGCCCCAGGCAACAGCACGTGTACATCCTGAAGGGAACCCTCGCTGTCCCCTTCCTCCATTGGGGTTTCTCAAGTACCCAGTAGTGCTCTCTAGACTGAGCATGCCTTACATTCGTCACCTTAAATCAGTCACATGATGATGCTTTTAGAGCTTGCTCTGTGTCCAGGTGGGGCTACTAATACAGAACCCACCTGCCAACACAGGAGACACAAGACAGGGGTTTGATCTCCAAATCAGGAAGAGCCCCTGGAGAAGGAATGGCAACCCACTCCAGTATTCTTGCTTGGAAAATCCCATGGACAGAGGAGCCTGGTGGGCTACAGGCCACAGGGTCACAGAGTTGGATATGGCTGAAGTGACTTAGCACGCACACACACACAGTGCATACAGGGAGTTCTTCAGATCCCTTTCTAAGAACAAGGACCATCCATCAGTGAGGGGTGGGGCTCCCTTCAGGCATTGTTCCATTTAGAGCATCAATTTTCTCCTTTGAGAGAGCTTTGTAAGACGCACACAGGAGCTCCAGCTTGAACTGGAACCTTCCGCCTCACCCTGGGCCAGTGGAACTTTTCCATTCTTAAGCTTCTGGCTTAACAGTCCCTTTTCAAAACTTACTCTCAAAAACATCCTGCCTTTAAATTTTACATTTGGCTAGTTTACACCGATGAAAAGAGATGCGAGATCCTGGGTAGAATTTGTTGAGTCTTATACCCAGAAATATGCTTTTATTTTTTTTCCCTTGCCAACTTTTTTAGAATCTGAAAAGTCTTGGACGGTTAGACAAGGTTGCAAGTAAAAAAGCCCATTTCTGCAAGAAACTCACTGCTCTCTTTGCTTCCCCTGGCGGACAGCTACTGCTGGAGATTTCTGAGCCAGCACCTGCCACGCTCCCTTTCTCATGGGGAGCCCGTGTGCCCCACATTTGTCAGAGTGTCACACAGGACAATTCTGGTATCCTTCCACTGACAACTATTGACACAACAACCAGCAAGGCATCCAGAATGTCAAGAAGACACAGCAAGACCAATCACAATAAAACTAAGATAACATTCTCCATAGGGCTGCCAAAAGCAATTAAAAATTCCCCAAGACAGAGGTTTCCAAACCATGCTCCATGGAACCCCTACAGTTCTGTGGAATTCTTTAGAGGCCACAAGACAAAACCCAAACCCTCACAGCCACAGCCACGTTTTCTCTGGTTTATAAACTGGATTTAGTAAGATTTTGTAGAAAAAAAATGTAAGGTTAAAGTAGTTTTAAAGCACTGGCCTGAGAGACAAAGGCTCCAGAGACCTACAGATGCCCAGAGGGATGTTCTCTCTCTTCAGCTTTAGAGAGTTCATGTACCTGAGGCAGCTACAGAGCTTCATGGAACTGAAGGGTTGCAAGAAATGAAATGTTTAGGCCTATCTGTGCTTCTGGATTCTTCTGCATGGCCTCCCCATTTTCCCCCATGGCATGCTGCAGTCCATGAAGTTGCAAAGAGTCAGACACAACTGAGCGACTGAACCGAACTGACTATGCTTCTGGATTTTTCTCCATGGCCTCCTTTCTGTATAGAATGCTTTCTGAACTCCACTCTCCACATTTGCCTCACCAGAAAATTCCTCTGTGTGTGCTCAGTTGCTCAGCTATGTCCAACTCTTTCGTGGCCCCATGAACTGTAGCCCACCAGGCTCCTCTATCTGGGGGACTTGCCAGGCAAGAATACTGGAGCAGGTTGCCACTTCCTTCTCCAGGGGATGTTCCCAGCCTAGAGACTGAACCTGCGTCTCCTGCACTGGCAGGTGGATTCTTCACCACTGAGCCACCCGAGAAGCCCCAGAAAAGCCCTGTAAACGCCTGCTAATCCTTCTAGATGCACCTCTTCTCATGCTGCTTCTCAGGGGAGCTTCTCAGGGGATGTCCCCTGGCTTTGCCTGCCCCCAAGCAGGCCCTCTGCCCACCACACCTCCTGACCCATCTGTCCTAGCCCCGGTCACACTGCACGGCAACCACTGATTTGGATGTTTGCTTCCCCATGGCAGGGCTTCCCTGGTGGCTCAGTGGTAAAGAATCTGCCTGCCAATGCAGGAGACACGAGTCTGATCCCTGGTCCAGGAAGATCCCCTGGAGAAGGAAATGGCAACACACTCCAGAGGAGCCCGGCAGGCTACAGTCCATGGGGCCACAAAGAGCTGGACACGATTGAGTGACCAAACAACAACAACCCCTTCATGGGACTGTTAGCTCTGGAGGACAGAGATCACTTATTCAACTATGCCTCCTTCGTGGCTAACACAGGGTCTCCCCTAGAAGATGCTCAAATCAGTAGTCAATTTCTTCCCTGCTCCCGGATGCAGCAATGGCAACTAAATGCAGTTACATACCTGCATCTTGGGCTGCAGGGGGCATCTCCGATGGCCAGTTCATCCCCACAGTAATGCCATAGGGAGGGCAGTTGAGGAAGATCATTAAGCCTAAATTTCATTTTCAGGTTCCAAAAAAAAAAAAGTTGTGATCTTCAGAGTCAAATAAAGTTGTTGAAATGTAAACACGCATTCTCAGTGTCTGGAAGAGGACTGAGATGAAATTCCCCAAGTGATCTCTTAATACCACCAAAATTACACTCAAATGCCTCTGCCAGGCAAAGATAAATTGCCATTTTCACAATGGTCTTGCACTTAAAAGTAACTTGGCCCAGGGAGCTTTGGAAAATTTATTATGACCGGGAAAAGGGGAAACTCAAAGGGGTTCAAGATATTTAGTCTACTGATAAGACAGCTTAGGAGTGACAACAATTATCTCTAAGAATTTGAAGGGTCGTTAGCAGGTCATTAGAAGGACACTGGCCAGCTGGGCCCCATCTACTTGGACATCAGAAATGGACTCTAACTACACCAAAACGAGTTGAGTTAGGGCTTCCTGGTGGCTCAGTGGTAATGAATCTGCCTGTCATTGCAGGAGATGCATGTTCGATCCCTGATCCAGGAAGATCCCACATGCCTGGAGCAGCTAAGCCCATGTGCCATAACTACTGAGCCTGTGCTGTAGAGCCCATGAGCCACAGCAAGAGAAACCACTGCAATGAGACAGCCATGTGCCACAGCTACAGAAAAGCCTGAGCGGCAACAAAGACCCAACACAGCCAATGAATAAATAAACACATTTTTTTTTTAAGTATGAAGACCTTAAAAAAAAAAGTTGCATTAGTGTCACAAAAATGTCGGCAATGATGTAGGCCCTGGTGACCCAAAGGAAGCTCTGTGGACCAGCAGCATCACCTGCGAGCTTGTCAGAAATGCAGATGCTGGCCCCACCCCCCCAGATCTGTCTGATCACAACTTGCATTTTTACAAGCGCCCCAGTGACTTGCTTGCATGTTTGAGTCTAAAAAAACTGCCACAGTACCTTCCTTGGTCCCACATGCTGAGCTAAGTTGCTTCAGTCGTGTCCAGGTCTTTACAATCCTATGGACTGTAGCCCACCAGGCTCCTCTGTCCATGAGGATTCTCCAGGCAAGAACACTGGAGTGGGTTGCCATTTCCTCCTCCAGGGGATCTTCCCCACCCAGGGATTGAACCCAGGTCTCTTAAGTCTCCTGCACTGGCAGGCGGGTTCTTTACCACTAGTGCTACCTGGGAAGCCCCACGGGCTGGGTCTGTCCTCACAGCCATAAAGTCTCAGGGCACCAGCATGAACTCTGATCCCAGAAAAGGCCACATAGTATAGTAGGCTCCTGGAGAAGTCTGCAGCCCCCTGCCACCACCGCCTCCCCCCGCTCCCCCGCCACCCGCCACATGATGAATAGAGACAAGAGAGGCAACAGTCTAGCACAAATACTTTGCATGCCAGAAGGACCCTTTTCTAGATGGGCCTTCCCTGTGACAGAAAATGCCTAATGGCTAAGCTCTTCTATGGACAGCTGAAGGAAAGAAATGCTTAGGGTTTGCAAAAGCTGTTGTCTGGTCAAAGCACTTTAAACCCAAGTTATATCTATCATGTGGCTGTCCTTGTGAAAGATTCAGATAATGCCTCAGCAATTTCTCCACATGAGGAGCCAGACTGTCCGGAGCTGGAGAGCGGAAACCTGTTCTGAGTGAGTGTCGGTGGGGGAGGTGGCTGCCTGGACTCCACCACACACAAACCAGCGCTCCCTCACCTGCAGGGGGTGGGAAGGGAGAGGTGGACTCAGATGCTTGGAGCCAAACTGAGCCTAGAGAGGGGCCCTGGAAGGTAACATAGGAGGGGAAAGTCACAGCTCCTCTCCCTTGGGGTGGGGAAGTGAGTTTCCTGGCACCGAGGGTACAAAGCAGAAAGCAAATGTATATTTGATGACATTTCTCTGCAGGCAGCCTCTCTTCCAAAGAGCCAAGTCTGAATGAAGCCTGGTACCAAAGCAGAGAGAGGAAAGAGGATAGGGAACCTCCCAGAGAGGCTAGGAGAGCCCCTGGAAGTGCAGATGTTAATAAGACTCACTGTGATATGTACCATGCGTGCGCATGTGTGCTCAGTGGTATCTGAACTTGCGACCCCACACACTAACCCAACAGGCTCCTCTGTCCATGCAATTTCCCAGGCAAAAATACTTGAGTGGGAAGTAGGAAAGAGGTTCAAGAGGGAGGGGACATATGCATACCTACTGCTGATCCACGTTGATGTATGGCAAAAAAAAACCACAACAATACAATATTGCAAATCAATTATTCTCCAATTAAAAATAAGCAAATTAAGAATAATAAAGAAAACTGGAGTGCGTTGCCATTTTCTTCTCCAGCTGATCTTCCCCACCCAGGGATTGAACCCCAGTCTCGTGGGCCTCCTGCATTGGCAGGTGGGTTCTTACCAGCTGAGCCACCAGAGAAGCCCAATAGGCACCACGATTCTGTCCAATTTACCAAAATGTCCATCTGCCAGGCTCTTGGGAAAGGAGGCTCTGGGCCCAGCTGATCAGCCGGCAAAACAGTGAAAAAGAACTCAGTCTCTGCCCAGACCCATTACCATCCTAACGGCCTACTAACCTAACCAGACCCAGGAGAGTAAGAATGTAATCACTTCCTGTTCCCTGTTGAAAAGAAATTGAGTTGCCTCCATATAATGATAAAAAATGCAGCAAAAGGAGACAACTGATGCAATATCTGGAATAGATGAACCATTTTGGTATTTGCCATCATGTGGAAAGAGAGATGTAGGGATTTCTCTGGTGGTCCAGTGGCTAAGACTCCAAGCTTCCAAAGCAGGGAGCCCAGGTTCGATCCCTAGTCAGGGAAGTAAATCCCACACGCTGAAACTAAGAGTTCAATTGCTACAACTAAAGATCCTGCATGCTGCAACTAGGACCCAGGCTTGTTGTTCAGTGGCTCAGTCATGTCCATTTCTTTGCAACTCCATGGACTACAGCACACCAGGCTTTCCTGTCCTTTACTATCTCCTGGAGTTTGCTCAAACTCACGCCCATTCAATAGGACCCAGTGTAGCCAAATCATTTAACTAAAAAAATTTTAAAAAGAGAGAGATGTTCCCTAGACTGATCACGGAAATGGGATCTTGTGGATTTGACCCATAAACATAACTTTCTTCCTTTTAGGAATCAACATGCTTATATTTATCTTTTGAGTTATAACTACAAGTGCAAAAAATGTTTATCCTGTCAAACTGTGCTGCTCCATCAATACCACATGAGGTACTAAAAGGGGTCACTTTTGGCAGGCCTCAAAAGATGCTGAGAGTCACCCCCATCAGCCCGCCAGTCACCCCCACTGAATGCCACACTTGCTATTTGATCTGTCTGTCCCAGCCACTCAGAAGCTGCTGCAGCAGACAGAATGCTACAGAATCCATGAAGAGCCTCTTTCTGCCTCTCACACCAGTTCCTCCCCTTCTTTGGCCCTCTACTCCAAAAAGATTCTGTAGTTAGATAGTTTTCCTACCAGTAAGTCTTGTGTGCTGGAAACTGGAACAGTACAGGAGTCCAGAGAAGACAATCATGACTTCAAGTTCAGCCAGGGCCCACGTCATCATTCACATCACCAGGTAGACAAAAGAGTCCCAGAATCCATGGACTGCATCCATCAGTTCCACTCCTTCCAGATGGAGGGAGCTAAGATGACTTTGATCTACTAAGGAAAAAATATATATATGGAAAATCTAAGAGCATCAGAATGTAAAACTGGCGGAAACACACACAGACACCCACATGTACACCCATAATTTTTGCAGGAAAAAAAAAATCTAACTGTGATATTGGACTCAGTACAACTCCATTATCCAAACTTCGGCATGACGTCACATATTCAACTTGGCTCAGTGGTAAAGAATCCGTCTGCCAATGCAGGAGATGAGGGTTTGATCTCTGGGTCAGGAAGATCCCCTGGAGGAGGGCATGGCAACCCACTCCAGTATTCTTGCCTGAAGAATCCTATGGACAGAGGAGCCTGGAGGGCTATAGTCCACAGGGTTGCAAAGAGTTAGACATGACTGAGCATGCACACACCAGACAGAAGACCCTCAAAGACAGAGCTGGAGGAAATGTTCAGATCTATCTGTGACCACCTAAGTGGCAATGCTCCAGGCAGAGTACGGTAGTGTTTTGGTCCAGGTCTCACAGCCAAGCAAGGTTCAAACACAAGGGCATGTGACTCCTGACTGGGAGCAACTATTCAGGGGTTTCCTAGACCATGTGCTGCCCTACTTCACACTTCATCCTGCAGGAATCAAGAAATGGGGCTGCAGAGGGCACTTCCCATCAATACCCAAGGGAACCTCATCTCCAAGAGGACAAGGAGTTCCCTCAGAAGATCCTGAATTCCTCTGAGAGAAGGATCAGGAAGAATAGATCATCTCAACCAGAGGGCTGTGATAACATTTTGAAAATGACTTACTTTCTCCAAGTGGCACAGGTGGGGAAAACAGGCAACTGATTTGTTTCATGCAAACATTCTTCCACTGATCTTTGGTGAACACGTTAGGGTTTTGTTGTTGTTGTTGTTGCTTTTGTTTTTTCCAACACTGTAATCAACTTCAGCACTTTCATCATTTCTATCAACAAGTTCTCAAACATGAATATAAAGTGGAGCTGGAGTCCCTATTAAACAATCACTAGGTTAGGAGAAACAGCAGAGGGCTGGTGAATGTCATCCAAAAGCAGTGCACAACCGACTTTAAAATATGCCTCTGGGAACCTCCCTGATGATCCAGGGGTTGAGACTTTGAGCACCCAAAGCAGGGGGCATGGGTTTGATCCCTGGTTGGGGAGCTAGGATCCTGCATGCTGAGTGGCATGGCAAAAAAAAAAAAAGTAAAATATACTTATAATCACTACCATTTTAAGAGCTTTCTTTGTGTTTAGCATGGATATACGTGCTTTACATTTTACTACTTAATTCTCATTGGCAACTCTGCAAGGTTGGTTGTGTTGTCCCCAGTTTCCATATGGGGAAACAGACAGAGTTTAAGCGACTTTTGAAAAGTCACACAAGCTGTCTTCAAAAATAAATAAAGATGTTTAAGTGTTTTTACTCTCTATAGGCCTTCTACAAACAGAAGCAGTTCTTCTGAATTTCTGGCAATGTTTAGATGAAGGAAGCTACATCTTCTACATAGCTGAAAAATTACAAAAAGAGCCTCAGCCAATGTCATTTCTTATCAGAGAACGGAGATGTTTAATTTGCCCAGATTAACTCCTACAGGTTCTCCGCAGCCTGTTTCCAGGCAACCAACTGCAAAATGCTCTACTGGGCTAAAGAGGAGCCAATGGAAGCTTCTTTAAGAGTGTTATGCGCCTGGGAGGAAGCGATTGGGTTCGGAAAACAGCACAGCTGCTTTTGCAAAAGCATCCAAACTCATTCTCTGTAAAAGTGATCTACCTGCTTTTTCTCCATTCTGTCCCCATAACTGTGAAACTAGTATTTACTAAAGAATTTAATAAAGCGGAACATGATCCTATGTCACACGCCTAAAACAGTTTGGGGTGTGGGGGTCTCTAATTAGGTGTGGCATCATCTCACTGTCTTAGCGTGCGTTGCACAATTACAACACCTCGGAGGGCCCCGTGGTGCTGCAGAGAAGCCCCCACGACACCACACTGAAAGTCGGGTAAGAGCTCAGCTTCAGGGCGATCTCGGAACGGGTCACAAACCACCCAGGCTTCCTTTATCCTCCTGAGTGGCTCACGTCGCCTCGGGACGGAATCCAGAGGACTCCCGCAGACCATCGGCCCCTCTCCACCTGCCCTGTACCCCTACTCTCCGAGTCTGGAAGGAAAGCCGCGCCACTTCCCCGGGAGACCCAGGGCCACCGACCGGGAGTGGAGGAAGCGGCTGGGAGCTGTCCATGGTGGCGCCGCGCCTGGGCACGCAGAGCCGCCGGCTCCCGCCCCCGGGCGCGCCCGGGATCACGCTCCAGACCGCCGGAATGGAGAGACAGACTCGCTCCCAGCCTGCAGCCAGGCACTGGCTCACACATCAAAAGTTCCGTTTTAAAAGGGTTTTCTCACCTGTGGGCAGCCTTGGCTGCACGAAGCAGGACTCAGGACCTCAAACCCGGCTCCTGGCGGCGCGCCTGGGACGGCCGTAGTGTTGGACCCTTGGGGAACCGCGGCGGTCTTGAGAGCGCGGACAGCGAGTCTGCGGCGGAAGACCTCGGCGCACTGAGCTCCTTTCTCAAGAGCACATGCGTCCCTCCGGCTTCACTCCAGACTGTCTCTGGCCCTGGTTCCCACAGCGGCGAGCTGGAGACCTGGCCACGGCCCTGGCCTGGGCTCCGCAAGGTCCCTGTCTTTATTCCCAACCTTATTTGACCTTTCTTGGAGCTGACATTCCTCTCCAGGGGCTGCTGAACCCTCTTGTAGCGATGCCAGGTTGGGCGTCGTAGTCTAGACATCAGCAGGGGTCCTCCTGTCATCTAACATTCAATTAACCTCCACCGGTCTTGTGCCAGAGCGATGCTGGATGCCTCACGCCGTCGGGGAGAGCGCGCGCGGCGAGGCAGCAGGAGGCGGAGGGGAAACGAGAAGGAAGACAGTGCTCAAAGCCGAACAGCAGGGCGCAGACCTGTCGCCAGGTGCGCGCCCACCAGTGCTCGGTGTGAGCCGACTCCCTGTGAGCTGGACTCCGCGATCTGACCCTCGGAGCAGTCACTCCTCGACGAGACACTTCGGGGCGCAAGTATCTCCCCGGAGACATTCAGAACCGGGGAACTCTACAGAAAACGGGGACCTGCTCCCCGCCGGATGCGCTCCGAGGACACTGGCGACCCCCGGCACCTGCTCCTTGCAAAGTCTCACACGACCTCAGAGAAATCCCACAGCGGACGTGTGCCCATCAACAGACACGTGGACAGACAGACGAACAGACAGCACAGCACAGACTGGACAGACAAACAAGCCCATGACGCGGTGCGTTTTCCCTAACACCGGTGGAGGCGCCGAACCCCCCATCTCCCCTCCCCTCTGAGGCTGGGCAATCCGCACAGCCCCGGCGCGTCGAGCCGGCCCGCTTACCTCTGGGTCGGTAGCCGAGACACTCTCACACCTCGCGGGCCAGAAGCGCCGCGGTCAGAGCGGTCGGGTGGCACACTGACCGGCCTGGTTATGTCCCGGGACTCAGGCAAGCCGAGTGGTAGTTCGTCCGGGAAAGCGGGGTTCAGCCCCTGACCGCGCTCAGCTCCGCCGGCTCCGCGCGCCGCTGGCCCTCGCCAGGCTCAGCCGGGGTGCACCGCTCTGCGCTCACCCGCGCTCCCCGGCCGCCCGCCAGAGCGGCGGCTTTTATAGAGTGCTGCCTGCTCTTCAGCCGGCCGCGCCAGGCTGGCTCCTCCCCGGGGCCCCTGACGCCCGCGCGCCACCGACCCGCCCCCCGCCGAAGCTCGCCTCCCCCTTGCCCAAGTCGGGCGGGGGCCCCGGGCCCCGGCCGGACCCGGGCGGGCTCTGGCGGCCGCTCTGGGAGACGCAGACCCGAGCCCGCGGAGCCCGGGGGAGCCCGGGCGCGCGGAGCCCGCCAGCGGCGGCGGCAGCAGCCAGATGAGGGCGCTGGAGCCCAGGACACGGGAGGAGCAGCAGCGGCTGGCCGCGGAGAGCCTCTTCTCTGCGCTCAGAGGGTTTGGGGTCTCGGTGCGTAGGCCTGAATCCCCACTCCAAACCAGCTAGGGGAGAGGCTCTCTTGGAGAAAGCCTAGCGCCTAGCACAGAATCGCGGAGAGATGAGGTTCAGGGTTATTAAGTCTCAGAATCTTTTTTCTTTCCTAATCTTATCAGGGTGTAATAGGGAAGAACAAACCTGAGTCCGTATTAGATGTGTTTCTTTTGCTTTAACCTTTGTATTCTGTTGCTTTAACAGTGTTGCCTGTAGCCTGAAATATAAAGGATAGCCCATTCTCAAGGCTCTGACCTTTGAGGATAACACTTGTTCTTGCATAGAGAGAGAAAAAGTTTCAGAAGAGAGAGTAACATTTGTCTTGTTGGAAGTTTATAGGAACACTGTGACCCGATTTCAGCGGACAAAGATTACTGTATCAAGACATTTGCAACCAGCAACCTTGCCCTTTCCCTCACCTTGCCTTTAAAAATGCTTTGCTGAAACTCTTCCCGGAGTTCCAGGTTTTGAGGTTCTGCAATAGACTTTTTTTGCACCAAATTCCGACATTTCGGTTTGCTTGGCCTCATTGTGTGTTGGGCACACAAGCTTGCCTTTGGTAAGGAGAGGGTGGCTTTAGAAAGAGATCCTAGTATAAGATTAAGCAGTTGCTCCAAGTGGAAGACCCGTGGGCTTTTCCGTCAAAGAGATCTTGATTTGAAACCAGAGTCAGACACGCTAGGTATGTGACTGAGGACCGGGATCTTATCACTCCCTGGTGGCTCAGACGGTAAAGAATCTGCCTGCAATGCGGGAGACCTGGGTTCCATCCCTGGGTCAGGAAGATCCCTTGGTGAAGGGAACGGCAACCCACTCTAGTTCTCTTGCCAGAAGAATCCCATGGAAAGAGGAGCCTGGTGGGCTACAGCCCATGAGGTTGCAAAGAGTCAGACACAACTGAGAGAATAACACTTTCACTTTCACAGGGATCTTAACCTCCCTGGCCTCAGTTTCTTCATCAGGAAAACGCGTTGCTTCCTTACCAACTCATAGGATGTGAGGAAACAGTAGTGCAGGTACCTAGTTCACAGCAGGTCTTCAGTAAATTAAACTCCTCCCTGCATGTGGGGGAGAGCTCTCTACCTTTGACTGGACAGACCGAGGCCCTCCAGGGTCAGATCAAAAAGGCACAACTGGTCTACATATTTCCCTGCTGGAAGAAACAGTCCTAGTGGAAAGAGCCCATAACAGGGCCCTAGGGCACCTGGCATCTTCTCCCAACTCAGCCACTAACTTGCTTTGTGGTTTGGAGTCATCCATTCTCCTTCTCTGCTTGCTGTACCTCCTCCACTTTCCTGGAGCTGACAGCTCAGCCACTTACCTGGTGGACTGGAGTCCTCCTTTCTCCCTTCCCTTCCAGCGCAACGTGAGAACTGACTCTGCAGGTACGGTTCTCATTCTAGGCAGCACACATCGCACTGTGAATCCATGTCTGGGCTTTGAAGTCAGACAGAAGCTGCTGGACTCTGTGTCTGTGTTTTCTGCACTGGGACAGAAGCCTTAATTACCTGGCTAAACTAGGGAAGCAATGCCTTGCCTCTCTAGACCTTTCTCAGAAGACTGATCTTGACCATCCCTAGGTCCCTTACCAGGATTCTCAGCCTTTCTTGACAGGTAACAGGCTGGGTACTATGGCAGGTTCTCCCCCTCCCCGCCTCTCCCCCACCCAGCCTTTCCTTTCCAGCAAATTTAGATAGAATGTACCCAAGGGCCCCTGCATCCCTTCCTTAATTCTTGATTTCTTTTCTTTCTTAATAAGATCCCCCAGACACCAGGCATTTGGAGAATGCTGAGCATTTAGTGCAAATGGAGACCTTGGACCAGCCTTGAATCACTCTTGCTTAAAGCAGTTAGAGTGATAAGCAGGCTCCCCCCCACCCCCCGCCCCCCTTCAGGAGAGAATAGATTTGAGACCTGCATGACACGAGGTCTCTAGTGAGACGCCTGTACCACAGGCCTCTGAGAGATGAAGCTAGTAAAGGAGGATTCCTGTCTGCTGATGGGCTCTGAGAAGTGCTTAGTCATGTTTTCTCAAAGCTCAGAAATGCCCAGCACATTCCTCAGTGTCCAGCTTTCTTTATCACAGACTGATGCCCCTGGGGAAAGAGCAATGCTGATGAATTACAAACAGGCTCTGCGTGTCTTAAACCAGATTCTCCAGCCAGAGCTCCATTCAGCACTTCCACTCAGCACTCAGTGATGGACGGGGTATGTGGGCAGTTCTGTTTTTGGATGAATGTTGGCAGCATGACTCTGACATAATTACTACCCATACTTTCCTCAATCTAAGGTCTTGTTCTTATAAATGCAGGCACAGGAACTGGTCAAGGAAGGCCATGCTGGGTTTTCTGGTTCATGTCAGAATCCCCCAGCAAAATCTCCAGATAGGGAAGAAAATAATCTTTTTTATTTATTAAAAAGAAAAAAAATTTTTTTTGGCCTTGATGCATGTGGGATCTTAGTTCCCTGACCAGGGATTGAATCCATACCCCCTGCATTGGAAGCATATAGTCTTAACCACTGGACCACCAAGGAAATCCCAGGAAGTAATCTTAAATGGTATGAGTCCATCCAGAAAGCCTGCTGTTCCTCCACGTGCATCTACCTCCAGCCTACCTTTCTCAGGGGAGGTGAAGCCTCCTCCACCACATCCTTATAGTAGAATGGTCTGCCTGCTTGCTGCTCCCATAAGCTGCCCAAGTCTGGTATTTTCAGTCAGCTGGCAGGACTCTGGCCAGCAAAGCTAGTCCTTGCTGCAAAAGCAGCCTGCCTGTGTGACATTTAAAAGCCGGCCACAGCTGTGGCTTCATCCTTCAAGCACCACTGCTGGTTTTCCCAGGCAAACAGTGGACAAATCTGGGGCAACAGGGGGGCATGGAGAGTTGGGAAGAAACTAGGGTAAGGAGTAAGTGCTGTCAGTTCAAGGCTTCCCCACAAGAAAATCCCACTCAGGGACACCAGTCCTAATTGTTGTTGTCGTTGTTCAGTTGCTCCGTCTTGTCCGACTCTTTGTAACCCCACAGACTGCAGCATGCCGGGCTCCCCTGTCCTCCACTAGTTCCTGGAGTTTGCTCAGACTTATGTCTATTGAGTCAGCGATGCCATCCAACCATCTTGTTCTCTGCTGCGCCCTTCTCCTCCTGCCCTCAATCTCTCCCAGCATCAGGGTCTTTTCCAGTGAGTCAGCTCTTCACATCAGGTGGCCAAAGTACTGGAGCTTCAGCTTCAGCATCAGTCCTTCCAATGAATATTCAGGGTTGATTTCCTAACTTTAAAATTTCCTCTAACAGCGATCACAAATAATGGGCACTTTTAAATTCTACCAACAGGGGTCGCCCTTGGACACTGAGCCTGAAGCTGGCATGCTGCTGCTACTGATAGGTCACTTCAGTCGTGTCCGACTCTGTGCAACCCCATAGACAGCAGCCCACCAGGCTCCTGTGTCCCTGGGATTCTCCAGGCAAGAATACTGGAGTTGGTTACCATTTCCTTCTCCAGAAGCTGGCATGGAAAAGGGGGAATTGCCAGTCCTGGGCCCTGGGGCCAGATTTCCAGGACTCTTAACTGCTCAGTTCCTATTTCCTTGGATGCAGATGAGGTTGCCCAGCTGAGAAGAGACAAGTACTGTTTTTCTGGTGAGTGGAGGTCCACACTGGAATTTGAGATGGGAAGTTCTAGAACACTGGCCAACCACTTAGGAGCTGGATAGATTTCTACATCTTCCTCTTCGATGTCATCATTATCATGCAGAAAGAACATGCTTTCCTGTGTTTTTCTCTGTCTAAAAAATACATATAAACTTTATGTGTGTACATGATGTTTTCCTATCACTTAGTTCTTTTTCATAAATGCAAAAATCATATATATTCTTTGCAAAATAGCAAACAAAAAGACTTTGTAAATTCAGAAACTGAACAAAGGAGAAATCACCTAACTGCAAATATTATGTGTATAATTGAGACATTACAAAAATCTTAGAAAACACAAAAAAGCCCAAGGAAAAAATATCACTTCTATTCAAAGATCTTCTCTGTTAACTCATAGTATATAACCAAGTACTCTTCCATAGATTAGTTATATATACAGATGTACAAATATGTACATGTGTGTATTGTGTTGGCCATAAAGCTTGTTTGGGAACCCATTCTGGCCAACCCAATAAATATTCCATAAGTAGTTCAATGTTAAACTCAAAATTTTTCTCTTCCATCAGGTCACATATCCTGGGAGAGAAGGAGCAGAGTCTCCCAAGTTCACCCTTCTACCTACAGTGTGTATGTGCGTTTAATTGCTGTTCAAACATGACCTACTTTTTCACCCCCCATGGACTGTAGTCCACAAGGCTTCTCTGTCCATGGAATTTTCCCAGGCAAGAATACTGGAGTGGATTGCCATTTCCTACTCCAGGGGATCTTTCTGACCCAGGGATTGAACCCATATCTCTGTGTCTCCTGCACTGGCAGGCAGGTTCTTTACCAGTACTGCCACCTGGGAAGCCCTTTACTTACCTATAATGTCCAACAGAGGGTTGGTATATAAGAAGTGTTTACACTGTAAATGAATGAATACACAGATGGAACTTTTTTATTTGTATTGTTTTGTTGGCTGTGCCATGCAGCTTGCAGGATCTTAGTACCCCAACCAGCGACTGAACCCTACAGTCAAAGCCCCGAGTTCTAACCACTGGACCAGCAGGGTATTCCCCAGATGAACATTTTTAATTAAAATGGTATACACACAGTTGATAGAAAAAGAGACCCAAATAGTTCGTAAACATTTGCAAAGAGACTCAACTTTGCCCATAAACAAAGAAATGCAAAGTAGTGCTATGTTGAAATCCCTATTAGATTGGCAAAAATTCAAGTGTTTGATGATACCACTTTTGTTGGGGTTGGGGTGAGGTTGGGGAACAGAGCCTTGCCTCATACCTGGCTGATGAAAGCTCCATTTAGTACAACCTCTGAGGGCAGTTGGCCAAGATTTTTGAGAATGTACATAATATTTGACTCAGCAGTTCCACTTACAGGAATTTATCCTATAGCTAGAGTTGCACCATGTGTGAAATGACATGTACAGAGTTATACATTGCAGCCCTATTTGTAATCACAAAAAATTAGAAACAGCCTCATTGTCTAGTGGTAGGGCTACCTAACATGTTACATTCAAATAATAGAAAGTTGTGTAGTCACTGAGTTGTATCCAACTCTTTGCAGCCCCATGGACTGCAACCTACCAAGCTCCTCTGTCCATGGGATTTCCCAGGCAGGACTTCTGGAATGGGTATTGTGTTGGCCATAAAGCTTGTTTGACCCAGGGAACAAACCTGTGTCTCCTCCTCCATCACTGCCTGAATGCATATTAATTACTTCACTGTAACATCAGTTGGGCTTCCCAGGTGGCACTTGCAGTAAAGAATCCACCTGCCAATGTGGGAGACCCAGGTTCAATCCCTGGTCAGGAAGATCCCCTGGAGAAGGAAATGGCACCCCGCTCTAATATTCTTGCCCGGAGAATCCCATGGACAGAGGAGCCTGGTGGGCTACAGTCCATTGAGCCACACGGAGTAGGACACGACTGAGTGATGGAGCACAGAGCATAGGGACAGCAAACGTGACTGACTTGTCATGGATCTTGGGATGTTTGGGACCTTTCTCCAATGACCAATGAATTCATTTTTAATTCTCATAATGCCACTGGGAGCAGAGTGTGTTTAGTTGACAGCCCCATGTTTACATTTCAGGATCATTAGAGCACTACTCAAAGAGATCTCTTCATCTCTTTTCTGCAGGGCAGACGTGAAGCCACTCCTCATGACTCAAATGTTGCTGCCTGTCAGCTCTCCCCGATCCTGGGTTCTCCTGGAAGCTTGTAGAGAATTCTGTTGTGGAATCACAGCACCATGCGTGTTTGCTTCCCTCTCATCCTTTTCCTCCCCTTCTTCTTCCTTCCTTCCTCAGCTGTGAGCTCTGAGGACCAGCCATGCATCTTACTCTTCCCTCTGTCCCCAGACTAACACAGTGACAGACTAGATGTCTGAGTAGATGCTCAGCAGATGCAGTAATAAGCAAATAGCATTTCTCCAATGAGATTCAGAGAATACTCCCAAAGAGAAACTCCTGGCCTGGGAAACAAATATGTATAGATAAAATGGCACTTGAATACTCCATGAAATTCCTAGACAGCCAAGACAAAGGGTTTGATTTTGCTTTTACTGCTAATACCCTTAGCTACAACATGTATACCTCATCGTTTCAATGGCAACATAATAAACACATTTGGTGTGTTTTTGTATGATGCCATGAAATCTTTTGCCTTCTTTCCAAAAGTATGGAAAGTACTGCAAAGCCTCATTCTACTGAAAATGGGCACTGTTGTTCATGGTGTCCACAAACTGTTAATGTGGCTATATTGAGAATACAGGTTCTGCTTCTATTACTGTAAGTTTATTGCAGTGGTGACAATGAGATCTGTTAACATATCACAAGCCTCTTCAATATTAGAAAAGATGAAGGAATAAATAGCAATGTACTCGCTATATTTAACTTCTAGGGTCCTAAAGTAAATGGCTTGAGAAAACTGGATCCCCAAGATTACAAATTTGAATTTGGAGTTTGGAAGTGTGTCGGTATTCCATTGGAGATCAAAGAAGCTGAACCGAAAGAACTGTGACCTGGCCAACGTGACAGCTGTGGGCCGGGCATCACTTCTTTTTGAAAGGGCTCTCTTAGCTTGACGATCATGACTTTGGTGGAACTAAGGTGACTGACAGTGAAAAGAATTGGGACGTGAAATTCCTTAAAAAATCATTGACGATTTTGTTTATGTTACACACGTTTACACTTTCTGCAGGAAAAAGAAGAAAGAACAGTGGTGTGGGAATGGACTACATGTTAACTGCCACTAAATCAGTTGTTCTTGGGCAATTCTCTTTACCTAGATCACCTCTTATATAAAAATGCAATGTGTGTGTGTGCTCATTTGCTCAGTGGTGTCTGATTCTTAGCAACCCCAGGAACCCACCAGGCTCCTCTGTCTGTGGAATTCTCCAGGCAAGAATACTGGAGGGGGTTGCCATGTTCTTCTCCAGGGCCTCTTCCCAAACCAGGGATTGAACCCACACCTCTTGCACCTCTTCCATTGGCACGAGGGTGCTTTACCACTGAGCCACCTGGGAAGCCCAATAAAAATGCAGGTAGGCGGGCTAATCTGGATGTTACAGACTGACACCCTGCAGCCCCCAGGGCTCCGGGGGTGACTCATTTGGCCCTGCAGGGGTGTATTTGTCATAATAACAACTGCCTCTTCACACCCCCACTTCTCTACCCAGTACTGCCTCATACCTGGCCCACTGTATGCATTCACGATGCTCTCTGCCCCTGTAAGTGTCAGCAACTGTCATCTCTGGACTAAACACATGGGATGCTGGAGAAAGAGGTGTCGATGCTATATCTGAAGCAAAAAGCTGGATTTGTTGTTTGTGAGGGCAGGAGGACAGAGAATTAGATAGCTGGATGGCATCACTGACTCAATGGACATGAGTTTGAGCAAACTCTAGGAGATGATGAAGGACAGGGAAGTCTGGTCTGCTGCAGTCCATGGGGTCGCAAAGAGTCAGACACGACTCAGCAACTGAACGACAAAACACAGTAAACTATGGATTTCTTAGTGAGCGTCTGGGAAGCGTGAGGCTGGGGATTAGTGGACTCTTAACAGTGGGAGTATTCAGGCACTAAGCGACCTTTAGCAAAGGAAGCCAGGTCACTGGAACAAGGCTGTCCCTGATTGGCTGGCCCTCCGAAGCATGTGTACTGACCGGAGGAGGCTGTCAGTGATGAATTGGGACAGCTTTAAAACCTGTTCCCCTGCTACTTGTTCCAGGAGCCAAAGAACAAGGAGTCTTTTCCTGAACTCCTCTCAGTAGGACCCCTTTTGGATTTAAACATCAAATAATCCAGCTCAGAGATCTGCAAAATTTGTGTGTGCGTGCTTAGTCACTCAGTCGTGTCTGAGTCTTTGCAACCCCATGGACTGTAGCCTGCCAGGCTCGTCTGTCCATGGAATTCTGCAGGCAAGAATACTGGAATGGGTTGCCATTTCCTCCTCCAGGGGATCTTCCTGACCCATGGACAGAACCCGAGTTTCCTACACTGGCAGGCAGTTTCTTTACCACTGAGCCACCTGGGAAGCCTTTCAAACTTAAAATGAAGCAAATCAGATCCCCTGGAGGACTTGTTAAATAGGCTGTTGGGTCCCTCACCTGCAGAGTTTTTGATTCTGCAGGTATGGGATGGTGTCAAGAATCCACACTTCTGATGAGTTCGCAGGTGATGGTGACATTGCTGGTCCAGGGACCACACTTTGAGAACTACTGATCCAGCAGTGTAGGATTTGAAGGTAATCAAAGAAAATATTTAGAGGGTTTCCTTGGCGCTCAGTGGTAATGCAGGAGCCTCAGGTTCGACCCCTGATCAGGAAGATCCCCTGGAGAAGGAAATAGCAACCCACTCCAGTATTCTTGCCTGGAAAATCCCATGAACAGAGGAGCCTGGAGGGCTATATTCCATGGGGGTCTCAAAGAGTCAGACATGACAACAACAGAATATTTAGGGACTACCCTGGTGGTCGTGGTTAGGACTCTGTGCTTCCATTGCTGGGGGCCAGGGTTCAACCTCTGGTTAAGAAACTAAGATCCCACAAGCTGCATGGCATGGCCAAAAAAAATTTTTTAACTGAAAAAAAAATTATATATATAAAGGTTGCAAAGAGTTGGACATGACTTAGCAACTAAGCAACAACAGCAACAATATATATACTTAACACAATATGATACTAGGGAGCCTAAGAATTCTGTAAATGATTTTATAAAATGGTTTTTAATCACAGCCATATCTATGTACCTTTGAAAACTAATGGTAAATATATAGGAGAAAGATAATACTTACTCCTGCTAAAGTTAATGACTAGAAAATATGAATTCCAGGACATATTGTAGAAACTCTGTCTCATCCTTCCCCCCTCCTTTCTCTTCCCTCTCCTCCCCACTCTGAAGGTGTGGTCCATCCTGTCCTGGGGGATCCTAGACCTGATAACTTCCCAAGGAAACTCCAGGCCGCAGATGGTAGTTTAACACATGAACTTCTGGTTGAGGTATGAGTCACATTAGTGCTGCTAAGCTGCTACAGTCACTCTGACTCTTTGTGACCCTCTGGATCATAGCCTACCAAGCTCTGTTTCTTATAGAATGTTGTCCAAGGGATTCTTCAGGCAAGAATACTGGGGTGGGTTACCATGCCATATTAGTAAACTGATGTACATCAGAAATACAAGGGGCAAGGAAGCTTACAAGATGATGGGGAGAGGCTGGCTGACTTTAGAAACTCTTTCATGCACTCAAGGAGAATGGCCCCTCTTTGTTTCAGTGTAAGTGCCGGGTGATATCAGGTTGTTCTGTGTCTTTGAAGATAAGCCATGCTGCTGGCAGGATACACACTGTCCTCAGAAGGAGAGCCTGGCACTCTCCTGAGTTTACACTCTTACCTTCTGGTGGGGGTTGGTGGCGGGGAGGGGGTTGTTCAATGTAAGTGTATGAGAGAGAATTCAAAACACTTTGTGCTTCTGGAGAGGAAAATTTTTACGAAGAAAATTCTTATTAAGGAGCAAAAGCCCCCAGGGATTCTATTCTACACAAAAGCCAGTGCTCTGCGTGATATGGAGAGTGAATAGAGACTCGGCACACACTGAATAATGCTGCCATGTACCCACATCTTCCCGGGAGGATTTTACTAATGTGTTCACGCGCAAAATTCTTTCAGGAGAGACCACAGTGTTCTATTTCTACAGCTGATAAGAGCTGGTATTTTTATTGAGAGCTCAGTACGTTCTTTATACAGTCCTCACCTCAGTGTTATGATGTAAATCCTAAGTCACTGTCATTTTACAAGCAAGGAAACTGAGGCACAGAGAGGGCACACTGTGTCCCTGTGACACAGGGAGAAGGCGGTGGAGCCGAGACTCAGGCTCAGGCAGGGGGAGTCCACACATGCAAGCTGAACCCAGAGGTCATCAACATCTCAAAGGCCTAAAGACTCCATCCCTTTAATTACCTTCTCGGTTGTCTCTCGTTTCCTTTGGAACACATTGTGATCTGACTTTTTCATGTGCTCACCCACTACTGTCTGTCTCCCCTCCTAGCAGAGAAGCTGCAAGAGGACGAGGGCTTTGTCTGCTCACTGCTACATCCTTAGAGCCAAAAACATTTGTGAAAGGAAGGAAAGGAGGGAAGGAGGAAGGGAGGGAGGGAGAAGGGCAGGGAGGGACCGGAGGAGGGGCAGAACAGATTCTGTGTATGAGTCTGCTTGGAAATGAACCTTGACAAAGGAATGCCTGTTATATTCTGTTTTTTTTTTTTTTTTTTTTTTTTTTCCTATGGACTGCTAGTTGTGCACTGAGTGATCTTGTTGTTTTATTTTTATTAAAGATTTTTTTGATGTGGACCATTTCTAAAGTTTTTATTGAATTTGTTACAATATTGCTTCTGTTTTATGTTTCTGGCTTTTTAAACACGAGGCGTATGGGATCTTAGGTCCCCAACCAGGGATCGAACCAACACATTGGAGGTGAAGTCTCAACCACTGAACTGCCTGGGAAGTCCCGGTCTTGTTTTTAAAGAAAAAACCCCATCAGTTTCTTGCACTGAAAAGAACAGAGCTCACCTTTAAGGCGACAGCAGGCAGTCCAGAGGGAGCAGCACCACCCAGCTGCATCCACCTGCCCTTTGTGTGCATCTTCCTCTAGGTCACCCTGAGACCCTGGGGATGCTGGTGGGGCTGTGTATGTGTGTCGGAGCGGGGCGGGGGTGTCCCAGGCTTCCTTCCAGTATGTCAGGTGGGTCATCTCTGATGAGTGGGATGAGCAAAGCAGGAGAGAGAAGACAAGAGCCTCTCATCTTTCTACTTTAAATACTCCTGTATTGCTCGAATCCCACCCCTGCCCATGGGCATGTGTTATTTCTAGACTGACACACAAGCAATAAACAATATCAAAAGAAGAATTTGTAAGGCAGGAATTGGCAAACTACAGCCCATGAGCCAAATCTGGCCCACCACCTGCTTTGTAAATCAGGTTTTCTTGGAACACAGGCCCACCCCTTCATTTACATACTGGCTATGGTTGCTGCTGCTGCTAAGTCACTTCAGCCGTGTCCAACTCTGTGCAACCCCATAGACGACAGCCCACCAGGCTCCCCCGTCCCTGGGATTCTCCAGGCAAGAACACTGGAGTGGGTTGCCATTTCCTTCTCCAGTGCGTGAAAGTGAAGTCACTCAGTCGTGTCTGACTCTTTGCGACCCCATGGACTACAGCCCACCAGGCTCCTCCATCCATGGGATTTTCTAGACAAGAGTACTGGAGTGGGGTGCCATTGCTTTAGTGCAACTATGGTAGAGTTCAAGGGTGGAGACGCTATGGCTCTTGTAACCAAAAAGATTTACTTTTCAACATTCTATAGGAAACATTTTCTGACACTTGATCTCAAATAGTTTCTTTTAAATTCCTTATAGTCTCCCCACCCCCACCCCCACTCCCCACCCCATAGAAACGAGACACAGAGAAATAAGTTAACAGAACTGGATTCTTTCTGTCTACTAGGAAGGTAGTGTGTGCTAGTTGCTCAGTCGTGTCTTACTTTTGTGACTCTCAGTCGAAAAAAAACCTTTCTTAGCATTTCTAGGAATACAAACATCTGTCTGTATATCTGAAAAGACTTAAATGAGCTGAGCGTCAGGCACAGTAAGCTGATTGACTACTGTACTTGACTTTTCCTTCAAGCACCCGATAATACTTAGCCTATAATACATTTATCTGATTATTGCCTGTTTTCCCACTGCTACCAGAATGTAAGTTTTACTACTTTAGGGATATAGGAAGCATAATTTATTTATAAGGAGCTTGATATTTAAGCCACCTAAATATTTGGGGTTATTGGCATTGATGACATTTATTGATTTCTTCTTGTGGTTTTGAAAAAAAAAGTTTAATGTATTTTGAGTCTACTTATTAAAATAATAATGAAGCAAAAGCTCATTACAGTTTCTTCACGTAAAAGTAATATAGTAAAAAGTAAAAGTAAATAAAATAAAAAATAAAAGTAAAAGTAAAAAGAGTATCTGTTTGGCAAAATATGTCATGAAGACAATAAAAAGCACGCCTGCATGCTCAGTCATGTCCAACTCTTTGTGACCCCATGGACTGTAGCCCACCAGGCTCTTCTGTCCATGAGGCTCTCTAGGCAGAAATACTGGAGTGGGTTGCCATTTCTTCCTGCAGAGGATCTTTCCCACCCAGGAGTTGAACCCATGTCTCTTGTGTATCCACACTGAGCAGGCGGATTCTTTACTAACTGCGCCACCTAGAAAGCCCAGACAATAAAAAGGTAAGGAACGAACTGGGAGGATATATTTGCATAATGTGAAAGTAAAGGATTAGTACAGGAATATATAACCACCTAGAAAAGAGAGAACTCTGTCAGAAAAGTGGACCAGAGTCATGCCCAGACATTTTACATGAAAGAACTTGCAAAAGGCCCATGTGTTTCTAAAAGGTTGCTTATTGTCATGCATAATCAGGGAAGTACTATTTCACATCCACTGTTTAAAGCAAAAATTCACAAAGTCAGAGGATGTCAAATGTGAATGACTTGGAACGTCCTTGGCAGTCCAGTGATTAAGACTTGGTCCTTCCAGTGCAGAGAGTGTGGGTTTGACCCCTGGTGGAGGAACTAAGATCCCACATGCCCAGTGGCATGACCAAAAAAACTGTGTGAATGACTGGCACTTCTATCCAGTTGATGGGAGGGAAATCGGTGCTCTTCCTCTGGAAATGACTTGACATTACTTAGTGAAGCTGAACAGACAGATCCCGTACAACTCTGTACTACTCAAAAAGGAGCCCTGTGATCGGCATCGCCTGGAAGCCTCCTGGAAATGCAGAATCCAGGTCCTCATCATGGACCTATGGAGTCAAGATCTGCCTTGAGATGCCCACTGGAGGCCCCTGGGGAGCTTTCAAAAGCCCAGAGGCCTAGGTGGCACCCAGACTGGCTGTAATCTCAGGGTGGGACCTGGGCAGTAGCATTTTAAAAAGCGTCTCATCTCAACATATAACTAGGGTTAAGAAGCAGCAACCAGATGTCTCTCGGGAGAAACACAAAAGGATCTTTAATAGCTAGAATCTGGAAGATGACCAAAATGTCTACCAAGAGCAGATCTTACACATGCACACGCACGTGCACACACACACACACACACATTCTTACTGTAAAGAAAAGCAGGTGAGTGACTAATAGGAAATTCAGGATGGTGGTTACTCTGTGGGGAAAAGGCACATGATTGGAGGAGAATGAGGGAGAAAGTGAATTTTTAAGACCCTGGTAATATTTTTTCTTTTTTTTCTCCAGCCATGCCATGCAGCATGTGGAATCTTAATTCCCTGACCAGGGATTGAATCCACATCCCCTGCATTGAAAGCATGGAGTCTTAACCACTGAACCACTAGGGAAGTCTCCCTGCTAATATTCTATTTCTTTCTATTTTTATGTTCAGTAGTGGAGAATACTGGTGTTCCTTTCTTCCTCTTAAACTATAAAAATAGAGTTTATGCACTCCTTCGGATAAAATTTTAAAGTCTAAAAGATGTTTTAAGAGGGCATCTTTTACTATCCTTTCTTCTGAGTTGCCTTCTTCAAAGCACCTCACCCTTCCCCAGACCTCCTCTGCTGCTCTGCTCTGAGCTGGTTCTGTCCACCTTTGCTGAGATGTCAGGGCTGAGCAAATGGACCCACTGCTCTGCCCACCTGGATCTTTTTCAACCCAGAGATCCTGGCTCACTCCAGGTCCCATCTTAGAAAGTTCTGGATGGGCTCAGGACTTACACATGCCTCAAAGGCCCATCTAAGGAGCATCTGGGAGTCCCGGGAAGGGAACTCTAAAGGGCATTAAAACAGGAGGCAGTATCTGTGTGTGTCTGGAAGGCCCGGGCCCTCCCAACCTTCACACAGACAGAGCCAGACAGGGCCAGGTGTCAACAAGCCGGGACCGGCCAAATGGTAAGTCATTTAGCAGCAGAATAATGATTAAGCTATGACAGGGCAGACTGTCTTAAACTAGAGTTTTCAAAATGCTTTCTGGTTTGTTCTAAACCCAGCCTCAGCCATCTAGTTAATGAGTGGGTCCAAGACACCATTACCTCTTACAAAGCATTTCTACCTACAGAATCTCATCTGATCCCCTCATAACTGTGGTGGGGATTACTACCATTTTAGAGATGAAGAACAGGCTCAGGGCAGTTAAGAGAATTGCCCAAGGACTTCCTGGTGGCATGAGCTTACCTTGTGGCTCAGCTGGTAAAGAATCCACCTGTAATGCGGGAGACCTGGGTTCAATTCCTGGGTTGGGAAGATCTCCTGGAGAAGGGAAAGGTTACCCACTTCAGTATTTTGGCCTAGAGAACTCCATGAACTACAGTCCATGGGGTCGCAAAGAGTCCGACACTACTGAGCGACTTTTACTTTACTGGCAGCACAGTAAGAACCAACCTGCCAATACAGGGGACATGAGTTTAGTCCCTGGTCTGGGAAGATCCCACATATGTCAGAGCAACTAAACTCCTGCGCCACAACTACCGAGACCATGTACTGCAGTTAGTCTGTGCTCCACAATGAGAGAAGCCATGAGAAGACCACGCACCACAGCTAGAGAGTAGCCCCTGTTCTCTGCTACTAGAGAAACTCAGCAGTCAAAATAAATAGAATAAGCAAATTTTAAAATGTTTAAAATAAAATCCTTAAGAAAAAAGAGAGAGAGAATTGCTCAAGATCACACGGTTACCATGGCACAAAAACTCACAGCCAGGCCTGCTGTCTCCAAGATTCTTCCAATGGTCTCAGCCCCTTCTGGGTGTGTAAATGCTCCTGCACTCGACTCTCACACACCCAGAGATGCCCTCCTTGTGCAGAAGGCCCTGGCCAGCCCATGCCCTTCCTTGCCTGTACTTGCCTGCAGAATACATTCAAGCTCCTTAGTAACCTCTCCAAAACCTTCAGTCACAGTTCCTGAGATTCAAAAATATTGGCTTTAAAAGAACTTGTAGACATGACTCTCTAGTTCAGTGATGTCAGTCCTTCAAGAATCACTGATACCTTTGAGAATCTGCTGAAACTGTGGAACTTTCCCCAGAAAAATGCCCACAGACATCTCCAAGGGGCCATGAACCCCAAGACTCTTGTTGAGAATTGCAAATCAATGCTCTGTGATGACCTAGAGGGGTGGGATGGGGGTGGGTGGGAAGCAGGTTCAAGAGGGAAGGGATATATGTATACACATAGCTGATTCACACTGACGTACAGCAGAAACACGATGTTGCAAAGCAATTATACTCCAATTAAAAAAAAAAAGATTGCAAATCAAGAATTACAATTTTGGTGTTTTCTCCAAAAAGTTAAAATAGAAGTATCATACAATGAGAAACTCCACCTTTGGATATACCCAAAAGAATTGAAAGCAGGGTCTCCGATATACATATATGAGTATGATATATATGAAAATGGAGAAGGCAATGGCAGCCCACTCCAGTACTCTTGCCTGGAAAATCCCATGGACAGAGGAGCCTGGTAGGCTGCAGTCCATGGGGTCGCTAACAGTCGGACACGACTGAGTGACTTCACTTTCACTTTTCACTTTCATGCATTGGAGAAGGAAATGGCAACCCACTCCAGTGTTCTTGCCTGGAGAATCCCAGGGATGGGGGAGCCTGGTGGGCTGCCGTCTATGGGGTCACACAGAGTCGAACACGACTGAAGTGACTTAGCAGCAGCAGCATATATGAAAATGGGTATATATTCATAGCAGCACTATTCATAATAGTCAAAAGGTGGAAACAACCCAAATACCCATCAATGGATGAATGGATAAACAAAATGTGGTATACACATACAATAGAAAATATTCAGGCTTAAAAGGAAGGGAATGGAATGTTACGATATGAATCAACCTTGACAACATTCTATTAAGTGAAATAAGCCAGTCACAAAAGGACAAATACTATGCGACTCCACTTCGAGGAGGTACTTAGAGTAGCCAGATTCATAGAGACAGAAAGCAGAAGGGGATTTGCAGGGGCTGGGGGAGGGGAAATGAGGAGTTAGTATTCCATGGAGACAGAGTTTCAGTTTAGAAAGGTGAAAAGACTTCTGGGGTCGATGGTACTGAGGCTGCACAACAATAGGAATCCACTTAACGCTACTGAGCTTGTGCAGCCCAAACTGGCTACAGCCGTGAACTTTATGTTATATATATTTTCCTCTGGATGGGAGGGAATAGGGTGAGGTCTCCCTAGGTGGCACAGTGGTAAAGAATCCACCTGCCAGTACAGATGTAAGAGACTCCAGTTCGATTCCTGGGTTGGGAAGACTGCCTGGAGGAGGGCATGGCAACCCACCCCAGTATTCTTGTCTGGGAAGTCTCAGGACAGAGGAGCCTGAAGGGCTACAGTCCATGGGGTTGCAAAGAGTCGAACATAACTGAGCAACTTTCACATATACACATACACTTACTTTAGAACATTTGAACCAATTTTGTGCATGAAATTAGCAGTAAAAAAAAATTTTTTTTTTTTAGTTCTACCAGTTTACTGCTACCAACCCATCTCCCTCTACCCTCTTTAGTGTGCGTGGCACAGTCACATAACCCCATGGACTGCAGCCCACCAGTCTCCTCTGTCCATGGACTTTTGCAGACAAGAATACGGGAGTGGGCTGCCATATCCTTTTCCAAGCAGTAAAAATTTAAAGTGTCTTATTTATCCAAACCTTTGCCACGCATGGGTATTATAATTCAAATATTTATAGCACCTTATAATTTTCAGTTCAGTTCAGTTCAGTCACTCAGCTGTGTCTGACTCTTTGCAACCCTATGAACCACAGCATGCCAGGCCTCCCTGTCCATCACCAACTCCCGGAGTCCACCCAAATCCATGTCCATTGTGTCGGTGATGCCATCCAACCATCTCATCCTCTGTCATCCCCTTCTCCTCTGGCCGTCAATCTTTCCCAGCATCAGGGTCTTTTCAAATGAGTCAGCTCTTCGCATCAGGTGGCCAAAGTATTGGAGTTTCTTCAACATCAGTCCTTCTGTTAGGGGAAGCACACTGATTGAAACCACCCACCCTGGCCAGGCACCATAGTAACCATTTGCATGAGTTGTTTTATGACAGGAGATCTTGATAAGGAATACGGAACTAATAAGCCACTACCAACCAGAAGAGTTTGGGAAAGGTCTAAAGGAGACACTGCGTGTCCGTCCACTTCCCGGAATCCCTCTCGCTAGCATCCATCTTGGCTGAGCAATGCATGCGCCACCAGGAAAGACTCAGAATTAGAATGATTGGCCAAAGACCACCTGGAAACTAATCCCATCACCATAAAACCCGAGACTGAGAGCCACGTGGCAGAGCAGTTCTCCTGGGTCTCCTTACCCTGCTGCTCTCCACCCGAGTGCCCTTTCCCAATAAAATCTCTTGCTTTGTCAGCACATGTGTCTCCTTGGACAATTCATTTCCGAGTGTTAGACAAGAGCCCAGTTTTGGGCCCTGGAAGGGGTCCCCTTTCCTGCAACAAATGGTGACTCTGGTGGGACTCTTCTTTGCTGAGACTGACATCCTGACCACTCGGGGTACTCAGGGGCCAGCTTGCCTGCCCATGGACCAGACCGAGAGGCCGCAACTGGGACCCTTTTGTCCCTGGTCTCCTCCACGCAGACAACTGGCCAGAGTGCCCCGACTGGTAAGGAACAAGAGACTTTATTGACCTCTCTCCCCTTCCCTCTCCCTTTCCTCTCCTTAACCCTTCCTATCCTTCCCCGTTTTTCTAGTCCCCCAGTCCTGGACGCAGGAATCTTCTCAAAGGGCCCTCAGCCTGAGCTGAGGATTGGAGACTGATCACCTCCTCTTGGCAGAGAACTCGAATTCTGGTTCTGGTCTGGTCTAATTTCTGGTAGGGCCAAGTTCCAATCCTCCCTTCTCTGGAGACCCAGGGAAAAGTCCCATAACGCCTGGGTATCTGTAGGTGGCAGGAGACGTCTGTAAGGCCACCCCTTTCACCCCACCTCTCCCGCCTCCTCCCCCTTCTTCTTTCAACCTGGCTTCCTTTCCCCCCTTGAAATATTTGATGTTAGTACTTGGATCTGAAGTTCTGTGTCTCTATAGGAGGTTTTCTGAGAGACAGTATTCTTGTATTTAAGGGAGTGTCTGATGAGGACTGCCAGATTTATATGTGTGTGTTTTAACTCTGCGTCCCATATTGTGATTTTTGATGGCCATTTTGCTTTGTCTGGCCACCATTTGGTTTAGACCTGCCGCTATTTTGTTAGAACTTGATTTTCTTTCCCTATGCCTTCAGGAAGCAACAGTTAGAACTGGACATGAAACAACAGATTGGTTCCAAATAGGAAAAGGAGTGTGTCAAGGCTGTATACTGTCACCCTGCTTATTTAACTTATATGCAGAGTACATCATGAGAAACGCTGGACTGGAAGAAACACAAGCTGGAATCAAGATTGCCGGGAGAAATATCAATAACCTCAGATATGCAGATGACACCACCCTTATGGCAGAAAGTGAAGAGAAACTAAAAAGCCTCTTGATGAAAGTGAAAGAGGAGAGTGACAAAGTTGGCTTAAAGCTCAACATTCAGAAAACAAAGATCATGGCATCTGGTCCTATCACTTCATGGAAAATAGATGGAGAAACAGTGTCAGACTTTATTTTTTTCTGCTCCAAAATCACTGCAGATGGTGACTGCAGCCATGAAATTAAAAGATGCTTACTCCTTGGAAGAAAAGTTATGACCAACCTAGATAGCATATTCAAAAGCAGAGATATTACTTTGCCAACAAACGTCCATCTAGTCAAGGCTATGGTTTTTCCTGTGGTCATGTATGGATGTGAGAGTTGGACTGTGAAGAAGGCTGAGCACTGAAGAATTGATGGTTTTGAACTGTGGTGTTGGAGAAGACTCTTGAGAGTCCCTTGGACTGCAAGGAGATCCAACCAGTCCATTCTGAAGGAGATCAGCCCTGGGATTTCTTTGGAAGGAATGATGCTAAAGCTGAAACTCCAGTACTTTGGCTACCTCATGCGAAGAGTTAACTCATTGGAAAAGACTCTGATGCTGGGAGGGGACGACAGAGGATGAGATGGCTGGATGGCATCACTGACTCGATGGACGTGAATCTGAGTGAACTCTGGGAGTTGGTGATGGACAGGGGAGCCTGGCATGCTGCAATTCATGGGGTCGCAAAGAGTCGGACCCGACTGAGCGACTGAACTGAACTGATGCCTTGAGACCAGGGCTCTCAGTAACACATATCTAGACCATCCCTAACTCCTGACACTGAGGAAAAAGGAGAAAAAGACTTTAAAATTTTTATTTATTTCAACCTTTTTTTATAAACTAGTAAATTTTATATTGTAGTATCTAATTCATGACTAAACTTAGAAAATTAAGCTAGGTCTTGCACTGTGTCTGACTAAATATGTCATGGTATGTCTTTGAAGTTAATTGGTAATATTTTTGAAGTTAATTTGTAAATGAGCTCTATTTAATTGGCTTAAAAAAAGGTAAGTGCTTACAAATCACATAATTCTAAATGAAACAATAAATTCCAGGTTCATGTGAATGGGGAAATATTCAGTATTAAAAACCTGATATTAATGTTTGTTTGTTGACCTATCTAATAGAGACATGTCTTAGAGTAATTAACATTAAGTAGAATATTTTCATTGTACCTGTTTAATTAATATAAGTTAAATATTATATCTGTTACAAGTTTGTCAATAAGGAAATTACCTCGAGTGAAGAAACTTCTAAAAAACGTAAATGAGATATGAGCTTTCATATAAACTCTATTAAGAATAATTATTCTTTAGAAATATCCGTCTAAAATCGTCTCTCCAGATTGGCGTCACTTAAATTTCTAAGGGTTGTGCTAAGTGTGCTAAGTGTTGGAAGTCTATTGAATGGTTAGGTCATTTCCAAATAAAATAAGACTTTGAAACATTTACAACTAGTTAGATAAATTGATTTTGTTAGGAATGACACAGCCATAAGAAAACTAGTTAGAGCGAATTAGGTCCAAGATGGCGGAGCTGACTTTCATTAGCTCTTGAGCCTTGGTATTTACACCCACTGTGACATATCAGCAAGCTAAATGATACACCCATCGACATTGACGAAATCTGACCAAATGTTCTAAACCCTTTTAATTGATCTTTTTGATAAAACTTCCTAAATCGAATTCTTTTGAAGTTCCTTTGACCTCTAGCTAACTTTGGGGTGCTTCAGAGGGCCCCTGAAACATCCCAAAGAGAGATATTAAACTGTGTTTATTTGGTTGGTTAAATTACATGAAAAAGATTATCAAATGAATAATAAATCTGCTCATGTTATAATGTATGGTAAAATTACTATTACAGATATCCTAGAAATTATATGGAGTTCTTAACATTCTGAAATGCCCTGGTATTCTAATGGAAAACCTGATGACTGCACAAAAGTTAGCAGGAGGACTGAACGAACCAGCAAATATGCTTATAACTTTTATGGTCTCTATCTAAAAAATTACAGGTTTGAATCTTATGTTTTCAGGGAGTAGGGAAAACCTTCCTCTCAAAACTAATTATGACAATACTTTGGTAAAATTAAATGTTATAAACAAAACAATTATATTTTCTCTCTATCTGACTCCTCCAAAAATAGGAAATTCATAGGTTTCCAGTAAGTTTATCAAATGGAGTTAGGAAGGTTATCTCACGGGTACAAAAATCTCAAGCAATTTTTGAGACCTTAAAAAGGGAAGAATTCACCTAGATTTGTTAGGCAAAATCTGTGATAAGCCTTTGGTGTGAGTTTCTTAGCCCTGTTTTATTTTAAAAGGTCAGTCTGAGACTCTATAAATGTTTCAGCAAAATAAAAATTCTATAATCAATTATGGTTATATAAATAATCAGACCAAAATTAGTGAGAACAGAACTATTTTGCAAACAAACTAGCCTTAATTTGGTTATATTTGATAAAAATGAGGGTAACTTTAGGGAGAAAAAGATATTTCAAAAAATGTTAAATCCCAGTTTGTTAATAGAGGTCTGCATCTAGTAAGACTCATCTCTTAGATAGTTCTTTGCTGTTATGTGATATTAATGTAAAATTTAATTGAATTCTTAAAGACACCCTAAGTTTGTTTCTGAAGCTCATCTCAGTAATCTATCTTTGGATGAAGATCAGATGCCTCATGACCTGCAGCCAGGACTAGAAAAAGACATAATTTAAGGGACTGTCTCCAACCTGGATGGAAGGACCTTTTTATCAGGAAAAACTACACTACACCAGGATGAGAAGACGACGACATCAGAGGTAGACAGCCTCCCCAAGATGCTGGACCTGATTCGTATGATCATTTATGTTTTCTTGACTTCTTAGACCTTTGCATATAAATCAAATGCTTTTCTATCATAGGCCTGATCCTATGCTAGTTTTAAAAATCAATTCAATTGTTGGGTTTGTGGCCAATTACCTGTGTATAATTCTGGGTTACCTTGTTAAATTTCTCTACTATAAGACTCTAACTGGTTGGCCCTGAGAAAATTTACTTTAAAAAAAAATTATAGTCATATTCAGGTTACTGTGGTATTACTAGATGGGATCCCCTCACTGGGCCAATTAATAATGCCTGCTCTGACTCTGGCCATAAATTTGAGCTTCTTTCTATTACTCAAGCTCAATCAGAGCAACAAGAAAAGTTTCAGCAAAGGAGGAAAAAATCTCCCACAATTATGAGATGGATTTATATAGATAACACCAGGCTATGGTAATTTAGGCTTAAAGTCTCCTCTGTGTTGGAAACAAATCATACTAAGGACAATCAATCTAGTAACACTAGAAAACTGGGCTATGTGCCTTATAGACGGTGCCAATATATAATTTCCCTGGAAGATAAAGATTCTACAGAGCAGGCTAAGTCAGATGACCTGAGATACATCTGAAATGACTGGGCTATATCTAATGGAAGCTATTAACTTAAGTCTTACTTGTGACTTTACTAATACTGCTGGCTATGTTATTTGTATTTCACCTGTTTTACAAAATTGCTATTTCTTACACTGTCAAATGTGTGTCTGAGGGCTCTAATAGAATAATATATAGTCCCATATGAGATTGATGATAGTAACAGTGTAACTCTAGATATGGGAAGAAGCAACAAGAGGGAATATTTTCCTGGACCAAGAGGCTAGTAAGAGAGGTGGTCCAGAGAATTCTGGATACTGTTTTATGGCCTAGTCCAGTAACAGCACATTGAGTAGCCTGTCAACAAAATCTTTGCCAAACCTGAGAATGGACATTCTCAGCACCATGGGATAAAATGGTCATGAAATGCCCCCCTCAAAGTCATGGTCAAGTTTATGAGCAAAAAGGGGCTCTGCCAACTGAAGACTGACACCTGCCATCGACGTCTACAAAGATTAAATCATGGCCACTGCAACTGCTGACTTTCAACTCCCCTGAAAGGAGTTCAGGGTGAAAATCAGGGATGAGGCACTCTGTGCTCTGGGAAAAACTGGCAGAACAGGCCTTCAGACAGTTAGATCTTTTCAGGAGAAGATTTTATGAGTCCCAATTCTTGGATCTTCTCATACCTAGAGAACCACTGACGTCATTAATGGTGAAATCTGCTTTGGCTATTAAGGAAAAGTTTACAATTAAAAGTCAAAATAGAGTAGCTATGGTTCAGATATCCTGGGAAATAACTAGATGATGCTATGGGTGTACTTTCAGATTAGACCTTGTATTGTTAAACACTTGAGTTTTCTGAGTCGTATCAGGCTTGGATGCCACCATTCTCAAAACAATGTCTGCTAGAAGCTAGTAACCTTACTTTTTATAAAACTAGGCAACTGGCTACCTGGCTACAAGTCTCCCTGAAGTGCCAGGTCCAGACTGGGTTTCAGGCCTATTCTTCTAAAAAGAAATGAGGTTTATTTTGTCTACTAAATTCCAGTTATCACTCCTCCAACTACTTCTAATTGGGTCTGGTACACCAAAACAGCAGACCAAGGGATTGAGATTTTAATCATACAAGGTGCAGATCTAGGACTGGGAACTCAGGAATACTTCCAATTCAGTGTCCATACTCCAAGCTGAGGCAGTCCTATACTCCATTTTGACAGGAAGTTATTACAGTCATAGTTGCCTAGTTCCCTAAAGTAAAACTGAGTAGAACTCTGTGGGGTTCTGGAGTAGAGATCAGTTCTGTGTTCTCCATTTCTTGTCTGTAGGATATAGGCTTCATTCAGCCTCCTTGACCTTCCCTGAGTTCCAAAGGGTGGATTCAAACAATTGCTAATCAGGGAAGGGAGGGGATACAGAAACAGGAAAAACAATCAAAGGTTGGTACAGCCTCCACACAGAGTCCTGGTTCCTTCTCAAAGAAATATGCATAACAATGTCTTTGAGCCCCCACCCAGGTGGAGGATGGTAACTTCAGACTGAACACAAGATTTCTGGAGCACAGCTCTGTTACCTCACCACCAACCAATCAAAAAGGGTCACAAAACCCGCAACCCTCACCCCAAGTGTTGCCTTCTGTTTCCGAGGACCAGAGATGACCATCCTGTTAGGTCTCCTGTTTGGCCCTTGTCTATTTCATCTCTGAGAGGGGCCAACAGTTTCAAACTAAATTGCTGTTACTACAAGGGTGGAAGCTGGTTTCAGATGTGGAACACCCCAACTTAGATCAGGTAGAGAGAGACTTCTGCTCTGCTAGGCAGGCCTATGCCCATGCACAGCAGGAAGAAGTTACGGAAGAAAGAGACCTCCGCCCCAATTCCCAAGAAGTATCTTGAGTATGAAGTCTCTCAGAGGGGAGTTGTTAGGGGAAGCACACTGATTGAAACCACCCACCCTGGCCAGGCACCAAAGTAACCATTTGTATGAGTTGTTTTATGACAGGAGATCTTGATAAGGAATACGGAACTAGTAAGCCACCACCAACTGGAAGAGGTCGAGAAAGGTCTAAAGGAGACACTGCGTGTTTGTCCACTTCCCAGAATCCCTCTTGCTAGCATCCATCTTGGCTGAGCGATGTGTGCGCCACCAGGAAAGACTCGGAATTAGAATGATTGGCCAAAGACCACCTGGAAACTAATCCCATCACCATAAAACCTGAGACTGCGAGCCACGCGGCAGAGCAGTTCTCCTGGGTTCCCTTACCCTACGGCTCTCCACCCGGGTGCCCTTTCCCAATAAAATCTCTTGCTTTGTCAGCACATGTGTCTCCTCAGACAATTCATTTCCGAGTGTTAGACAAGAGCCCAGTTTCGGGCCCTGGAAGGGGTCTGCCTTCCTGCAACACTTCCAGTGAACACCCAGGACTGATCTCCTTTAGGATGGACTGGTTGGATCTCCTTGCAGTCCAAGGGACTCTCAAGAGTTTTCTCCAACACCACATTTCAAAAGCATCAATTCTTTGGTGCTCAGCTTTCTTTATAGTCCAACTCTCATATCCATACATGACTACTGGGAAAACCATAGCCTTGACTAGACGGACCTTTGTTGGCAAAGTAATGTCTCTGCTTTTGAATATGCTATCTAGGTTGGTCATAACTTTCCTTCCAAGGAGCAAGCGTCTTTTAATTTCATGGCTGCAGTCACCATCTGCAGTGATTTTGGAGCCCCAAAAAGGAAAGTCTCTCACTGTTTCCATTGTTTCCCCATCTATTTGCCATGAAGTGATGGCACTGGATGCTGAGATCTTAGTTTTCTGAATGTTGAGCTTTAAGCCAACTTTTTCACTCTCCTCTTTCACTTTCATCAAGAGGGTCTTTAGTTCTTCTTCACTTTCTGCCATAAAGGTGGTATCATCTGTATATCTGAGGTTATTGATATTTCTCCTGGCAATCTTGATTCCAGCTTGTGCTTCTTCCAGTCCAGCGTTTCTCATGATGTACTCTGCATATAAGTTAAATAAGCAGGGTGACAATATACAGCTTTGACATACTCCTTTTCCTATTTGGAACCAGTCTGTTGTTCTCTGTCCAGTTCTAACTGTTGCTTCCTGACCTGCATACAGGTTTCTCAAGAGGCAGGTCAGGTGGTCTGGTATTCCCATCTCTTTCAGAATTTTCCAGTTTACTGTGATCCACACAGTCAAAGGCTTTGGCATAGTCAATAAAGCAGAAATAGATGTTTTTCTGGAACTCTCTTGCTTTTTCAATGACCCAGTGGACGTTGGCAATTTGATCTCTGGTTCCTCTGCCTTTTCTAAAACTAGCTTGAACATCTGGAAGTTCATGGTTCACATACTTCTGAAGCCTGGCTTGGAGAATTTTGAGCATTACTTTACTAGGGTGTGAGATGAGTGCAATTGTGCAGTAGTTTGAGCATTCTTTGGCATTACCTTTCTAGCAGTTATTTGTTTACATGTATTTTTAATATATCCATTAGATTATTTGATTAAATCTATGTGATTATTTGGGGGCAATAATCTCTTCAAATAAATATTGAGCAACCTGTTCAAATAAATATTTGTACCCACTTTATAATATAAAATGGCATTCCATTATTTAAATGTACATATATTTTATATATATGACCAAACTGATCACATGGACCACAGCCTTGTCTAACTCAATGAAAATATGCGACATGCCATGTGGGGCCACCCAAGATGGATGGGTCATGGTGCAGAGTTCCAACAAAACGTGGTCCACTGGAGAAGGGAATGGCAAACCACTTCAGTATTCTTGCCTTGAGAACCCCATGAACAGTAAAGATAGGACATTGAAAGATGAACTCCCCAGGTCGGTAGGAGCCCAATATGCTACTGGAGATCAGTGGAGAGATAACTCCAGAAAGAATGAAGGAATGAAGCCAAAGCAAAAACAACACCCAATTGTAGATGTGATGGGTGATGTAAGTAAAGTCCAGTGCTGTAAAGATCAATATTGTATAGGAATCTGGAATGTTAGGTCTATTAATCAAGGCAAATTGGAAGTGGTCAAACAGGAGATGGCAAGAATGAACATTGACATTTTAGGAATCAGCAAACTAAAATGGACTGGAATGGGTGAATTTAACTCAGATGACCATTATGTCTACTACTGTGGGCAAGAATCCCTTAGAAGAAATGGAGTAGCCATCACAGTCAACAAAAGAGTCCAAAATTCAGTACTTGGATGCAATCTCAAAAACGACCGAATGATCTCTGTTCGTTCCCAAGGCAAACCATTCATTATCACAGTAATCCAAGTCTATGCCCCAACCAGTAATTCTGAAGAAGCTGAAATTCAACGAGTCTATGAAGACTTACAAGACCTTCTAGAACTAATACCCAAAAAGAGATGTCCTTTTCGTTATAGGGGACTGGAATGCAAAAATAGTAAGTCAAGAGATACCTGGAGTAATAGGTAAATTTGGCCTTGGAGTACAAAATGAAGCAGGGCAAAGGCTAATAGAGTTTTGCCAAGAGAACACACTGGTCATAGCAAACATCCTCTTCCAACACACAAGAGAAGACTCTACACATGGACATCACCAGATGGTCTTTGCAGCCAAAGATGGTGAAGCTCTATAGAGTCAGCAAAAACAAGACCGGGAGCTGACTGTGGCTCAGATCATGAACTCTTTATTGCCAAACTCAAACTTAAATTAAAGAAAGTAGGGAAAACCACTAGACCATTCAGGTATGACCTAAATCAAATCCTTTATGATTATACAGTGAAAGTATAATGTGTGGAAGTAGAAGAACAAATAGATTCAAAGGATTAGATCTGATAGACAGAGTGTCTGAAGAACTATGGGTGGAGGTTCATGACATTGTACAGGAGGCAGTGATCAAGACCATCACCAAGAAAAAGAAATGCAAAAGGGCAAAATGGTTGTCTGAGGAGGCCTTACAAATAGCTGTGAAAAGAAGAGAAGTGAAAGGCAAAGGAGAAAAGGAAAGATATATCCATTTGAATGCAGAGCTCCAAAGAATAGCAAGGAGAGATCAGAAAGCCTTCCTCAGTGATCAATGCAAAGAAATAGAGGAAAAGAACAGAATGGGAAAGACTAGAGATCTCTTCAAGAAAATTAGATACCAAGGGAACATTTCATACAAAGATGGACACAATAAAAGACAGAAATGGTATGGACCAAACAGACGCAGAAGATATTAAGAAAAAGTGTCAAGAACACACAGAACTACAAAAAAGATCCTCATGACCCAGATAACCACAATGGTATGATCACTAACCTAGAGTCAGACATCCTGGAATGCAAAGTCAAGTGGGCCTTAGGAAACATCACTATGAACAAAGCTAGTAGAGGTAATGGAATTCCAGTTGAACTATTTCAAATCCTGAAAGATGATGCCATGAAAGTGCTGCACTCAATATGCCAGCACATTTGGAAAACTCAGCAGTGGCCACAGGACTGGAAAAGATCAGTTTTCATTCCAATCCCAAGGAAAGGCAGTTCCAAAGAATGTTCAAACTACCGCAGAATTGCACTCATCTCACATGCTAGCAAAGTAATGCTCAAAATTCTCCAAGCCAGGCTTCAACAGTCTGTGAACTGTGAACTTCCAGATGTTCAAGCTGGATTTAGAAAAGGCAGAGGAACCAGAGGTCAAATTGCCAACATCTGTTGGATCATCAAAAAAGCAAGATAGTTCCAGAAAAACATCTACTTTTGCTTCATTGACTACACCAAACCCTTTGACTGTGTGGATCACAACAAACTATGTAAAATTCTGAAAGAGATGGGGATACCAGACCACCTGACCTGCCTCCTGAGAAATCTATATGCAGGTCAGGAAGCAGCAGTTAGAACTGGACATGGAACAACAGACTGGCTCCAAATTGGGAAAGCAATCCATCAAGGCTGCATATTGTCACCCTGCTTATTTAACTTATATGCAGAGTACATCATGCAAAATGCTGGGCTGCATGAAGCACAAGCTGGAATCAAGACTGCTGAGAGAAATATCAATAACCTCAGCTATGCAGATGTCACTACCCTGATGGTAGAAAGAGAAGAACTAAAGAGCCTCTTGATGAAAGTGAGAGGAGAGTGAAAAAGTTGACTTAAAACTCAACATTCAGAAAAGATCATGGCATCCAGTCCAATCACTTCATGGCAAATAGATGAGGAAACAATAGAAATCATGAGATTTTATTTGGGTGGTGGTAGGTCCCAAAATGACTGCAGATGGTGACTGCAGCCATAAAATTAAAAGACTCTTGCTCCTTGGGAGAAAAGCTATGACCAACCTACACAGCATATTAAAAAGCAAAGACATTATTTTGCTGACAAAAGTCCATCTAGTCAAAGCTATGGTTTTTCCAGTAGTCAAGTATGGATGCTGACAGTTAGACCATAAAGAAAGCTGAGTGCTGAAGAACTGTGGTGTTGGAGAAGACTCTTGAAGAGTCCCTTGGACTGCAAGCAGATCCAACCAGTCCACCTAAAGGAAATCAGTCCTGAATATTGATTGGAGGGACTGATGCTGAAGCTGAAACTCCAATACTTTGGCCACCTGGTGTGAAGAACTGACTCACTAGAAAAGACCCTAATGCTGAGAAAGACTGAAGGCAGAAAAGGGGACGACAGAGGATGAGATGTTTGGATGGCATCACCAAATCGATGGACATGAGTTTGAGCAAGCTCTGGGAGTTAGTGATGGACAGGGAAGCCTGGCATGCTACAGTCCATGGGGTCTCAAAGAGTCAGACATGACTGAGCTGAACTGATATTTGATATAATCACTTGATTATTTGAATCTGTGATTATTATGGACAATAATCCCTTAAGATAGTCTCTTCACCTCCTGTACCCTTTGATAAAGGGTGCCTCATCATTTGATTATTAAATATATTTTTACATTATATGTCATATGGTTTATTATAATGTCTCCCCAGGTTTGTCACCAGGTGTTATTTTTTTTACCATGAAAGTTTAATTTTTATTATTTATTTTTTGGCTGCACCATGTGACTTGTGGGATCTTAATTCCCCAACCAGGGATCAAATCCATGCCCCATGATTGGAAGTCAGAGTTTTAACCACTGGACCACCAGGGAAGTCCCACTATGATTACAAATGTATTCCTTTGTGGTTTCAAGCAGTAATTATATGGCGCTCAGCAGATGAGTACAGAATACTGAAGCAGCCGCTGGCAGGGGCCAGAGTTGAGATCATGAAAGGCTTTCTAGACTCCGGAATCTGAAGGCCTGGGCCTTTTCAGTCTTGGGACTGCCCGTTTGGAATTCTTTCACCTGGTATGGCATGTCTCTGCTTCTTTTTCCCCTTCAATTGCCCTGGCTATTCCTGGCCCTGTGCTCCCCAATACACATTATAGGATCACCTTGCCCCGCCCCCCCCAAAATACTGTTGGGATCTTTGTTGTAATTATTTAACCCTATAGGCCTATTTGGTAAGACTATATTAAAAATGAGACTTATCTATTAACATGGTGTAGTCCTCATTCATTTTTCTTTAATGTCCTTCAAAAAAGTTTATGATTTTCTCCAGAGTATGTCTACCATGTGTTAGATTATTCCCAATTATTCAATATTTTAAGTTATTGTAATTATTAAATAAAATCATTAACATGTAATTAATATCTACTAATATGTATTTATTTAATTTATAATTAATATGTAATCAACTAAAAGCTGTTATAATAATTATTGCATTTAATTGAATTTTAAAGATTTTAAGCTGATAGAAATAGGATTTTTTGTATATTGACTTTGTGTCCAGCAACCTACCTAAATTCTTATTACATCTAATGATTTGTTGATGCTTTCAGGTGTTTTATCCAGACACCATAATCTAAGTTTTATTTTCCATTTCTTTTAAAAATGTTTATTATGGCATGATCTACATATCATAAAATCTACCCCCTTTGAAGCATTATTTGAGTGATTTTTGGTAAATGTAGCTGTGCAGCCACAATTATGGAGCTTTAGAACATACTTATCCTTTTAATTTTTCTGTGTCTCAACACGATTTTCATTTCTTTACCTCTAGTGCATTTGCTAGGGCCTTTGTGTAATTTTGAACAAAAGAATGGTAGGTGATTTTGGGCTCTAAAATCACTGCAGGTGGTGACTGCAGCCATAAAATCAAAGGATGCTTGCTCCCTGGGAGAAAAGCTATGACCAACCTACACAGCATATTAAAAAGCAGAGACATTACTTTGTTGACAAAGGTTCATCTAGTCAAAGCTATGGTTTTTCCAGTAGTCAAGTATGGATGTGACAGGTGTATCATAAAGAGAGCTGAGAGCTGAAGAACTGAACTGTGGTGTTGGAGAAGACTCTTGAGAGTCCCTTGGATTGCAGGGAGATCCAACCAGTCTATCCTAAAGGAAATCAGTCCTGAATATTGATTGGAAGGACTGATGCTGAAGCTGAAACTCCAATACTTTGGCCACCTGATGTGAAGAACTGACTCACTGGAAAAGACCTTAATGTTGGGAAAGACTGAAGGCAAGAGGAGAAGGGGACGACAAATGATGAGATGTTTGGATGGCATCACTGAGCCGATGGACATGAGTTTAAGCAAGCTCTGGGAGTTAGTGATGGACAGGGGAGCCTGGCAATACTGTATTGTGCAAATAATAAAAATGTCTTCCTCATAAAAGAAGGCTTTATCTCTTCAGAGTATTTGGGCTTTTATTTTAATTACTGGAACTTACAGGGAAGCTTGGCGTGCTGCAGTTCATGGGGTCACAAAGAGTGGGACACAACTGAGCTACTGAACTGAAGAACGGTAAGTACCATGGCTAATTCCCAATCTAAAATGGAATAATGTGGAACTTCCCTGGCAGTCCAGTGGTTAAGACTCCATGCTTCTACTGCAGGGGAGCCATAAAATGTTTTAAAATTTAGAAAATTTAAAAAATAATTTAAAAGTAAATAAAATACTTAAATATACATAAAATGGAATAATTTTTCCATTGTTTTACCACTCAGTATAATGCTTGGCTTTTTAGTTTGTTTTGAGATAATCTCTATCCATAAAGTTGCTTTCTAGCCCTAGTTTGATAAGTTTTGTTTGGTTTTTAATTATGAATGGGACATTGAATTCCATCCAATGTTTTGTCTTTGTCTATGGAGATGATCATAAGATTTTCCCTTAAAAAGGGCAGTTTCCAATTAGTCTTCCCACTGTGGAGGGCACTCCATGGTTTGTTGACAGTTCCCTGAGCTCCACCAGACTGGAAAAGCAATGCTCAGGTTAACCTAAGTTCAGCAAATTCCTTCCAAGACAAAACTAGCTTCATCTTTACTTGGTCTTTGGCCTGCATAATCTTTATTTTATTACCAGTTCCTGCATCTAAGACTTTTCCATTGTATTTAGTGGTGCTAGATTGTTTTTGCTTTTTTCCACTAGGAGAGTTGGTCCTCACTCCATCTCAGAGCAGAAAACAGGTCCTTTAGGTTTAGCACCAAGTATGTTTCGAATCTGTAACTGTCATGAATGGGGTCTCTCTTGGGATTCCCACTGTCATCACACATGCCATCCTCAGAGAAAGGCTGTTCCCATGACAAATTTCAGGAAAGAGCAGACAAAACCTTCCTCCTCAGTTTTTGGGAAAAAGTCAGGAGTCAGAAGACATGAGCCACTTCAAATGGATATAAACCACAAACCACCTACATCAAGTTACTAAAACAATGAACTTCAGGGGCTTTGCCCCCTTAGCTTCTGCAACTGTGGGTTTTACTATAGTTTCCCATTGAAAGTGAAACCGTTAGTCACTCACTTGTGTCCTACTCTTTGCAACCCCATGGGCTGTAGCCCACCAGGTTGCTCCGTCCATGGAATTCTCCAGGCAAAATATTGGAGTGGGTTGCTATTTCCTCCTCCATGGGATCTTCCTGACCCAGGATTGAACTCAGCTCTGCCACATTGCAGGCAGGTTCTTGACCATCTGAGCCACCAGATGTATCTTATGACAGTTTCCCATTAACACTGCTGAAAGTTGAGAGACAAAAGTAAGTTTACTAGTGTCAGTTATGCAAGACAAGTAAGTTCTAGAGCTCTACCACACAACATGCTGCCTAAAAGTAACAATACTCTATTGTGCAAATTATAAAAATGTCTTCCTCATAAAAGAAGGCTTTATCTCCTTAGAGCTATTTGAACTTTTATTTTAATTACTGGAACTGCTTCTTTAATGTAAGAATACACTAGATAAAAGCTGATTTTAAATTCTTTTCTTAAAAAAAAAAAGTTTACTAAATAAATAGTTCAGGAGGGGAAGGGCGGGGGACGGTTACAGAAGATGCAAGCAACAGACAAATAGACTCAGAAATCTGGTCTCTGCAAACCCACTCCAGTATTCTTGCCTGGAGAATCGCATGGACAGAATAGCCCAGTGGGCTATAGTCCAGGGAATTGCAAAGTCAGACACAACTGAGCAACTAAGCACGCACACACAGCACACAAACCGAGGTCATGTGCTGCCACACCCCACAGGCATGCTGTTGGATGTGTTTCCATTCAAGGTCACCTAGACCTCTGGGACAATACCACCTCTGGAACTTCGCTGATGCATCCTAAGGTGAGTGGGGCCCCCTCCCTTCCAAGGCCCCGCTTTTTATGTACTGATCTAAGGCCAAGGAGTAGCTTGCAAGGTGCTGGGACACATAAGCCCGGGAGCATGGCCCTGTGCTCTCCTCCATCATTTCTCTCCCCAGGAAGTGTAATCCTCTTGACACTTGCAAACAAACACCCTCAGTTGTTTTTTTTCTGGTCAGTGATCAAAGGACAGAAAAGACTCAGCTCAGGTGTTCCCAAGAAACAGGCCTGTTCTCAGTCCAAGCCAGGTCCCAGTGAGATTGCCTTCACCCCTCTTGTTTCACAGCCAGAACCCACTGCATTCTCTATCATGTTACCACTATGTGCTTATCTTGGTTTCTCCGAAATTAATCTATGGTCTTTCACAGAACAAAAGCATACACCTTGAGAAAGGTAGAGATGTGTGTAAGTTGCAAGGGTTTCTTCTTAAATCCAGATGAAATGCTTCCTTTGATGGAGAGAGGAAGGAATAAATGGCACAAGCCCACATTTTCAGATCCATGCATCCTTTATTCCATGACCAACCACTGTGTTGCAACCAGGCAACACTACACAAACTGGCAGTCACCCGCAACCCAGCTATACAACAATCGGAGGCTTACAGTACATTTAAGGCTTTTAAATTTGGAAAAAAAAAAAAAAAGCTTTTTTAATAAAACCAAAGAACTCTCAAACCCAAACCCCCAATCAACAGAAGTAGTGTAACAATTTTAAGCATCTTACATTTCTGATGCTGTTGGTGCAACCCCAGTGTCAAAATCCAAATAACTCCTAAACTAAAAAGATTAGTTTCGTGAAATTTTAATTACATAAATTTTTCAAAGCATAAACTTGCCTTTTTTTTTGTCTTGGAAATGTTATAAAATTTTTTTAATAGCAAAACATAGGAATAAAAACATATTAACAAAATGTATTCAATCATTTACATTACAAACAAGGAATCTGCAGTTCATTGTTGTGGCCTGACAGAAGAAAATTACTCAATAGGAATCTATGCACAATGTGATTGCAAATATGTACAGTACTTTAAAAAAGCCTACAAGGAGGAAAGTTGGCTAGGTTCTTTGTTAGACCAACCAGATGATCGAAATATTAAAACTCTGTGGACTAGTAGTAATAACTTTACACTTAAAAAAAAAGTTTCGTTTTGTTTAAGAATATTCCAGTTATATTTATATGGTTCCAGTTGATGAAGCCATTTACCATAGTTCCAGTAAATTACCCTTTAATTGATTTGTCTGAGGGAAAAATCAGCATGTTAATAAAAATGAACAAAAAATTTTCATCACAATGGTTTCCAGTTAAACTATCACAGCTTCACAAATGGACTGCACCCATGAATCCAGTGGCTGAAAGAGAGCTGCAGGTCAAATACTGAGAACACGGGTAGAGAGAGGCTGAGTCCTGCATTAATGCATCCTACGTGATGGGTAAGGTGGAGAAAGGGGTGTGAGCATCCTTTTTTACAGCACTAGAAAGTGGTTCCCCCACTCAGCTCTCATTCCCGCCCTGCAAGGCAATGAAGCTGGAAGTCACAACTGTTCGGTTTAACATGATGTGTGAGTCGGTAGAACCTGTGGATACGAAAAGACTGAGAAGTCCTCGGCTCTCTGATGAGGATGCCCCCAAAGCTGCGTGCTTCCTTGTGATCACGCCATGACCGCTGTCCAGTGAAAGCATGTGTAAAACGGAGGACTCATGTTCACAGTCAATGAGGTAAGATCAAGTTGTCGTCTTCAGGAATTGGGAAGTTCGTGAGAAATGAACTGTTTTAGTCTCTCTAGGTATTGTGCATAAAGCTCTATGTCATTATGCCCGGCCCCTTCAACCCAGAGCGGCTCCACGGCCCGGGGACAGCGCTCGTACATGGCCAGGCCGTGGGAGAAGTCGATGACCTCGTCCTCTGTGCCGTGAATGACCAACACGGGAGAGGTGACTTTGGAGATCTTGTCAATGCTTCAAGACAGGAAAGGGGGAGAAAAAAGAAGGATCACAGACGTCACACTCAATGTAACCCAGTCAGCATCCTAGGCAAACAAGGCACGTGCCCTGGAGGAATTTCCCCTCACTTTTCTAGTAGTTCATTTTTTTTTTAATTAACTTTGCATTTCACAATAATTCTTGATTTACAGGAAAGGTACAAAGATAACACAGTGCTCCTATCTACTCCTAACCCCCTCTCCATAAGGCCAACAACACACATGATCGTAGTCCATTTGTCCAAACCAAAAAACCAGCATTGGTATGTTACTAAACGCCAGACTTTATTTGAATTTTATGAACTTTTCCACTGAAGTCCTATTTCTGTTCCAGGATTCAACTGAGAATATTACAATGCCGTTAGCCACTGTGTTTTTGTAAAAGTATTTTATTAAAAACAGAACTTCTAAATGTCATCTGACTACCCATCTGGTAAATAATATTTCTGATACATTCATATTTTGGAGAGAGGATTTAAAAAAAAAATAAACAAGCTAGAACTTAACATACTGGAATGAATGTCTCTTGAAAGCTGGGCACTGAACACACAGCCACTCACGTTTTCAGGACTCTCTCTGTGTGTAAGCCATCTTCAGCACTGATTAACAAGGTTGTCAGAAGCCTCGTTTCATAAAAACGAAAACCTCATCCTTAAATAAAAACTGTACTATTTAGCTTGGAAATTTAATGTATGCCCAAATTGGATCCTGAATGAATTCTGTTTACAAAAATCAAATCTACCCACCAGGGAAGTCCCAAAATTCAGCTTGTGAGCCCATGAACTATAGCCTGCCAGGGTCCTTTTGTCCATAGAATCTTCCAGGCAAGAATATTGGAGTGGGTTGCCATTTTCTATTCCAGGGGATCTTCCTGACCCAGGTATTGAACCCACGCCTCTTGCATCTCCTGAATTGGCAGGGAGATTCTTTACCACTGCACCACCTGGGAAGCCCAATCTACCCACAGAGGATGAATATTTGAGGATCTACAAAAGAATATACTACAGGCTCTGAAAGCATTTCCCAAAGAGGAACTGAGTGAGAAGTTAGTAAGGCTTGTTAGGCTGGGTGTGTGGGTGACTTCTCTGCTGGAGGTCACTGTCATTTCCCTTACAAACACATAGAGAGGTGACCCGCTGTCCAGTTTGGCCTCCTGCCAGAGACCCCCTTACTGTTGACTTTCTGTATCTGATCATAGCCAAAGTTAAAGAAGGATCGACTGGTTCTACCCACAGGGGTCATTTTGTTATGTCATGGCTAGCATTTATTGAGGGCTTACCTGGTGGCTCAGTGGTAAAGAATCCACCTGCCAATGCAGGAGACTCGGGTTCGACCCCTGGGTTGGGAAGATCCCCTGGAGAAGGGCATGGCAACCCACTCCAGTATTCTTACCTGGGAAATCCCATGGACAGAGGAGCCTGGTGGGCTACAGTCCTTGGGGTCACAAAGAGTCAGATATGCCTGAGCAACGAAACATCAACAAACATTTATTCAACATGGACCATGACCAGGTGCTTTGCACTTGATATATGAAATGCTGTTCATCTTCAGTGAGACACAGTTAAAGAGGAGGGACTGTCTCTGTTAAACCATGGAGGGAACTGAAGCCGGAAGAAGATTATTAAAGAACAGGCATGAGGCTGTGGAGCTATACAGACCCTAACATCCATCACACATTCCAAAGATCTACAAACAGCTGTCACGGAGCCTCGTTAACAGCTCATGAAGTTGCCAACCACCTCACAATGTCCAGGAAGAATGCAAGATCTCATTGGCCATGTCATTTGCCAAGATCAGGGCTACTGTGGCAGAAGTCAATTTGGCAGATTAGGAATCTTATTTAGAAATCTATTATCCTCTAATATTTAATTTTTAAAGTGACTTCTTCTCAGAATGCAAAAGTCCAATTATATTTCATTAAAAATCTATTTGCTGACAGTTCCATGCTGCATGGTTTAGGGGACTCTCTATAGCCTGGAAGGTGTATTTAAGTTAAATGCCACCATCTTGATTCTAAATATATAGGAGGCAAGAGAGAATAAGGGCTTCTCTGGTGGCTCAGACAGTAAAGAATCTGCCTACAATGCAGGAGACTCAGGTTTGATCCATGAATCGGGAAGATCCCCTGCAGAAGGGACTGGCAACCCACTCTAGTATTCTTGTCTAGAAAATCCCATGGACAGAGGAGCCTGGAGGGCTACCAACAGTCTATGGGGTTGCAAAGAGTCAGACACAACTGAGTGACTAACACTTTCACTTTTTTGTAAGAGAGAATAAACCACGAACCAAGTAATGATTGGGATTACTTATCTCTCTATATATACATAATATATGTTATAAATATATGTATATTTGGCCACACTGTATGGCATGTGTGATCCTGTAATAGTTCCCTGACCAGGGATTGAAGCTCGGAGTGTCTGGACCACCAGGGAAGTCCCTTATCTCTATTGTTCAGTATTAAAAAAGAAATGGGAAAGTGCCTTCCTTAAAGAGAGGGACACAGAAACAAGTGTGCATTTGGTAGCAACAGACAGCCTAAGAAAACATTCCTCAAGTTCAATTGGTGATGACAGTTCATGTGACTATTGATGGTTGAAGTCTCTCATTTTGATACTTTATGGTACTGAACAGGAAGAATGGCCTTTTCTGCCTATTCCCGCTCACCCACCTTAATGAAGCTGCTTAAACCACTTAACTTTCTCAGCCTCAGTTTCCTCACTGTAAAATGAGTCTTTCAAGATAAGGAGCATGAAATGATTAGCCCATGCCTGGCAGATCACTCAAACTGAGTAAGAGTAGTATGCTGGTTTCCTGTAAATTAATAAGCTGCAATTAGTTGCTGTGGCTGTATTTTAAGGTATCTGCTAATTTAAGAGTCAGGGGAAAACCCATTTGTTTTGTTGCCAGGGTAACCCCTTGTCTGGCTTTCCACAAACACGCTAAATATCTCCCTTTCAACAAATGGACCTCTCATTACCCATTCAGCACAAATAAGGCCACATTTGAGATGCACAGGGTCCCTGCTTAGCATTCTCAGCCATGCCACTGGAAATCTGCAGCTTGCTTAACTTTCCCATGAAACTGAACCTCATAAAGGCTGCACGACAGAGTTCACCCAAGGTGTTACGAGAAAGTTTCTTCTTAGGAAACTAAGCCCATCTGTGGAACAGATGTTTATGCAACCAAATGATGCTCCCCCCACTCTCATTCCCAATAATAACAGAATGACAGCAATGAAGGTGTTGATCAAAATCCAAAAACTGTACATACTTCTGTTGAGGTTTTCTATAACATGGCCATGGATGTCCTGATGTCAGAATTTTGGATGTACCCTGGGCAAATAATCTTTATTAAATACTTTCCTTAGCTTGTGCTTAGTCACTCAGTCGTGTCTGACTCTTTGTGACCCCATGAACTGTAGCCCACCAGGCTCCTCTGTCGAGGATTCTCCAGGCAATTATATTGGAGTGGGATGCCATGCCCTCCTCCAGGGAATCTTCCCAACCCAGGGATTGAACCCAGGTCTCCTGATTCTTTACCATCTAAGTCACCAGTGAAGCCCTTCCTCAGCTTAGATTTTAAAAAAACAGAGGTTTTCAAAGAGAGGTGTTCAAGAAGGCAATGTGCCCAGTGCTTTTGCTTGTATAATACAGCTGCCTGTTTTCCTCCTTCTGTTCAGGGACTGGAAAACAGCAGAGGCTAGGCTGGCAGGAGCTCTGCCGCCCCTGGGGTGCTGGCTGGAGGGGGCCTGGCCATGGACTCTCGTGCGGGGAAGCGGGGCTTCAGGCACAGGTGGGCAGCAGGAGGTGTCTAGGGCTGTATGGAGGACTTAACACTGTCCCTGACACCCATCATCGGCATAGCTTACATTACTTTTTCTCTTACCTAGTGGTCTGACCAAAAACATAAGAGAAACTTCAAATGTGGGGATGCTTACAGTTTTTATATGAGTGTCTGTTGTTATTTGGTCACTAAGTCGTGTCTGACTCTTCTGCGACCCCACGGACGGTAGCCCCACCAGGCTCCTCTGTCCATGGAACTTCCCAGGCAAGGATACTGGAAAGGATTGCTATTTCCTTCTCCAGGGGATTTTCTCAACCCAGGGATGGAAGCCTGAGCTATGAGGGAAGACCTATTTGAGTATCTAGACCTCTGATTTAGTTCTTGTTACTCAACAATACATGTCCATCTGAGCGAACAAATGAATACTGTACTAGAAGTTCCTTTAAGACCTGTGTGCACTTGTTTTTCTTTTTATCCTGTACATCCAGCTGAATCAATTAATCCTGGATATCGGGACAAGCAAGGTCCTTGGACGTCATCTGGCAGGTTTTTTTTGTTTTTTTTTAACAAATGAGTCTGGCCCAGAGGACTCAGTCCCTGATCAGTGCACGTGCCACATCTGCCTCCCGTCCCCTGAGGAGCCCAGCACAGGGGCTGATGGCCGGCTGCATTCAGGAGAGGTTTACCCACAATGAACCACGGCTTCTGATCTGAAGTTGGGTCATTGGACGTCTTAGTACCTACTTACTGTACAGCAGTGAGCTTACCTGGGGAAGGCGTCAAAGCAGTACGTTTTCCTGGTGTCGGGAAAAGCCACACGCAATCCAGACATCAGAGGTGAATGGAGAATCACTGCAGCACACTCATACCTGGAGGCCAGGTCTACCGTGGGGACCGTCCCAATGCTCTGACCGTACAGGATGATGTTCTCAGGACTTACACCATACCTGGAGAAGTCAGAGGGCACGGGCCATTAGCTGACATGTGGCAGCGAGACCGAGGGAGCCAAACACCACAGTGTCATAAACTCACAAAACTCCTACAACTAGGACTTTCCCGGTGGTCCAGTGGCTAAGACTTCACACTCCCACTGCAGGGGGTCCGGGTTCAAACTAGATCCCACAGGCTGCAACTAAGACCTGGTGCAGCAAAAAAAAAAAAAAAACCCAAACACCAGTTTCTATGTGGCCCCAGGCCTTTGAACTTGACCCCACCTAACACAACTGTGCTTGTAGAAGAAGAGGGTCCCAGGATGCAATCCTTGTCTGGCGTTCCTGCCTGGGATTCATTTCAGTTCGAAGAATGAGTGATTAAAAAAAGGATCAGCGGGACTTCCTTAGTCGTCCAGTGGTTAAGAACCTGCCCTCTAATGCAGGCGATGCAGGTTTGATTCCTAGCTGGGGAGCTAAGATCCCACATGCCAAGGAGCAACTAAACTCCATACCGCAAAGACTAAGCCTGGGCACTGCAAGCAAGAACCCACATGCCGCACCCAAGACTGATGCAGCCAAATAAATCTGTCTTTTTATAAGACAGGTCAGCAAAAAGAGTTTTGATGGGTGGTTTTGAGGAAGGAACTCATGGCTCCAGTATTTCTTGCCTTAGATCCACAAATTTAAAACATGAATCCCTTCAATGAGGATGAAATCTTGGGAGCTGTCAGGAAGGGACTCTGTTATCATTCATCTACAGACCATCCCCCAGAGAGATGCTATGGACTGAAGGGAAGTTATCCTGGGGAGGACCTCCCTCCACTGGAACCACAACTGAGTTCCTTCTCTGAGGGACAGGGAGGTCCATTTCAGTAGGATTTAACTGAGAGTTCAAAGTCCCTTGGAGGGGGAAGTATACTTAAGATTCTCCCTCCACAATTTTCATTAAAGTAGGCTCTGACATCCCAAAGCATGAGGGCCATTGGATGCTGCATGGGGTGGATTGCAGGGCATCACAAGGCACCTGGAGATAAGACTACCTGCAACCCCCACATTTGAAGTGTAGGCTCTTTCCACACTGGCCAGCTCTGTGGCAGGGTATTTTGCTATCGATTATAAACAACTAAATAATAAACAACAATAAGAGGAAGAAGAAAATAAAAACTGAAGGTAGTTATTGAAGGGGAGAGGAGTAAGAGATGGTTAATATTAAAAGTTAAAAGTAAAAGAGGAATTCCCTGGCAGTCCAGACTCTGAGCTTTCACTGTAGAGGGCATGGGTTCGATCCCTGGTCAGGGAACTAGATCCCATATGCCACAGGGTGTGGCCAAAAGTAAAAAAATAAAGGACTTCCAGATTAAAATGGCATCAGACTAACTCTTACCTTCTTTGATCGGATCTGCAGAATGATGAGAACCATACAGGATAACCAATCAATAGTAGTGAGCATTACTATTAGAGCCAAACTTATTTTCTCAGTGACCTGACACTGTTTTACATCCTGTTTCATGGGCCTCGGGGGCTGCACTGAATGAGTAAAGGAGCCCTGGGCACAGGCGCAAAGGACAGAGGTGGGCGTGTAGTTACTCGAACAGCCTTTTCTTGAGTGCCCTGACTCTGTCCAATCTCCAAGATCATGACCTCCTTGAAATGTCTTTATAGAGCAGCCTGAACTTTTCACTGAAGGATGCTCAGCTTTCAGAATTTCTACTCATGGGCATCAGGACACACCTGGCGCCAATCTCAACAAATCCTACTTCTGACACACAGACACCCATAGCCTTAACAACACACACTTTACAACTCAGCGTTTTCATGGGAAAACTTCACTATGCGAAACACAAGCTATTAATAGTGGAAAACATGACAACTGGTATTAGATTAAATAAAGAACTTCGGGATTTCCCTGGTGGTCCAGTGGCTAAGACTCCGTGCCCTCTATGCAGGGGGACCGGGTTTGATCCCTGGTCAGGGAACTAGATCTCACATGCTGAAACTAAGAGTTCATATGCCACAACTTAAGATCCCCTGTGCCACAACTAAGACCCTGTACAGCCAAAGAAAGAGAGAGAGAGACAACTTCTGGTCCTCAGAAGGCATCATTAAGAAAGTAAAAAGGCAAGTGGTAAAAATTGTTTGCACACATAGAACCAGCAAAGGGCTCACAACTGAAACGAAGAACACATCAGTGGGGGGAAAAAATGATCAAGTACAGAAAAACGGCACTCTACAAAATTATTTTTTCATAACAGAAGACATCTCAATGGCAGAGAGGGGAGGAAGGAAGGCAGGGAGTGTAACTCAACTTCATTAGTAAAAATGAAATGAGATTTCACAAACAAAAACCACAGCGTGATACTAACAAAAACTTAAATGCTGACAATACCAAGAGTTGACAAAAATGTGACCACAGGAGCTTTCATTCTTTCCTGATGGGGATATGAGGACAGACAGAAGCACTTTGCAAAAAAGTAAAAGTGAAGATATAATAATGACACATTCCCATGGACCTAGCAACTCTTCCCCCAGATATATTCACCATGATTAGAAACATCTTCTGGACTATTCGTGGGTGACTGGAGACAGCCCCAAGGGGTGTCCCAGAGCATCACAGGACAATGAATGGTGATGAATGGTAAAGGTATCCTGGTCAGAATGGATGAGATACAATCAGAATGAGCAGATACCCAAAACATACCACGTGTAAAAAACTTGAAGTGAAGTGAAGTGGCTCAGTCATGTCCGACTCTTTGCGACCCCATGGACTGTAACCTACCAGGCTCCATCCATGAAATTTTCCAGGCAAGAATACTGGAGTGGGTTGCCATTTCCTTCTCCCGAGGATCTTCCCAACCCAGGGATCGAACCTGGGTCTCCCACATTGCAGGCAGACGCTTTACTGTCTGAGCCACCAGGGAAGCCCAAATTAAACCTCACTGCTTGGACTTTTGTTGACTATGAGGGCTACTCCAATTCTTCTAAGGGATTCTTGCACACAGTAGTAGATATAATGGTCATCTGAATTAAATTCTCCCATCCCTGTCCATTTTAGTTCACTGATTCCTAAACTGTCAATATTCACTCTTGCCATCTCCTGTTTGACTATGTCCAATTTCCTTGATTCGTGGTTCCTATGCAATACTGTTCTTGACAGCATTGGGCTTTATTTACTTTCACCACCAGACACATCCACAACTGAGCATCGGTTCCACTTTGGTCAAGCTGCTTCATTCTTTCTGGAGCTATTAGTAGTTGTCCTCCGTTTGTCCCCAGTAGCATGTTGGACACCTTCAGACCTGAGGGGCTCGTGTTCCATGTGTCATGTCTTTTTGCCTTTTCATACTGTCACGGTGTTCTCGTGGCAAGAATACTGGAGTGGACTGCCATTCCCTCCTCGAGTGGACCACATTTTGTCAGAACCCTCCACTATGACTAGTCCATCCTGGGTGGCCCTGTGTGGCCTGGCTCACAGCTTCATAGAGTTACAAAAGCCCCTTTGCCACAGCAAGGCTGTGATCCATGAAGGGGTGCTTGAGTGAAAGTTGCTCGGTCATGTCCGACTCTTTGCTGCCCCACGGACTGTAGCCCACCAGGTTCCTCTGTCCATGGGATTCTCCAGGCAAGAACACTGGAGTGGGCTGCCATTTCCTCCTCCAGGGGATCTTCCTGACCTGCACTGCCGGCAGATTCTTGACCATCTGAGCCATCAGGGAAGCCCCAAAGGGGTTCTTAGGGATACTTAATTGAAAGAAAGGCAAAGAAGTGAAGCCCTAAAAAACCAGGGTAGTGGTTAAGGACAGGAGGAGGGGGAAATAGGTTATGGCTGGGAAGAAGCATGTAGTTTTGGGGAGGCTTATGGATCACTGGATATGGTCTGTATCTTTTTTTTTTGGCTGAGCTGCACATCATGTGGGATCCTAGTTTCTCAACCAAGGATCTAACTGGGGCCCCTGCCTTGGGAGCATGAAGTCTTCACCACTGGACTGCCGAAGAATAGTCCATGTCTAATTGCAGTCATAGACTGCCTAACAGTCTATGTCTTGTCACAACTGTTCCTTTTACAGTTCATTAAGTGGAACATTTACAGTCTTATGACCATTACTGGCTACCATTCTATCTATTATATTTCACAACAGTAAATATTTTCTAAAAGCTCACCAGATATTTCAGTTATGGAGACAGCCCTCCTGGAAACTGTTATGAATCATGATAGATTCTGTGCTAAACACAAACCTTCTAAGGAAACATGAGGCCATTAGAAATTGCATCTCATCAAGAGCTAATGTGGGGAAAACTCATGTTCAAATGTTCCATAAAAAGCAGCCAACAAAAAACAGGGTCACAGTTACATTCCTTCACATAAAATCTATATGGAAAAGGGACTTGAAAGTAATCTATTAAAATGATAATAACGGTTATTTTCAGGTAGTGAGAACCAGGTAATGTTTCTTCTTTCAAATATTCATTTCTAATTTCCTATAATTATTAGGTAGTGATTTGTTAAAATGAATAAATTAAGGAAGCACAATTGCTGGAAGGTTTTGCATGGAGTCAGCAAGCGTTCTTTACAGTCTTTATTTGAAAAGGCTTTGAAAACTAAAGTGCTAGTGAAGTGTTCAGATTTGTTAGTATTACATTACGGACTCTCCCGTTTATTATACTGTCTGACAACACATGAGAAGCCTGGGAGGTAAGGATGGGGTTCAGGGGCAGCTAATTCTTTGAAGGTATGGAAGGTTTTCAGGAAAACTCTAAGAGGTTTCTGGTCAAACATCTGCCTCTTGCAGATGAGGAGGCTGAAGTGGGTCCTTTTTATGGTACCACTAAGATGTTGTTTTTGATGGAAAAAAAAAAAAAGGTAGACGATTGATGACCTCTATACCAATGGTTCCAAAATAAGAAGTTTCTGAATACCTTAAGAATCTTAAAGTATGTAAATTTCTTTAGAAATTTTCCATACTTAAAAACTCCAGTGGGTTTGCTGATTCCTCAAACTAACCATTGTTTGGTACTGAGTAAAAAGTGTCAAACCAGATCCTAAAGTGCTTTTAGCTCTCAAATTCAATTAAAAGATGAAGGATAAAAAGAGAGATGGTAAATGGAATCTGTTACTAAGTCTGGATGAAATTCAGGGCATTTGAAGACCATAGCTCTTAGGATTAAGTTTTAAAAAAAATGTATATATATATATATATATATATAGTTTTTTTCCCCCCTCAAAAACATCAACAATCCCCAAGTCCAAAACTTTTATCCTAAAGTAAAACAGATGTTAAGCTCTTCCAGCCTGGACAGGATAGTTTTGTGGCACGACACAGGCAGGCAGGATTTTTTGCTTTTTTACTTAGAATTTGCTATTTTGGGGTATCATGACAGCAAAACATCAAAAGTGATTTCTTACAACAGTCCACAAACAATGTTTTTTTCTTCCATGTGTTCAACCCCCAAAGGCAGGCTTTTACAAGTAAACTTCCGTGTTTCTCAGCTATAAACACACCAGACCCGGAGACACGGAGGCCGTTCCTCCTTCCTATGCCCAATAGCTCTCTTCTTCTGCTGTTTCCCCCTTGTCCCCTCGTGTGTCTGGGAGAGGTGCTGCTTTTCCATCCCAAAGCTAAACTTCCACCCAAGCGCTGGATCCTCACCCTCCCCTAAATTTGAAAATTTCATCCCCACCCATGCAGAATCTTAATCCCAGCACCACACACATCTCCAAGTCTCTGGATCCAAGAAAGGGCCCATCTTCACAGGAGCTTCTCTAAGTGACAGCCCCATCTCTCATCTCTCCTTCTCCACCATCCACCACATCCTCATCCCCAACGAAGCCCCTGAAATCCACCCCCTGCCACCACAACGCCCAGCGATCTGCTCTCATAAGTTCCTGATGCAATTCTTTCTTCCAACTCCTCATCCAATTTCTCCTTCTTTTCCTTCTCTTCCTCCTTCCTTTCTTCTTTTTGCCACAACCTGCAGCATGCAGGATCTTTCCTGACCAGGGATTGAACCTGTGCCCTCTGCAGTAGAAGCGCAGAATCTTAACTGCTGGACCACCATGGGAGCCCATGATGCCTTTCTTCTGCATTCACTCTTGGCTCCTCCCCCAGCCCCACCACCCACAGGCTTGGCCCCTTCCTGGCTCCCCTCCTCCTGCCGTAGCCTTCCTACCACTCTTACATCTTCTCTCCAAAGGATTTTACTGAATCCATGCCTCAACTGTTAACTCTCTGCTGGCAATGCTTCCAACACAGCAGTCAAAATCAGGATGAAGACAAAGATAAATTACAGAAAGGAGAGCTCAACTTATTCTGGCAGTGACCAATTAGCTTGGTGATTATGCAAACAGGGGACTAGTTTCTACACCTGGAAGATGTCACTTATTGTTTTAAAAATAACACATTAAAAATAATAGTTGCTGAATGCCTCTTTAAAGACTAAGCACAGAACCTCTGGGGGTACAGAAAGATGAACATAAACCACTGGGTGGGTGCAAGCAACTTACGGTCTAGCTGAGGAAGCAAGGAACGTATATGAAAGCTTGGGGTGGGGGACAAGCTAAAGCCAGATCTAAATCTAGGATGAGTGATTAGGACACAGGATGTCACAGCAGATGAGGCAAGAAATTCAAGGTCAGGCAGGGTCAAAGCCACGTGAACAAAGCACTTTATTTGCTTGTAGCCAACTACAGCTCCATTTGCATGTCAGACAGACACACGTTCTTATCAGACTCTCCCTGGACCTCCCCACAAAATCTTCAGTCCTGACTTAAATATGCAAGCAGGTACTGTCTGCAAATGGATCTCTAGGGAAAAGCCACTCTTAGCCGGTGAGAGTCCATGCATTCATTTTACAGCAGAGTCTCCAGTCAGAATGTCATCATCTCCTGCAAGGGTGCATCCAGGCCTGCTACAGCTGGTTCTGACACTCAGATATGACCCTTGGCACGTGGAGAGACAGAACAGCCAAGACCTGTATTTACACTGTAGCTATAACTGAGCCTGGAAGTCCTGACGCTGATGATCAGAGCCCCAAGCCTGCCAGAGGACCATTCAGAGGCCCTAGTTTTATAGCATCCTCAGCATGAGCATCACATAAACACCAGCCTCTGCATCTGAGTCTCCTCTTGGCTACAGTCTCCACTGCCCCTTAACCCTTCTTTGACTGGATCCCTCAAATTTCACCCAGGCCAAAATTCTGATCCCATTAAGTCCCATGCTCAAGCATAGTACATCAGATCTTCAATCCCCAGTGTTATAACCCCCAGAATCCTAGACATCCTGACCATCCTGCTTTTTTTAAAATATTAATTTTTACTGGAATATAGCTGCTTTACTATGCTGTTAGTTTCTGCATTACAGCAAAGTGAGTCAGCTACACATATACATATATCCCTTCTTCCTTGGATTTCCCTCTCATTTAGGTCACCACAGAGCACTGAGTTTAAAAAGGAGGAAGAAACTGCCCACAGAGGGAAACACTTGAGTTAGAGACGAACTCCAGTAGCCGCTTGCCTGTGAATTCGTAGAAATACTTGCATGACACAGTGAATGGGGCCAAAGTCAGGATGGATTCTGAGAAAACATACTAGAAAACTCAAAATGCAGTGCAAGGAATTCCCTGGAGATACAGAGATGAAGACTCTGTGCTTAACAATGCAGAAGCCACAGGTTCGATCCCTGGTCAGGGAATTAAGATTTACTTAAAATACAACACAAGGAATAAAGTCTCCCAATGTTTGCTAGGGGAAAGTCATGACCCTGAATGATTACTTTCCACAGCAGGGAATGCCATGTGTATGGTAACCCCTTGGAAACCTACAAATTTTGCTCTCTGCTTCTTTCAAACATTTAGCATCTTCTTGCAGTCACCAGCTATGCTGAGCTCAGATCAACAACACAAATGTTAAGTTCTGGTTCCCACTCAGCATACAGGACATGTTCCCAGGAGCACACCTCCCCCCAACCTCTGCCCTGACCCCCATACCTGAGGGCATGGCAGCAGGAGCAGGAGTTGAGGCAGGAGGTGCTCGTGGAAGAAGCTGAGAGTACCAGGGGGACCGTGTCCAGTGGGGATGTTCCCTTCCCTGATAAAGGAAAATGTTTGTTTTCGTTTTAACATAAAGCTTACTTTCTGTCTACAAACATGGCCAAGCTGAGCCTCGCTAAGACACACTGCATCCTGTTTAAGTTAACGGGCCTTGCTTCTGCCCTGCGTGAAGAGCGTTTCCATTTATCTTCAGATGAAGCATGCTTAGCACAGTTCCACCAACTTTGAAGTCAACATATTAACTATTTCAGAGCTAGGACTCCTAGTAGAAATACCTTTAGACATCAGACAAAGATAAATACAAAAGGTAACGTGAAAGTTAATTGAAGGATGAGGTCTGAGGATACTGAAAAGCCCTAATACACTTCAGAGCAAAGCCTCAGAGTAAAAGGTCTGGCTGGGAGGGAGGGAGGTGGGTAAACACAGCCCTGGAGAAAACATAGATGACCTGGGAACACTCACCTTCAGCCACAGAAATGGGAAATCCATCTTTTACTTTCTGTAGCCAGAGCTTAACGAATGCGTGACTTCTGCTATATTTTAAATTGATAATCAACAAGGACCTACTGTACAGCACAGGGTCTGCTCAGTGTTATGTGGCAGCCTGGATGGGAGGGCAGCCTGGGGGGAGAGTGGATACATGTGTGTGTATGGCTGAGTCCCTTTGCTGTTCACCTGAAACTATCACAACATTGTTAATCAGCTATACACTCCAATACAAACTAAAAAGTTAAAAAAATAAGCCACAAATGTGTGATTTATACTTTAATTATGAGGGAGATAAAAAAGCATTCATCTCCTGAAACATGATTATTTTTCCTTTTTTAAAATGCATCTTTGTAGGTTTAGGCTTTCTAAATGTTATACTGATGCTTCACAAACAGATTTCTACTGGTCGTTTAACTCCAGTGGCGAACGCAAAGGAAACACAGTTTAAAATAAGTACCTGCTGCATGGGTGCTGTTTGAGACAATTAAAAAATTTAATGTAAGCGATGTCAGTGGATTGTTTCCTTTTTTCTGACTAAGGAAATCTGGCTAAAAGGGACACTGAAAAGCAAAATGATGATAACTGTGAAAGTTTCAAAACTCTGAGCCAGTGCTCATGGTATCCTTCTCAACAATGGTTACAAAATAAAGTGAGCCAAACTAGCCTCCTTCACCCGAAGCATCAGTGAAGGTGATGAGGATAAATATGAGCTCCTGGGTTATTAGTCTCTGGGGAACTGAAGAAGGAAATGAGGTTCAAACCAAGAAATAACACTAAAATCAAGCTAAGTTTAGGCAACATGACTATCACAGTCAGTAAGTTCATCAGAACACAGTGAGTGGAATGGTTCAGTTGGGGCCAGGAAATCAGGAAGCACAGAAGCAAAAGCTTGAGGCCAGTCACTCAGGAGGGGAAATCTGAAAACACAAGGAGAGAAAGGCAAGAGCTGGCGGGGGAGATGCGCATCCTAAGAACACGGAGGGCAGCCTGTCCTGGTAGGGGCGAGGGTTTCACTTCAGAAAGCACAGGGCCGTCCAAAGGAGGTGTCACCCACTCTGAAAGCATCTGGGGAATGTGCACACAGTCCCCAGAGGATGGAGACGTGACAGGCTGTACCACCGGAAGGAAAAGAATGGCTGGGCGAGACACGTTTTGAGTGGCTCACATCACGTGTCTGTGTAGCAAACAGTGGTGGGGAAGGGACAGACATGAAGATAATTCTGTAGTTAAGGGACAGAAAATGAGCACACACAGAGATGTTGAGGAGATCATGGGTGGTTGGAATTTCAGTTTTTAGAAAATACGTTGAGGACTTCCCTGGTAGGCCAGTGGCCAAGACTCCCAACGCAGGGGACCAGGTTTGATCCCTGGTTGGGGAACTAGATCCCTGCAACTAAAAGATCCTGCATGCCTCAACTAAGACCTGGTACAGCCAAATAAATAAGTAAATTATTTTAAAAAATAATATGTTCAGCTTGGGAAGACAGTGGGTTCCAGGTAACTGTAGGGCATCCCAGGAAGGCACATGTGAGTCACACTCTCAGGGCTCCTTATAAGGAAAATCTATGAATCATACTTAGATCATTGTCAGATAGGTGAGCCTCTAGGTGCTCCTCACGCGGCCTCCTGCCAGGGTGTGGGAAGCCCAGCAGCTGGAAGGACGGGGGCTGGGGTGTCCGTCCAGGCCAGCAGCTGCAGGAGCACAGACAGCCACAAGCAGAGGCTCTGGGAGAGACAACATGGCCCAGGTCCCATGCAGACAGATGGACCAGACGCATCACAGCTTATATCTGTAAACAAAAAGGGAACATGTCCTTTTCGTCAATGGACTGTGATGACAGTGACACGACACGCAGAACGAGGGCACTCCAGCAGATCCTAACTCACCAGGGGGCAGGAGTGCGGCGAAGCACGCCCATCAACGGAGCCTTTCTTACAGGTACTCAGGTATTTCAAAACATAACAAGGGGGCTGCCCTGGTGGCTTAGTGGTAAAGAATCCACCTGCCAATGCAGAAGACATGGGTTCAATCCCTGGTCTGGGAAGACCCCACACGCGGTGAGGCAACTAAGCCTGTGCACCACAATTACCGAGTCTGCGCTCCAGAACTCAGGAGCCACAGCTACTGAGCCCAGGTACCCTAGAGCCCGTGCTCTGCAACAAGACAAGCCACTGCAATGAGAAGCCCACTCATCGCAACTAGAGAAAAGCCTGAGTGACAACGAAGACCCAGCACAGCCAAAAAAAAAGACAAGCATTATCCAATTTTTGTAAGCTAGCAGCTAGCCTCAAGGATGGGATTTCATTCTATCCTAGGTGTTAGAAATTTCCTTCCAAATGATAGCACAGGGATTGGCTATCTGTGCCAGGTCTAAAACCACCCTCCAAACAATTCTTTTTCTATCTTTTGGCCAAGCCAGAAGATAAATTTTGGAAGTGCCGAGTCTTAAGCACTGGACCACCAAGGAAGTCCCAAAACAACATGATTCTTTGTGACATTAGAGACTGTTCTCTCCCCTACAATACTCTTTCTCTGTATCAAAGCAAAAATAAACAAGACTTGGCATGACTTAATTTTTTTACAAAAATTACTCTTCAGAGGAAAAGTTAACAGTCCTAAAGAATATGAAAATACCTCTCTTTAGCTCTGTTACAATTAAAACAGAATAATTTGCTTGAACTTGTTTGAGTATAATTGTGCATGAAATTGTTCTAATGATAATTGGGGCTCTTTTGGCATTCTGTAATTATCTAACACGTTGGAAAAGCCAGAATAAATGCTGTCTTCCCTCCCCACTGGCCTCCCCACCCCCCCACCAACAGCTGCATAAATACCTGTGAAATGGTTAGAATGCCACCTACCCTACAGTTTTTGAGAGGATTACCTGAGCTGGCTTATGTAAGTCACAAGCATCTGATAAAAAAGGCATTTAATGTATGTCACTCCCATTCACACCAAATACAGACTGAAAACAGACACGTGACCAAAGCAAAGCCTTAAAGCAGAGGTCCCCAAACTCTGGGATCTAATGCCTGATGATCTGAGGTGGAGCTGGTGTAATAATAATAGGAATAAATGTAAACGTAAAGCCCTTGAATCATCCTGAAACCACCCCCCATCCCTGGTCCATGGAAAAATTGTCTTCCAAAAAACCAGTTCCTGGTGCCAAAAAGGTTGGGGACCTCTGGCTTAAAGGATCTCCCTATTTCATACCCAAGTAACACAGCTGAAATTAAAAGACAGACAGAACTCATGAAATCTCTGGGACAGGGAAATACATTAAAAAAAAAAAATCTTATTATATGAGGGCCGAAGTTACTTCTTAGAACTAGAAACCCAAGAATCAATTTCTAATTATTTGATCTCACTGTAAGGTGAGTTCTCCCAACAGCCACAGCACACGAGACATGGTCAGTTTCTGCCCTCCTCACAGGGACTCACAAATGCAGTTCAACAAAAGCCCTTTAACTCCTACACGACAACTGCTGAGATGTCCAGCAGACATTCATGGATGGTCACCCACAGCCGACAGAGAGCTTTTCTGATCTGCTGTATCTTCAGAGCAACTCTCTCCTGACCCTGGAGCTGCAGGTGTGAACAAAAGCCCAAGGTGGACCTCCTTGGCCAGAGTGACTGCTTCTGGGAGAAGCAGAGTTAGAACCAAGACCAGTCGATAGCAGTTCTTCCAGGATGCCTGTGCCCTCTTCTGCCCTCTTCTGAACTTTGTCACTGTTCAGAAAGAACCTCCTCAAAATCACTACAGGACTTCCCTGGAGGTCCAGTGGTTAAGACTCTGCCAAGGGGTGAAGGTTTGATTCCTGTCAGGGAACTAAGATTCCACATGCCCTGAAGTAGAGCAAAAAAAAAAAAAAAAATTTGCAACCAACAAGAAAACAAAGTTGAGAGAAGTAAGCTGAGTCTTGAAGCTACCGTTAGAGGCCCCAAACCTGGTCAAGCACCCAATCATAGGGCTCCTGGAGTTTTGACCTGGGTGAAGCTTACGCTATTCTCTCGTGAATCTGGACTAACATTAGCCTTTTGTGAGCAGCTCAGAGTATGTAGTCACAACTGTGTGATGGTCTGGGGCGTGGACGGAGGGTGGAGATTTGCACAGTGGGTTAGAGGAAAGAATAGGCTTTGAATTAGACAACTCAAGGACTGGAGCCCAGCTCTGCCACAATCAGTGATCTGATCTTTTTTTAATTAAAAAAATGTGTGTTTATTTTCTGGGGGGGCTACAGGGCAGCATGAAGGATTTTAGTTCCCTGACCAGGAATCGAACCCTCTGCCCTGCCGGGGAAGCAGAGTCCCACCACTGGACACGAAGGAAGTTCCAGTGGCCAGCAGTCCTGTCTCCCGGGCTCTAAAGGCTGTACCCTTGCCTTGGCTCTACAGGGAGAATTAAACGAGGTGATGGCTGAAACCCCACGGCCCCCCCTCTAGGCTGCTTTCATGTGCCCACAGCCAGACGTGGCACCAGTGCACACTGAACGTGGCCTCAGGACACAAGATGACGCATAGTCTGAAACCAGAATGTTGGTTCTCTCCCTCCCATCAGCTTGGGCTTGCTACTGTTTGCTCCCTTATGTTTGTGTACACTCACAATGGAAGTCTGTTAAATAAACATCCTCCTTGGGACAAACCCAGTGATGTCCCGAGTCCCTCCTTGATGACATCACAGTTCCTTTCTCTCCGGTCTCATTCCTTCTTTGTGCCTGTCTTTTTTCCCTTGTATTCTCTACTCTTCACTTGACTTCCAGAAGCTTCCATTCCCCACCCCCCTTCCTCCTTCCTAAAAGCATAGTAAGTTCACAACATCAATTATGAAAATAACTAGAACTACAAGACAGGTTGGGACTTCCCTGGTGCCTCAGATGGTAAAGTGTCTGCCTGCAATGCAGGAGACATAGGTTCGATCCCTGGGTCGGGAAGATCCTCTGGAGAAGGCAATGGCAACCCACTTCAGTACTCTTGCCTAGAAAATCCCATGGACAGAGGAGCCTGGTAGGCTACAGCCCATGGTGTTGCAAACACTCAAACTGAGCGACTGAGTCAGACTGAGCGACTTCACTTTCCTCACAGGACAGGCAGATGGAAAGACCCTTCCTCAGAGATCACACAGATGGGTCACTCTAAGACAAGGAAACGAAAGCTTTGAGAAAGGTTAAAACTTCACTCTGAATTGTAAGTACCAAGATAACTGCTGTAAGTATATTATAGCTCCAGAATATGGACAAACTGGGGAAGAATTGTCAACCGCACGAATTACAGCCACACCAGCACAAGCATATTGGAGGGGGTGCAGCACAGGTTCAGTATCAGACAGGATGATCAGTCATGCTCTAGGCTTTAGTTGTCTGGTGCGTTCAATGGGTTCCTACCTATCCAGGCTAGGGTGGTGTGTAACTGCTCAGTCATGTCTTTTACCATCCCCTTGCAACACAAATGTAAAACGATTTGGAATCAGTGTGTCCAGATGCCCAACCTAAGCATTTCTGAAATAAATCATGCTTTAAAACGTGAACATTCTGCTTTAGGGGCACAGAGTTTTCATCTGGGAAAATGGAAAGTTCTGGACACAGATGGTGGTGATGGTCTCCAAACAATGTGAACAGACTCGACGCCCCGGAACTGTCCACTTAAAACTGGTCCAAAGACTCCATTTCATGTTATGCACATCTGCTCACAAAAAGAAGGGAGACAAGTGAACAATCCTCTTAAATCTGACTTCTACTAATTATTTTCTTATTAGAGCATACCAGGGAGAAAGGCTAGCTCTCCTGAAGTCCAAATGAGACTTTAGGGAATTCTCTGGTGGTCCGGTGGCTAGGACTACGCGCTTTTACTGCCGGGGCCCCTGTTCCATACTTGACTGTGGACTAAGATCCCGAAAGCCAAGAGGTACACCAAAAAAAAAAAAAAGGGGGGGGTGGTGGGGGGGAGAGAGAGATTTTACTACAAAAATAAAATAGTAAATATAGTTCACTTTTTTTTAAAGGAAGAAGATTCTAAAGATATGCATGTCACTAATACTGTGTTCTTTTACAAATCTGGTAGAACATTCTACTCATGAGCCATCTCCAAGGGCAGCTTCAGGGAGGCTCAGTGGCACTTACGAAGGTGGGATGGGGGTGACAGCTCTGTTTTACTTAATCACAAAGACCTTCTTATCCTTTCCATTTTCTCTCCACCTTGCCTGAATTTTTTACAAAGCAAAACAAAGGAAAACCACTCCTTAGCACAGCCCACCAGTTCTGCCATCCTTTTTCTTGGGGACATGAAAGGACTCACTCAGGGACATCACAAGATGAAGCCGGGACATGGTGATGGAGACAGACACCTCTCTTCTTGGTGGCACCTTTCGTCTGAGTAACACCAGCACAGAATTCCAATTCTATGTCTAAATATTCAAGGGCAGCTGTTAGAGAAGTTGGCTGCATTCTGAAATATCACCCCCGAGGCTATCAAGGACAGAGGGCTTGGGATTCTGGGTGGCGGAGCCAGCCTTGCAGCCTCCAAACACCAGACAGCGTCTATGTGACTCATAGGTCTTACCCACACGGGAGCCTTCATTTCCTTTTCTAGTCCATCTAAAATACGGCCTTGAGGTAACTTCAACATTACATTTTAATTAAAATACTACACAGCCTATAAACACAGAGGCAAACGCCATGCCCTTATTTATCATTAAACAGGAAGCCTTTATTTGGCCCACTAAGAACATCATGTACCATAATATTAATAACTAAAAAATACTCAGCTCACCACATTCCATTCCATACACTCCATCCAACCTGTTCTGATATCCTCATAAACCAGTCTTTGGCATCTAATGTAATGAATGAATGAATGTGAAAGTCGCTCAGTCGTGTCCTACTCATTGTGACCCCATGGTCTGTAGCCCACCTGGCTCCTCTGTCCATGGGATTCTTCAGGCAAGAATTTTGGAGTGGGTTGCCATCTCCTTCTCCAGGAGAATCTTCCCGACTCAGAGATCCAACCCAGGTCTCCCACATTGCAGGCAGATTCTTTACCATCTGAGCTACCAGGGAAGTCCAATGTAAGGCGGTGGAGTAAGTAGCGCGGTGAGGGCGACCCCCATCCCCACGCATCTAATGGGAATTCAGGGAGGGCAGAGAAGGCCAGATCACCTGAAGAAGCTGATTCCATGTGCTACGTGGAACATGGGACTTTAGGACCCACTGGCAGACACTGGGATTAAGATGCTAAAACATTAAGAGTTCGAGCCATCTTGTGTGCCGCCACAAAGATCTGACACAGCCAAATAGATAAATATTTTTTAAAATATGCTAAAACAAATCATGGGCTTCCCTGGTGGCTCAGCAGCAAAGAATCTGCCCGCAATGCCAGAGATGTTGGTTCAATCCCTGGGTAAGGAAGATCTCCTGGGGAAGGAAATGGCAATCCACTTCAGTATTCTTGTCTGGGAAATCCCATGGATAGAGGAGCCTGTCAGGCTGCAGTCCATGGGATCCCAGAGTCGGACACAACTGAGTGTGTCGACGCACATACACATACGCACCCACATGTACACCCCAAAGGATGGAAAATGAAACAAGAGTGGACTGTCAGACACAGTCAGAAGTTTTCTAATTCAGGCAATGCTCTGGGAATCTGCTCCTGGATCCATCTTCTTTTCCTTTCTTCTGAGCATCATAAATGTACTCCACCCTCTGAGCAAGGCTAATCAACAACCTCCAGATATCTGCTTCTCGGTGCTCACCCCTCACTCTAGCGGCCCCCTGTTCCAAACTGGCTTCCCTAGCTGGGTCCTGTCCTCTCTCTAAGCCCATTGGACCTCAAACAGTCCCAATCTCTCCAAAATTCCATCCAAGACGCCAGCGGGTACTTTAACATATTAAACTTTCAAATCTCTCTCCTCAGTCCTGGAATGTTCCTACGTTATTATTTCTAATACATCTGACTCCCTGTTGACAATTTCCCATGGTTTGTTGAGTTCCTGTTAAGTCAAGGCAATTTGGATAAAGGAGAGTATTTACTCCAGAATTGCAAAGTTCATCAAAAGAACTTTTTTTTTCATTCAAAATTGGAAAGAAATCAAAATAGACAAATCTTTTATAAAGTATTAACAAACGCTTTCAATACTATAGCTCTGTTTGTATGTATTTTTACCTTCAGAAAGAAGCTTATTTTCACCATCTTTCACAACATATCAGAATTCCTCATATTAAAAAACAGAAGTGAAACAGGGACTTCCCTAGCAGTCTAGTGGTTAGGATTCTGTGCTTTGAATGTAGGGGGTGCAGGTTCAATCCCTGGTTGGGGAATTGAGAGCTCACATGCCACAACGCACAGCCAAAAAAAAAAAGTGAAACAGTATAGCCAAAATGTTCATGAAAATATTAAGGTTTTATTATAACTTCAGACTCGCTACTTCTCTGGCACAAAGCAAAATTTATGGGCAAGGTTATAAGTTCTCATAAACTGAATATTTGAATCAAGTATTGTATAAGAAATATGTCATTTGAGCTGGCCCCCACCTCTCCCAGCCCCCACTGGTTATATACATCCATGCTGACTGGGTTCTATCCCATGACAGAGATAAAGCAGGGGATAATTTATTTCTCAAATAATCACTGTGGGACTTCTATGTATCTATGGTGATACAGGCTAAGGGTAAAAGAACAAAGAAAGATCTGGGTTATGCCCTCCTAGGGCTTATAGTCTAACAGTCTGATTATGTACACTCTTTATTCCAAATTGAGAGTGCCTGAGAGACTTCCCTGGTGGTCCAGGGGCTAAGACCCTCGCGCTCTCAATGCAGGGGGCCAGGGTTCAATCCCTGGTCAGTAAATTAGATCCCGTAGGCCACAGCTAAAGATCCCATGTACCTCAATGATAATTAAAGATCCTGAGTGTTGCAACTAAGACTGGGCGTAGACAATTAAATAAATAAAAATAAATAAACATCAGAATAAGAGTTCCGGATTTGAAAGATTTGGGGAGGCAGATCCAGGCCTGATTCATTCCCCTCAATTGACAGATCAGAAATCCAAAGTAAATCACTGCATTGCTCATGGCCCCTTGTGTTCAATGCCTCCAGGCATTTTCCCGGGGCATTTCAGGCCCTTTGACGTCATTTTCCAAGGGGATTTTCCAAGGGGATTAGGCCCCTATTAGCCTCCTCTGCCCCCACCCCCTGCCCCCATCACTGCCACTCTGCCCTGCAGGCTCAGGTCACAAACCACACTTGATCAGGCCAGCCTAGAGGCGCTTAACCCAGGGGAGGTGGGTGTCCCTTCGACCTGTGAACAACAGCCAGGAACCAGTGGGGGGCTTCGCTGCTGTTTATCATGTGAAGGTACTTGGCACACAGAAGGGTGACCCAGGATGAACCATGACAAGGAGAATGAGGAGGAGGAGGAGACTGAGGATGATTTTTATTATTATTGTTCAGTCGCTAAGTCGTGTCCAACTCTTTCGAGACCCCATAGACTGCAGCACACCAGGCTTCCCTGTCCTTCACTACCTCCCGGAGTTTGCTCAAATTCATGTCCACTGAGTCGGTGATTCCATCCAATCATCTCATCCTCTGTTGCCCTCTTCTTTTGCCTTCAATCTTTCCCAGCATCAGGGTCTTTTCCAAAGAGTCTTCCCATCAGGTGGTCAAAGTATTAGCGTTTCTGCTTCAGAAGCAATGATGATCTGTGGAATACCTTATCTCTAATTCTAACAACAACCTGCAAGGTGCCATTAAGTTGCTATGTATGGTCAGTTCTTTTAATCTGCAGTTCTGGGAGTCTGGTGGTTTTTTACCAAAGGCCATAAAGCTGATGGGCTTCCCAGATGATTCAGCGGTAAAGAACCTGCCTGCCAATGCAGCAGTTTGATCCCCGGGTCGGGAAGATCCCCTGGAGGAGGAAATGGCAACCCACTCCAGTATCCTTGCCTGGGAAATCCCAAGGACAGAGGAGCCTGATGGGCTACAGTCCATGGGGTCACAAAGAGTCAGACCCGACTGAGACTGAGCGTGCACGCCCGAGGCTGCACAGGAAATGCCTGAAGCTGGTGGGTGGTAGGGCCTGGCTCTGACCTCGAATCAGATGTTTGCCTCCAGAGCTCAGCCCCTCTGCCCTGAGACTCACAACAGCTAGCGAGGCGTGGCCACAGCCTCACAGTACCCTGATAGCCAGGTGAAGTCAAGAGTGCAAGAGGCCTGATGACCCCTTCACCGAAGTATTTAAGCATGTCACCTGGCCCTTCCCCTAACTCCACACTCATCTTTAAATCATGAAGCTCCAAAACCTTACTGGAGGCCCAGGAATTCCTGGTGCAGCAGAAATCAGCAGAGCAGACCAGCCACTGGTTCCACGACCATAGGAAGGCTCAGACCACACACAGCGCAAACCTGAGACTCAGATGCTGCGGGCCACTGTTCTTACCTGTGCTCTTTCATTTCCTCCCTCCTTTCTCACCCAGTATCTTCCCAGTTTGGTCAGGAAAGCTATCTCTACTTGTGGAGACTGATTCTATTCTAACTTTTAGAAGAATGCTCCATTAGGACTAGGACTGTTAAAGGACTGGGAGTGACTCAGAAGAATGCAAACTATTCAACCCTTCCAGGCAGAGGCTGACTGGGCACAGAAGACATTCTTCAACAAAGGTACAATGGAAATGAGAAGAGTCAGCTGCCAAATAACCAGTTTGAATTTCTCAAAGAACCAGATATTACAACACACGCTCCGCTGGCCAACTGCCTGCTTAAGTGCATGGACCACCAAGCCACATTAAGCAATTCTAATCTCTTGCCTCAAGGGTGAAGAAAGTTGAGCTCCTCAAGGACTGGAAGACGCCAAGGCGAGTCTTCTTAAGAATTCATCATATCCACTAGAACATTTCCAAATGAGTCAACAATATTTTGATTTTACACTTTAACAACAGAAATAGAAACTGTCGACTTAAAAAACAGTCACAACTTAGAAGTTAAGACTTAGGTTTTATATAGTGGGAAATTCTTAGGACTTCAAGCATGGGAGGGAGGATCTCAAGCAGCCCTGAAATAATTGTTGGTGTAGGGGTGGGGGTGGGGTCAGTTCAGTTCAGTTCAGGCCTCCCTGTCCATCACCAACTCCTGGAGTTCACTCAGACTCACATCCATCGAGTCAGTAATGCCATCCAGCCATCTCATCCTCTGTCGTCCCCTTCTCCTCCTGCCCCCAATCCCTCCCAGCATCAGAGTCTTTTCCAATGAGTCAACTCTTCGCATGAGGTGGCCAAAGTACTGGAGTTTCAGCTTTAGCATCATTCCTTCCAAAGAAATCCCACGGCTGATCTTCTTCAGGGTGGACTGGTTGGATCTCCTTGCAGTCCAAGGGACTCTCAAGAGTCTTCTCCAACACCACAGTTCAAAAGCATCAATTCGTCGGCGCTCAGCCTTCTTCACAGTCCAACTCTCACATCCATCCATGACCACTGGAAAAACCATAGCCTTGACTAGACAGATCTTTGTTGGCAAAGTAATGTCTCTGCTTTTCAACATGCTATCTAGGTTGGTCATAAATTTTTTTCCAAGCAGTAAACGTCTTTTAATTTCATGGCTGCAGTCACCATCTGCAGTGATTTTGGATCCCCCCAAAAAATAAAGTCTGACACTGTTTCCACTGTTTCCCCATCTATTTCCCATGAAGTGATGGGACCAGATGCCATGATCTTTGTTTTCTGAATGTTGAGCTTTAAGCCAACTTTTTCACTCTCCTCTTTCACTTTCATCAAGAGGCTTTTGAGGCTTTTATGTTCCTCTTCACTTTCTGCCATAACGGTAGTGTCATCTGCATATCTGAGGGTATTGATATTTCTCCCGGCAATCTTGATTCCAGCTTGTGTTTCTTCCAGTTCAGCGTTTCTTATGATGTACTCTGCATATAAGTTAAATAAGCAGGGTGATAATATACTGCCTTGACGTACTCCTTTTCCTATTTGGAACCAGTCTGTTGTTCCATGTCCAGTTCTAACTGTTGCTTCCTGACCTGCATACAGGTTTCTCAAGAGGCAGGTCAGATGGTCTGGTATTCCCATCTCTTTCAGAATTTTCCACAGTTGATTGTGATCCACACAGTCAAAGGCTTTGGCATAGTCAAGAAAGCAGAAATAGATGTTTTTCTGGAACTCTCTTGCTTTTTCGATGATCTAACGGATGTTGGCAATTTGATCTCCGGTTCCTCTGCCTTTTCTAAAACCAGATTGAACATCAGGAAGTTCACGGTTCACGTATTGCTTGGAGAATTTTGAGCATTACTTTACTAGCATGTGAGATGAGTGCAATTCTGCGGTAGTTTGAGCATTCTTTGGCATTGCCTTTCTTTGGGATTGAAATGAAAACTGACCTTTTCCAGTCCTGTGGCCACTGCTGAGTTTTCCAAATTTGCTGGCATATTGAGTGCAGCACTTTCACAGCATCATCTTTCAGGATTTGAAATAGCTCAACTGGAATTCTATCACCTCCACTAGCTTTGTTCGTAGTGATGCTTTCTAAGGCCCACTTGACTTCACATTCCAGGATGTCTGGCTCTAGGTGAGTGATCACACCATCATGATTATCTGGATCATGAAGATCTTTTTGGTATAGTTCTTCTGAGTATTCTTGCCACCTCTTCTTAATATCTTCTGCTTTTATTAGGTCCATACCATTTCTGTCCTTTATCGAGCCCATCTTTGCATGAAATGTTCTCTTGGTATCTCTAATTTTCTTGAAGAGATCTCTATCTTTCTCATTCTGTTGTTTTCCTCTATTTCTTTGCATTGATCGCTGAGGAAGGCTTTCTTATCTCTTGCTATTCTTTGGAACTCTGCATTCAGATGCTTGTATCTTTCATTTTCTCCTTTGCTTTTCACTTCTCTTTTCACAGCTATTTGTAAGGCCTCCTCAGACAGCCATTTTGCTTTTTTGCATTTCTTTTCCATGCGGATGGTCTTGCTCCTGGCAAACCACTTCAGTATTCTTGCCTTGAGAACCCCATGAACAGTATGAAAAGGCAAAATGATAGGATACTGAAACAGGAACTCCCCAGGTCAGTAGGTGCCCAATATGCTACTGAAGATCAGTGGAGAAATAACTCCAGAAAGAATGAAGGGATGGAGCCAAAGCAAAAACAATACCCAGTTGTGGATGTGACTGGTGATAGAAGCAAGGTCCGATGCTGTAAAGAGCAATATTGCATAGGAACCTGGAATGTCAGGTCCATGAATCAGGGCAAATTGGAAGTGGTCAAACAAGAGATGGCAAGAGTGAACGTTGACATTCTAGGAATCAGCGAACTAAAATGGACTGGAATGGGTGAATTTAACTCAGATGACCATTATGTCTACTACTGCAGGCAGGAATCCCTTAGAAGAAATGGAGTAGCCATCATGGTCAACAAAAGAGTCTGAAATGCAGTACTTGGATGCAGTCTCAAAAACGACAGTATGATATCTGTTCGTTTCCAAGGCAAACCATTCAATATCACAGTAATCCAAGTGTATGCCCTAACCAGTAATGCTGAAGAAGCTGAAGTTGAACGGTTCTATGAAGACCTGCAAGACCTTTTAGAACTAACACCCAAAAAAGATGTCCTTTTCATTCTAGGGGACTGCAATGCAAAAGTAGGAAGTCAAGAAACACCTGGAGTAACAGGCAAATTTGGCCTTGGAATAGGGAATGAAGCAGGGCAAAGACTAATAGAGTTTTGCCAAGAAAATGCACTGGTCATAGCAAACACACTCTTCCAACAACACAAGAGAAGACTCTACACATGGACATCACCAGATGGTCAACACCGCAATCAGACTGATTATATTCTTTGCAGCCAAAGATGGAGAAGCTCTATACAGTCAACAAAAACAAGACCGGGAGCTGACTGGCTGAGGTCATGAACTCCTTATTGCCAAATTCAGACTTAAATTGAAGAAAGTAGGGAAAACCACTAGACCATTCAGATATTACCTAAATCAAAATCTTATGATTATACAGTGGAAGTGAGAAATAGATTTAAGGGCCTAGATCTGATAGACAGAGTGCCTGATGAACTATGGACGGAGGTTTGTGACATTGTACAGAGGATGTGGTAGCCGGGTTATATAAAAGTCTTATAACAAAGGGCAGGTAATCTGAACATCCAAGGTTATTGCTATTCAAGGAAAACCAGATATCTCAAGGAGAAGAATTTAGTGCTTTTCTGTGTATGGGAAGATGTTAAAGTATCTGGGCTTAGATAAATCATTTCTTTTATCTGTATCTCAGCTATATGGGGCACCCTTCCGGTGTTTTCAGATCCCCTCTTCCATACAGAGTGGCTGCAACCTCCGGGCTCTGAGATAGAAGATATTCTCCTCCTTCCTGAATTCCCTTAGGGCTCATTGGCTCAACAATCCCTTGTTAACTGATATGGCAGGAAATATTGCATTTCACAACGCAATTAACCAAGAGGAGGAATAGTCCATGATATTCATTTTATATACATAAAATTCATTCTTATATATAAACTTTTCTAAACAATAATTGAATCAAAGGAGAAATCAAAACCACAATGATAGACAAGGTTATTGAAAGGCAAAATAACAATAAAATCTTCATCTTTGCATTGCCCATCAAAATAACCAAAACCTATAATAATGCCAAACTAGCATACAGAATTCAAAGCTTTAAGAACATGCAGGTACCCATGCTCGCTAACAGCAGGGAGCAGGAACTAGTAACCTTCCCATGTCTGCAAGAGCCCATCATTCCCAGAATGTCTAAGGGAGAAGAGACTGTAGATAGGGATTTCCCTGGCAGTCCACTGGTTAAGGCTCCCAGTGCAAAGGGAATGGGTTTGATTCCTACTTGGGGAACTAGATCCTGCATGCTGCATGGTATGGCTTAAAAAACAAATTTTAAAAATTTTTAAAGGGAAGAGACTGTAAATGATCTCTATTCCAACAGTCTGTTAATTTGTAGAAACTGCAGAGAACATTCTCTGTATATACCTGCACCTCTTCATGAAACTCACCCACAGACTAAGGTGCTCGTGAGACACTTCCCTTTTCACCTCTTTGCGTCTTCCTTGCAGGTCTTTGACTGTTTGACTCTGGTTATTCTCCAAGAATAACTCAATGGACATGAGTCTGAGCAAACTCCAGGATAGTGAAGAGCAGGGGAGCCAGGCAGTTTTCAGTCCATGGGGTTGAAAAGAGCGGGACACAACTTAGTGACTGGACAACAACAAATTCTCCAAGAAACCAGAGTATAAAAACATAGTAACAGTGGTTATGTAACTAAGCTAACAAGGAAACACTACTTGGTACAAGATTTAAAGGACTAATAATGAGAACTGCCATAAAAATTGGCAAAGTAAAAGTGTGTTTCTCTATTTTCTCCCCTTGACTGTGTGTGTGGGTGGGGTAGGGGGTTGGTGGATACACGCTCAGCTTCATTTGACTCTTGCTACACCATAGAGTGTAGCCCACCAGGCTCCTCTGTCCATGGGATTGCCCAGGCATGAACACTGGAATGGGTCGCCATTCCCTCCTCCAGGGGATCTTCTTGACCCAGGAATTGAACCTTCTTGTATTGGTAGGCTAAAGCCAAGATTCAACCTGAGTGTGAGCCAGAGCCCAAGCTCTTAACCACTAAACTAAACTACTAAAATAGAAGGAATGCAAGCAGCACAAAAGACCCAACTGCTGGGACTTCTCTGGTGGTCCAATGGGTAGGGCTCCATGCTTCCACTGCAAGGGACATAGGTTTGATTCTGGGTCAGGGAACTAAGACCCCACATGTACATAGCACAGCAAAAAGAAAAGACACTCAAATGTGTCCTCAGAGGAACAGGCAAGTAAGGGACCAGCATTTAAGGCTTCAAAAACATACTAAAAGAAAAAAAAAAGATACAAATCTGAGGAAATATACTCATAAAACAAAAACAGTATGCTATGGAAAAGGGAAAGTCAAAGAGAAAAAAAAGTGATAGCTGAACTAGAAAGTTTAACTCATAGGTTAGAAAATAAAACTGAAGAGACCTCCCGGGACACCAAACGAGACAAAGAGAGGGATCCCATGAGCAACAAAAGAAAAAATAAAATCCAAGAGACTGGCATAACAGAAGCCGTATTGAGAGAACAAAGGGACAACCTTGAGACTGCAGGAACTGACGGGAGTTCCTGTGGGAACTGAAGGTAGAGGAAGGTGAATGGAGTTCAGACCCTGACTAACTTTAAATTTATGAATTTCAGATCACGAACATGGCCCACGGAGAAACAAAAGTGACTGTCAGACACTAAAGATAGCAAGAAGTCATTAGGGGCTTCTCCGGTGGCTCACTGGTAAAGAATTTGCCTGTCAGTGCAGGAGACGGGAGCTTGATTCCTGATCTGGGGAGATCCCACAGGCCTCGGAGCAACTGAGCCCATGAGCTACAACGACCAAGCCTGCGCTCTAGAACCCGGGAGCTTCAACAGGAAGCTCGCACGCCCAGGGCCCGTGCTCCACAACGAAAGAAGTCACTGTAATGAGAAGCCCGTGCACTGCAACTAGAGAGTAGCTTCCACTTGCCACAACTAGACAAAAGCCTGAGTAGCAGCTAAGACCCAGCACAACCAAAAATAAATAATAAAAATTTAAAAATAAAAAGTCATCAGGACTGGATAATTTCTAAAAAAAATCCCCCATGTTTATCCACAGAAAGTCAATAAATACTATCTAGAGTTACTCTAGGGTGCTGGGGGTAAGGAAGAAGAGGGGTTACTATCACTTTCTGTCATAATCTCTTGATGTATTGAATGCATTTTATTGAATAAAAATATTAAATTCTGTCATTAAAATGTCATTCGCCACTAGAGTCATGCATTACTAAGTTTTCTCCCCAGCATGTTGGCATAGCTCGGTGCCTGATGAGATATCCTACGTTATTTACTGTGGTATCCTCTCCATGAGCACCACACTGGCATTTTCTTTAAAATAAATGAGGAGTGTGGTTTGAAGAGATGAAACACAGACATTATTCATACTGGTTCTCAAAGTGATTCCATCCCTCCTGAACCTCACTCTGCCCTTCCCAAATCAGCTACATTTCTGGTTGAGGCACAGTGACGACACCGCACTGGCCCTGTGCCACCATTCTCCGAGCCACTGGATGCTAATTTGCAGCCATCGCATTTAAGAATTGGATCTAAAAGTCAAGACTGAATATTAACAAGGTCAATGGCAAGGAGATTCTGAGGGGTAAAGCATGGGGCTTACTCTTACAGAAAGAAAAGGAATATAAGTATTTTTTAAATCTTCAAAGGTGGTTTAAGGAAAAGAAACTACAAACTAGATACCTGATCTGGTTTGCACGTGAGGTGGAAAAAAAAAAAAATTGAGGGGAGGGTCTTAAATTTGATCAAAAGATTGAAATGAGGCAAAAATTCTGAGGGGGCTGTGGAGACTTCTTATTTTTAAAATTTTGACCATACCACAAAGCATTGGAGGAGAAAATGGCAACCCACTCCAGTATTCTTGCTTGGAGAATTCCATGGACAGAGGAGCCTAGTGGGCTACAGTCCACAAGGTTGCAAAGAGTTGGACAGGACTGAGCGACTAACATAAATACACACACACACACACACACACACACACACACTCTCTCTCTCTCTCTCTCTCTCTCTCTCTCTCTCTGTGCAACTGGGATCTTAGTTCCCCAACCAGGGGTTGAACCTGTGCCCCCTGGACTGAGCTGAGCGACTAACACAAATACACACACACACACACACACACTGTGCAACTGGGATCTTAGTTCCCCAACCAGGGGTTGAACCTGTGCCCCCTGCATTGGACAGTGGAGCCTGAACCAGTAGAGCCAGGGAGTCCCTGTGGAGAACGCTCCTAAAGGCTCTGATCAGCTCAGGAACAAAGTCACTTTCCTAATCTAAGCCACCTTCCTGCCAGACCACCCATGCAGACATCTGTCCTAGATGGTGATGCTACCAGCTGGCAGTCCATTAAGGACAGCAGGAACCGTACTCGGCACCATTGTTGAAATCAGCTGCATATTTCATTGCAACCATTTAGGGACTCTGTTCGAGGGCATCTTAAGCTCTTCAGGAACCCAGACAAGGGAAGAGAGTGGGGTTTCCTACTTGGATTCAACTTAGAATCCCAGGGACAGGGGAGCCTGGTGGGCTGCCGTCTATGGGGTCGCATAGAGTCGGACACGACTGAAGTGACTTAGCAGCAGCTCTGAGGAAAAAGGGGTCAGCTAGCAAATAAGGATTTTCAAACCTCTGCTTAAGTGTGTTTTGCTTCAGTTCAGTTCAGTCCAGTCGCTCAGTCGTGTCCAACTCTTTGCGACCCCATGAATCGCAGCACACCAGGCCTTCCTGTCCATCACCAACTCCTGGAGTTCACTCAGACTCACATCCATCGAGTCAGTAATGCCATCCAGCCATCTCATCCTCTGTCGTCCCCTTCTCCTCCTGCCCACAACCCCTCCCAGTATCAGAGTCTTTTCCAATGAGTCAACTCTTTGCATGAGGTGGCCAAAGTACTGGAGTTTCAGCTTTAGCATCATTCCTTCCAAAGAAATCCCAGGGCTGATCTCCTGCAGAATGGACTGATTGGATCTCCTTGCAGTCCAAGGGACTCTCAAGAGTCTTCTCCAACATTACAGTTCAAAACCATCAATTCTTTGGCACTCAGCTTTCTTCACAGTCCAACTCTCACATCCATACATGACCACTGGAAAAACCATAGCCTTGACTAGACGGACCTTTTTTGGCAAAGTAATGTCTCTACTTTTGAATATGCTATCTAGGTTGGTCATAACTTTTCTTCCAAGGAGTCACCATCTGCAGTGATTCTGAAGCCCCCAAAATAAAGTCTGACACTGTTTCCATTGCTTATATTTCATCAAATGAGTGGAAAATGGAAAAAATGAAAAGAGCTAACATTAATAAGCATGAAGTATCATAAACTTAATATGGTTGAGGCAAGGATGAAAAGTATCTGATGGACAAAAGCTCGGATTTTTTTTTCGATCCATTAAATGCCCACTGGCCTCTGACTGAGAGTGTATATTCAATTGTAAAGGAAAAAAGAACACTTAAAGAGCATACATGAAAAGCTAGAAATAAATGTCATTTTAGACTATCTGGAAATTGAGATATAATTGGGGAATATAATTTTTAAAAATGAACTTTCAAAGAATGAAAACTTCCATATAACATAGACTATCACTGAACTTAATCCAGTATTTTCAGAGGAGCACATGTATGAACAGTGGGCTGCCTGTTCATAGTTAAGATTGTATCACCCAATGAGTCTGGTCCTGGGAGGGACAGTACCAGTGTACTTCCCTCCCGTCAAACCATATCTAATGGACTGTTCTTGTAACTCAAGGTCTGTCTCAAAAGTCACTAAACAGGAATGCATTCAGAGAGGATGACCCAGATGGTGAGGAATCTGGAACCAGCTCACAAAAAGCATGCTCCAAGGAACTGGGGATACTTAGCCTGCTAAAGAACAGAGCAAGTACAAGAAGAGTTTAACTCAGCTAACACTGACAGAGGCTTTACCTGCGTTCGGTGCTGCAGGTGACTCAGATCTGAAGGAGGTGCCACCAGTGCCCTCCTGGAGCTCACCTGATAATGGTGCCCAAGTACATGACAGAGGTTGGGTGGAATGACAAGCGAGAACTGGGACCAAACCACGTCTCTGGTAGTCCACTAGTTAAGACTCCACGTTTCCAGTGCAGGGGACACAGGTTCAAGCCCTGGTCAGGGAACTAGGGCTGCACGCCACTGCATGCCACTCAGCCAAAAAAATTAAAATATAAAGAAAAAGAAGGAAAGAAGGAGTGAGGGAGGGAAGAAGGAGGAGTCATGGATGGACCTAAAGTCTGTCATACGGAGTGAAGTAAGTCAGAAAAACAAATATTGCATATTAGTGCTTCTATGTGGAATTTAGAAAATGGTAGAGATGAACCTATTTGTGAAGAAGAAATAGAGACACAGATATAGAGAACAAACGTATGGATACTGAGAGAGGAAAGGAGCGGGTAGGATGAATGGAGAGATTGGGATTGATTTGTATACACTACTGATGCATAAAGTAGATAACTAATGAGAATATACGGTAGAGCATGGGGCTGGGGGGAGAAGGCATAATCTGTTTGTAGGACAAATATTAAGGCAATATTAAAAATGTATTCCAGTATACAGTAGGTGAAAACAAATATTGTTTGATTCCACTTACATGAGGTACCAAGAACGGTCAGATTCATAGTCAGAACGTACATTGGTGGAATGCCAGGGGCTGGGGGGAAGATGGGGAGTTAGTGTTTAACGAGGTCAGAGTTTCCATTTAGAAAAGTGAAAACCTTGGCAGACGGATGATGGCGAGAGTTACACAACAATCTGAATGTATTTAGTGCCGCTGTATAGGTAAATACAGTAACAACAGTATGTTTTACATTATGTGACTTTTACCACAATAAAAAAGCAGTAATGAAAGAAAGAATGAATGAATTGGGACCAAGGGGAGAAAAGTAAAAAGAGTGGCACTTAACAGAAGAGAAGCTTTTCTTCTTGGAAGGGTTCCACTGTTGATATGCAAATATTGATTAAGGTATTCATTCAAACATAAAAATACAGATTACTGGCAAAGATAAATTCAGGATTCAGATTGTTGGCTACCTGGGAATTGGAGGTTGCTGGCAGGAGTCCGGGGGGGCGGGGGGGGGAGTGCAAGGGTGGGCAGTGAGACAGGGACCAGATGTTTAGAGGTAAATTGCTGTCATTTCCCTGGCTTTTTACCCTTTAAGGTAAAGCTTTGGGATACTTATTACTAAAACAAACATTAAACATGAATTAATTGATAGCAGATCATAAAAGTATACCAGGAACTTTATGATGATTTGAACTTTATGATCAAATTTTATACTTGATGATAGAAATTAAAATAACTTCCTAAAGGAAGTATGAGTTAGACAATTGAGTAGCTCCTGGATTTCTAGATTTTAGACATGAGCCCAACTGCCCCTTCTTTTCCTATGCCAATAAAATAAGGAATAAAATACAGTAAGTCCCCTGCAAGTTGCAAACTTTCAAAGATGTTGCGAATGTATTATAAACCTATTACAGTACAATACTACATAGCCGACAGTGTTACTTGGGTACCTAAGCTAACTTTGTTGGACTTACAAGCAAACTGGACTTAGAAATGCACTCTTGAAACAGAACTCATTCATATATGCAAGGGGCTTAACTGTAATTTTAAAGAAGATTTTAACAACAAAAGCAAGAGTGGCAAAATCTCAGAATATTGGACCTTTAAATACATCCAGCTTCTGGAAACCTGCACTGCTTTTTCCTTATTTTGCTTTGAACAAGTCAAAGTGTCTTCTTCCATCATGAACTGGCATTAGAGATACACCAGATCATTCCAGTTCTCCTGTCCCTTCCAAGGATCATCTATCTGACTGTATACCCTAAGGGTCTACCTGGTGGCTCAGATTATGAAGAATCTGCCTGCCACGTAGGAGACCCGGGTCAGGAAGATTCCCTTCCCTGAGAAGGCAATTGCAACTCACTCCAGTGTTCTTGCCTGGAGAATCCCATGGACAGAGGAGCTTGGCGGGCTACAGTCCATGGGGTCACACAGAGTTGGACACAACTGAGCAACTAACACACACACACACACACAGAAACGTAATGGACTTATAGAACATAGCACAGTTAACCAGAGAAATGATCATGCTGTTTAATATCTCTGGCCATAATTCAAGAAGACTAAACTTTAGCGGCATGGGAGGAGAAGGAAAGGACTGAAAATTATTTTCCTTATGAATGCTGTCTTACACCAGGGATCCATTCTGCCAAGAAATCTATAATGCTGTGGATATAACTCTTCTACTGCAAGAGCCTCTCCTAGGGTCAGAGACCCCTCATTTCCAAGAAATTATAAGGGAGCTAGAGCCTGATAAGAACTCATAAAGCAGAGAGATTTCCAATAGGGTCAGAGGACTTATCTTACTAATACTTGTTGTCCCGTGATTGTTGAGATAGAAACTTGTCCAGATCCAGTCTGGGCTTAAGTCAGTAAACCCTTATTAAAAACTGCCAAGTAGTAGGCTCTTGAGCAACTGGTTGTGATAAACACCCTATATCCTTGGGGGAGAGCAGGGGACGTGACTCCAGGAAACCATCTGCAATGATAATTCAAGCTCCTGAGGATAAGAACCCCACTCTGTAGTTATCCCTCCAGGCCAGGTCCATAAATCTCAGATGAGTTTTTAAGGATTTTCACTTTCCATCTAAAAAGAGAATTTCTGCAATTCCATTGGAAAAACTGGTTCAACTTTAAAACGCTCGGGAATAAAACACTGTTCTACTATTTAAAATAGGTCATAATGGCTCCTTAGAACCAATTTGGGGAATGAAATTAAAGAGAAGAATGAGAAAGAAAGCTCAATAGTGCTTTAAAAAGGGAGGGAGGCAGGGGTGGAACTTCCCAGGCAGTCCAGTGGTTAAGACTTCTCTTTCCAATGCAAGGGGTGCACTTTCGATACTGGTCAGGGTCTGAAGATCCCACATACCTTGCAGACAGAAAAACAAAACATAAAGCAGAAGCACTATTGCAACAAATTCAATAATGACTTTAAAAAACGGTCACATTAAAAAATATATGTCTTTAAAAGGGGGGTGGCATCGAACATGAGAAGACTATGTGGCTGGAATATTTGCACACAGCTGACAAAATCATTAGAAAACAACTGTGGAAGTAATTCCTAATGGCAACAAATTGAACAGGGAGCCCTCAGAACATTTAAAGTCAAAAGAAATATACTGAAACCGAGCACTTGCTACTTAACAGCCACACCAGGTGATGTAAGTCATTTTCTCCTCCTCCACTTCCTTCTATCTTTGTATCAAGTAGTGATAACAGTGTCTCTCCTGCCTTTCTCATAGAGCTATTCTCAGGAACAAAGACTGTGTCTGTGATAGTACTTTTGAGATTACAAAACCCTTTAGAAATACAGTAAGCTATTTTTCAAATCTTTAAAATAAAGGATATCTACCATTGATATAAACTTTTTCCTTTTCTTTCCCTCTTTCTTTTCAGATTTTTAAAAATCCATATGAACAAACTTACATACAAGCACTTTACGTTTACTGATTTACTACTCATAACAAACCTGACTGCATATACAACCATCATTTCTCCATTTTACAGAAGAGGAGACCAAGTCACGAAGAAACGCACAGGAAGGTTTCAAACCCAGGCTGCTGGGCTGCTCTGTCCTTGGTCTGCATCATGGAGCATCCCAAGAGTTATCAAGGGTTCTGTTTCCTCATCCTCAGCCACCTTCACTTTAGCAGGATCCGTACAACAAAAGCGAATTCGTGAGGACCATCCAATCCAAGTGCTGAAAAGAACCTGAGTGGACATCTCAACAGGAAAGAAATCATTTCTATTCTTTCTTTCATCTGGTTTCCAAAGGTTCAGGAGGCTTTTTTGTTTGTTTTGTTTTCAGAATACTGTTAGACAAAAGCACTGAATTCTATGTTGGGGGTGGGGGGTGGGCGGGGAGGAGCAAGTCACTTCTCTGGGGGTATTCAGTCATCTTTTAAATGCCAACTAGAGACTTTCTGGTACTGTAGAAGTAGAAGATCTGGTAACAGTTGCAAGACTGTACCAAGTGTCTAGCCAAACACCTGACACACATCAGACGCTCAGTGTGCCCAAGGACTGTCCCTTCTAAAAATGTTAATTTCTCATCATGCTCAGATGCTACAATTCTGAGAAAAGAGATCCAAAAACTACTAAGTAACCATATTAATCTAGAGCACTGCTGTCCACGCTTTTCATCATGCATCCTTTTCCCTAAAAATGAGAACATGTATTCCTAGTGTATGTGTGTAGATGTATAAAAACTTATATTTACCTGTTTTAAGACACTATAAAATCTTATGAACATTTAAAACAAAAGCATACATTGAAAAATAGCAGGACTCTAATGAAATGGTAGAGATGATCTTATTTGCAAAGCAGAAACAGAGACACAGACACAGAGAACAATCGTATGGACACCAAGGTGGAAAAAGAGAGGTGGGATGAATTGGGAGACTGGGATTAACATAAGGAAACCGAACATATACATACTACTGTGTATAAAATAGATAACTGATGAGAACCTACTCTATAGCACAGGGAACTCTACTCAGTACCCTGTGGTGACCTAAATGGGAAGGAAATCCAAACAAAGAGATATGTGCATACACGCTGTACAGTAGAAACTAATACAACATTGTAAAGCAACTATACTGCAATAAAAATTAAGAATAAATAAATAGCAAGCAGAAATATAAGTTCTGGTATTTTCTTTGCACATCCCAATGTACAAGTCTTGAGTATCTTGGATGATGCTTACCCCACCCCATCACCTTGGTAGAGGAGTAATAGAGAATACTGTGATTTCTGAACCAGAGCCCCAGGGTCCAGGGTCAAGATGACAGGGTCCACAATCTTGGCTCATCTCCGTGTGACCCTGTGTAACCTGTGTCTCCGTGTGCCCCTGGGACCAGTCATTCCTCCCTGCTGGTCCTCAGTTTTCAAATCTTGGTGTGTTATGGTCGCTCAGTCATGTCTGACTCTTTGCCACCCCATGGACTGTAGGCTGCAAGGCTCCTCTGTCCATGGGATTCTCTAGGCAAGAATACCAGAGTGGGTTGCCATTTTCTTCTCCTAGGGACCTTCCTGACCCAGGGATTGAATTTGGATCTCCTGCAAATGGAGATAACAGTTTCCACCTTATAGATATGTTGATGATTAAAATAATGTATTGAGTGAAATGTGCTTAGCACAACACAGACAACCCAGGAATGATGGTTAAACCAGAACTGACATTTAATGCAAACCACCTTCTTATAACTGGAGAAAAAGTGAGGCCCTAAGACATCACCTGACTTTCCAGGCCATGGAACTGGATATCTCAATGGTGGCCTAGAAGCCACCATCTCTCAGCTCCAGATCAGTGATCTTTCAACTGTACCTTTAGGGGGTTCTCTGGTGGCCTAGTGGTTAGGAATCCTGGCTTTCACTGCCACGGCCTGGGTTTAGTCTCGTGTTTGAAAACTGAGATCCCACAAGATACATGGTGTGGCCAAAAAAGGAAAAAGATATATATATTAACTGTAACCTACTACTTCTAGATAAATGGAACACATTCTGGGGTCCTCAACTTTTCTATCTTTACAACACTGGTGTTGAAACCAAGGGTCAAGACTCCAAAACCTTTCCTTTGATAAATATTTGGTATTAAATCTATTTAATATCTTCCTTAAATTTATTCTCACATGGCAATCCATGTTTCAAAGATGGTACAATACCAGAGCACACCAGGAAAAGCTCGTGTCTGCAGCTAGCTCATCACAGGCTGATGCAGACAGCATGAAAATGTTACTGGGAGTCAGACAGCTAAGATTTGTGCATTTCAAAGATGCAGACTTTTCCTTTTAAAAAAAGAGAGAGACCTATTATAAAATAATGACAAAAGAGTAAGGATGGAGCGTGGGTTGAAGTATACAGATGCTATAAGAATGACAGAATGTTGATAGCAGTTGAAGGTGGGTGAGAAAGACATGGTGTTTAATATTTTATTTGCCTTGTATATCATAATAAAGAAAAGACTCCTGAGAGTCCCTTGGACTGCAAGGAGATCAAATTGATTTAGTCAATCCTAAAGGAAATCAACCCTGACTATTCATTGGAAGGACTGATGCTGAAGCTCCAATACTTTGGCCACTTGATACCAAGAGCCCACTCATTGGAAAAGACTCTGATGCTGAGAAAGACTGAAGGCAATAGAAGAGGGCAGCAGAGGATGAGATGGTTGGATGGCACCACTGACTCAATGGACATGAATCTGAGCAAATTCCATGAGATAGTGAAGGACAAGGAAGCCTGGAATGCTGCAGTCCATGGGGTGGCAAAGAGTCAGACACAACTTGGTGACCGAACAACAACAATCATAATAAAGTTTTAAAAAAAAATGGCAAGGGGGAAAAAATAGCTGGTGTAGAAGTCTCAAGGACCTGCGGAAATGAAGACAACAGGGAGGCAGTCAGTGGAATTGGACGGACATTTTTCTCCCATTCTGCTTTCTCTTAATTGTCAGCTGAGATGAAAAAGATATATACTCCTCAACATTAGCAGCCACAACCACCTTCTCCAAGTCTTGTTAAAACATGAGCTGGTCATCAGTACATGTGTGGAGGACTGGGGGCATGCACTCTGACAGCAGGTAGACTTGCATCCACTCCTGGCCCATCCGCAACAAGACAAAGAACTCCCGTTACCCTTCTTGGAGTGGCCCCTGCAGGCAGCTTTGTCTTCCAGAAGGAGGGCCAGTCATGTGAAGGAGCAGACGGTGTGCTGTGGGGAGAACCTCAGTCCCCAGGGTCCGAGTTGCCCCTCTCTCTCTCCTGGGCTGGGGTAGACACTCACACACCATTCAGGAGAGAGACCTCAAAAGGAAGTTGTGTGTGTTCATCACTCAGTCGTGTCTGACTCTCTGCAACCCCAAGAACTGTAGCCCACCAGGCTGCTCTGTCCATGGGATTCTCCAGGCAAGAATACTGGAGTGGCTTGCCATGCCCTTCTCCAGGGAAAGCTGGGGCAGCCACAGATAACCGGTGGTGCAAGCAAAGGAGATTAAGACTCTGAATCTTAAACCTGCAAAGAAAGAGGCCTCAGTAAAAACACCACCCACCCATCACCCGCTCCTGTACCCAATCATTCTCCTCACTGCTTTGATGACACTCAGTGGTCTTTGGTACAACACAAGGAGTGTTGTACTGAGGTCTCTGTGGAAGCAAAAGAGTCAGTCTGACCGTGTCCTCAAAAAGATTGCATTCTTTTCTTTCTTCCTTTCTCCCTCCCTCCCTCCATTCCTTCCCTCCTTTCTTTCTTTTTTTTTTTTTTTTTTTTTTGCCACATCTTACAGGATCTTATTTCCCAGACCAGGGATGGAACCCACACTCCCTGCATTGTTAGAGTGGAGTCCTAGCCACTGGACTGCCAGGGAAGTCCCAAGGAGATTACATTCTTGCAGGAGTCAGACAGAACAAACCAAACACCCAGTGATGAGAGCTAGAACAGACGTATAATCAGAGTTCTGGGAGCAGAGAGAGGGCTGGCTGCCTGGTTGGCAAGGTTGTGCAGAGGAGACCAGTCAGTGGGAGTGGGGTGGGGTGGATTATGAACAGCCTGTGCTGGCCTGACAAGGGCATACCAGATAAAGACACAGAAAAGTCAAGACATGTTTTTCTCCCATAAACATACAGTCTTTTATTCCAAGCAGCACTTTTCAGAAAAGAGGTGCTCAAGGAAGAGACAAGTCCTGAAAGATTTAGATTCCAGTTGTCTGGGGTGTGAATTAATTAGCCTTGCAATCCTTTAGTCAAAGGGAGGATGGGAGAATGACTCAAAAATAACACAAGGATGGAATTTAGAAGTTAAAGATGTCTATAAATGTCCCCAAGAAACTTTTGTCTCGAGGACTTCCCTGGTGGACCAGTGATTGAGAATCTGCCTCCCAACGCAGGGGACACAGGTTTGATCCCTGGTCGGGCAACTAAGCCTTAAGACTGCAACTACTGAAGCCACACACCCTGAAACCTGAGCTCCACAACTAAGAACCGACACAACCAAATAAACAAATAAATGTTTAGTTTAAAAAAGAAATCCTTGTTCCATTTTCAGTTCAGAGAGAAAATAAATGGAAATAGATTGGCGGAGGGATTATGCAAATTAAAGCTGTCATCTTCACCATACTTAATCCTGCTAAAGTGACTATGATACTCTCACATTTTACACAAGGTGTGTAAACTCGGGTCCATCTGAGTCAGTATCAGGGTTTGCAGAAGATGTCCAGGAGAAGCCTGGAAACAGACGGTAATGATGGGCCCCCGGGAGGACCACAGCACAGAGGGGCAAGCAGAGCCTCCTGCAGGCTGCTGGGGGATCTTGGCAAGCTTGGAGCCATCAAGCTGCTCTCCCAGTTCCTCAGAAGAGATGGCAGGCAAGCTCAGTGATCACTCCCCGGGGACAGGAAGTGACCAAAGAGCCACAACTTGAGCAAGCAGAACATACAAGCGTGACGCCACAGTGATGTCTCCTGTGGAGACTGTTAGCCGCTCAGTCATGTCTGACTCTTCTGTGACCCCATGACCGTGGGATCAGACCCACGTCCCCTGCACTGTGGGAAGATTCTTCACCATCTGAGCTACCAGGGAAGCCCAAGTCTCCCGAGGAGACTAGTCACCCACCGGAACATCTGACCCTCCCATGCTGGGCTTGTTCAGGGGCCTGGCAAAACCAGATGAAAGGACTAAATAGGCTGTTATGAGGTGACCTTGGCAAGGAGGTGGGCAGAGGCAGGGCTACCCCAGGGACAATGCCAGTTCTCCCAAGTTTGTTTTTGGTTTAACTGCTTTCCCTCTTTGAAGGGACGATTCCCAAATGTATCTGCAGTCCAGATTTTGTTTCTGAACTGGACTTAGACCCTACTGTCTGCTCTTCATCTCCACTGGAAGTCTGATGCGCGGGGCTTCCCTGGTGGCTCAGTGATAAAGAATCTGTCTGCCAATGCAGGAGACACATGTTCCATCCCAGATCAGGGAAGATCTCACATGCCATGAGGAACTAAGCCTGTGTGCCACAACTACTGAGCCTGTGCTCTAGAGCCTGGGAGCCAAAACTACTGAGCTCATGGGTCCTAGAGCCTCTGCTCCATAACAAGAGAAGTCTGTGCACAGCAACTAGAGAGCAGCCCCTGCTCACCACAACTAGAAAAAAGCCCACGCAGCCACAAAGACCCAGCACAGCCAAAAATGAAAATAAATGTATAAATAGAGTTATTTTTTTAAAAAGAAGTCTGATAGGCCCCTCAGACTCACTGGATCCAATGCTAGACTCCTGACCTCCCCCTCCCCCCAGTCCTGAACCACTTACTTACACCGCGTGCCGCCCCCCAACATTAACCAACTGCAGCTCTAGGTTTCCTGTTCTAGTGGCATCAGACACGCACTTCCTTGCTCACTAGGCACCAGCATATACTGCTGCTTCTGCCTTTAAAGAAACATCCATATCTGACCTCGTCCCTCCACCTCTGCTGTTACCGCTCTGGTCCAAGCCCCCATCATCACATATCTAAAGTACTGCAGGGGCAAGACAGCAAGAGAAAAAAGAATAGATAGTTGTGGGTGATGAACAGATGGGGAGGAAGGAACCAGTGGGGACTTTGCAACTGGGAGCTAGGTAAACAAAGTATGCTGAGAGGTCAGAGCCCTGAAGAGCTGTAACTACAATATGAGGAGTCGGAGGTCCCGCAGGACTGCCCAGTGGGTGCAGACCTGAAGCAGCCAGAACCCCAGGACTTTAGGGAAGGAGACAGAGATGGGGAACCCTCTGCAGTTAGATGACAGCTCAAACTATCTTACTTTCTCTTTTGCAATTATATTCTAACTTCATATGTTCTTAACATAACTTTCTAGAATTTTCTTGATGTTTTTAGTAGGAAAAAGCTAATATATCCCAATTAAATATGACTCCAGGTTCGTTTAAAAATTATTTTGTATGGCCTTGTTATATAAAATGTTTAGACATGATTAACACATGAATGGCTTTATATATATATATATGTATACTTAAATGGTATGAATGTTAAGACAACGGTAATCATTAAATAACATAGCAACCAAAAATTCAACAAAATTCTGAATTCCAAAATTCAGAGATCCTGAAATATCCTTGCATTATTTATGACAACAGGGATAAATCCAGTTGCTCTAATTAAACCAATGTATAAGAATCTTGTTCTGGTATCACAGACCTTCACAGCCATTATAATTATCACTGCATATGGTCTGGTTCTGTCCACGACAATCACTAAGAACAGTTTTGGGTAAGTTAGAATTCTCATGTGATTACCAACCATAATAATGGAGGTGTTAGCCAGCAGTTATAATTACCGTCTGCAAATTCCCTCTTTGCAAATATACTCTGGATAAAGGCTTGCTGTGCATTTTTCCTCCAATGTAACTGTCCATTTAAAAATGTAAACTGAGGATTTCTCTGGTGGTTCTGGTGGTCCAGTGGTTAAGACTCTGTACTTCAAATGCAAGAGACTATGGCTGGATCCCAAGTCAGGGAACTAAGATCCTAGACACCAAGCATCATGGCCAAAAAAGAAAAAAAAATATTTTTAGATATAAAAACATAAACTAAAGGAACAAACTAATAATCAGCATCAGAGGTTCTTTGCGTTCCCTTTCCATCCGAGGATTTAGGCAGTGCTCAGTTAACAAGTAATCTTGAAGTGACTGACTCTTCTCAGTGACCCAGCAAATCAATGACACGCAACAGTTAACTGTTAGTCTGAGCACTGAAAGCGAATGACCGAGGCTTTCTGGAAACAGGTTTCCAGTTTCACCATGGTGCCATGGTTTTAACACTCTGAAGTAAATCAATATTGTGGGAGTTATCAATGAGCTCCATTTCACAGAGACTTGAAAACTCAATATGAGATCTCTGGTACAAGGCATCATGGGAGCATTCATATTTCAGAAGGAAATCTGTGCCTTCAGGTCCCTAGACCAACTTTTGGAAAATAAAGATAACTCTATATATTGATATTAGACAACATATTAAAAAGCAGAGACATCACTTTGCCAACAAAGGTCTGTATAGTAAAAGCTACAGTTTTTCCAGTGGTCATGTATGGATGTGAGACTTGGACCATAAAGTAGACTGATCACCAAAAAATTGATGCATTTGAATTATGGTGCTGGAGAAGACTCTTGAGAGTCCCTTGGACAGCAAGGAGATCAAACCAGTCAATCCTAAAGGAAATCAACCCTGAATATTCATTGGAAGGACTGATGTTGAAGCTCCAGTACTTTGGCCACCTGATGTGAAGAGCCAACCCATTGGAAAAGACCCTGATGCTGGGAAAGATTGAGGGCAGGAGGAAAAGGGGATGTAGAGGATGAGATGGTTGGATGGCATCATTGACTCAATGGACAAGAGTTTGAGCAAACTCCAGGAGACGGTGAAGGACAAGGAAGGCATGCTGCAGTTCATGGGGGTCACAGAGTAGGACACGACTTAGTGACTGAACAACAACAACAATCTATCAAAGGTCGTCCCAGTAATAAAGAGCAACCAGAATGTCCTGAGTGCTGGAGAGAGAGGAAATATCTTGTTTCACCCAGAATGCAAGTTCCGATACTGAGAGCTAAGCCTGGAAACAGCAGGGTGAGGGAAGAGAGCAGAGGAAGGGTTGGCAAAGTAATTGTGAGGTATTAGATTACAGGTAAGGTTTCCTCTCTTTTTAAGATCTCCTTTAGGGATATAAACACCTCAGTAGATGAAGTGCTATCTGATTTAAAATACTAACGCACACCACTCTCCAAAGCCAAAGCTTGATATTTAGAGTCCTCGAGCCTAGAGGAAGAAATTCAGAGAGGCTCTTTCCCCTTTGTCACAAATAAAACTAACACTCCTTTACAGTTCTTTTATAGGCACACACACCAAGCTCCCTTGACCGGGGTATTATTTACATCTCTAGAGATGGGGGAAGGAGGAATTTCCTTAACACCTGATCTAAGTGTCCTATCTGGGCTCCCCTGGAGTCTCAGTGGTAAAGAACAGGACTGCAATGCAGGAGAAACAAGAGACCAAGTTCGATCCCTGAGTGGGGAAGATCCCTGGAGAAGGAAATGGCGATCCACGTGCTGTACTCCACGGGGTCCTAAAGAGTTGGACATGACTCAGCGACTAAACTACAGCTATGAAAAAGCATGTGGTCTACAGTACGATCTGCGCATCTGGTGATTAATGCTCTCAAGGTTCTTGTTGCTGTTCAGTCGCTCAGTCGTGTCCGACTCTTTGCGACCCCAAGGACTGCAGCATACCAGGCTTCCCTGTCCTTCACTATCTCCAGGAATTTGCTCAAACTCATGCTCATTGAATCTTAAACCACAAAAACACCCTGTCTGCTGTGCTCTGACTGTGTGGAAAACACTGCTAGAGTATGTGACCTAAGGTCATTGTTACTGTTATTACTGTCATCATTGTAGGCACAGGAAAGTTGTCTCTTCTTCCTTTCTAGGTTCTTTCAGTTCAGTCGCTCAGTCGTGTCTGACTCTTTGCGACCCCATGAATTGCAGCACGCCAGGTCTCCCTGTCCATCACCAACTCCCGGAGTTCACTCAAACTCATGTCCATCGAGTCAGTGATGCCATCCAGCCATCTCATCCTCTGTCGTCCCCTTCTCTTCCTGCCCTCAATCCCTCCCAGCATCAGGGTCTTTTCCAATGAGTCAACTCTTCGCATGAGGTGGCCAAAGTATTGGAGTTTCAGCTTCAGCGTCAGTCCTTCCAATGAACACCCAGGACTGATCTCCTTTAGCTGGTCTAATAATTAAACTGATAAAAGATTAACAGGAGAAAAGCAAAGAAGTTTAATAACACGTGTATCTGGGAAAGACCCAGGAAAACTGAGTAACTCTGAAATGGTGGAAGCCCTCACCTTTAATGCCTTCTTCAGCTAAAGCAAAAGAAGAGGGTGGTGGGATACTCTCTGGGAGGTCACGAGGCAAAGCAGAGAAAACAAAGGTGAGGTTGTAATGCAAATTAAGTTATCACCTTCTGCACCAATGAGAGCTCTGCATTCATGATGAAGGTCACCTCCCCCCAACTTCCAGGAGCAGCCTGGAAGACACCCTTACAAATGGAGATTTCCCTTATACATGGAAATGTCTCTGATGCTGGGAAAGATTGAGGGAAGGAGGAGGGGGTGACAGAGGATGAGATGGTTGGATGGCATCACCGACTCAACGCACAGTTTGAGCAAACTCTGGGAGTTGGTGAAGAACAGGGAAGCCTGGCATGCTGCAGTCCATGGGGTTGCAAAGAGTCGGACAGGACTGAGCAACTGAACAACAACAACATCTACTTGGGCTTTCCAAAGCTTCTCCTGAGTCTGCAGTTTCTTAAAATAATCAGCTTCAAATAATCCTGATGCTGAAGAGACAGGAAGTGAAGTGGTCAACTCTGCACCCTGGTAAAATTTAACTGAAGTTCAAAAAGGTTAGGAAACTTGCCTGAGGTCAAGCAGTTAATAAGTGGCCCAGGCAGGACCTGAACTTTTACCTGTTTGATTTCAAAATCTCTGCCAGGAACTATTAATGATGTCAGAGAAAGTGAAGGCATGCAGTCACATCCCTCTTCAGGTTCCCCTTGAGACAACATTGCCTGAGCTACTCTGATAGAAGAGCCAGAAATCAGCTCTGGCTATAAATCATCTAAATGAAGGACTAAGTCATTCCATCATTCCAAGCTGGGCACCTCTTCTGATCCTAAGACACAGGAGTCCGTGGGACCCTGCAGAGTTTGGGAGCTCCCCTCTTCTCCCTTCTTCACCCACCGTCTCTGGGTGCTCCATGGGCAGTGCAGAATTCTGTCCCCACACCACAGATCAACTTGGCACAGCAGCCCCAGAGGCAGGGCAGAGAGAAGAGAGGTGACTAGAGAGGAGAGTCCTATTGGTCCACAATTTTCCATTCCCGGCTAAGAGAGGAAGCCACAGGCTGGTCACAAGGCAACCACATCACTGCTCCACTGACCTGGTTTAAGGTCTATTAATTATGATCTGTTCTTCAAGGGCCATGCTCTCTGGTCGGACGTACGATGGGGCACACAGGGGCTGAGTGGAGAGTGGAGACTGCCCCACACAACACTCTCCAGCTGGGGCAGGACTCACTGAGGCCCAGAAGTGCCAACTAATGGTCCTGGCCATGGCCCCACCTCATACCCAGGGGAGGAGCCCTGTCCACTTACACAGTCTCAGGCCCAGCCTTACCATCCTGGGGTACAACAGGGGAGTCAAGCATGGGAACAAGGGGTCTAGAAGCCAGAGGGAGGCCAGCTCCTGAGCAGATGAGTAGGGAGAGGGAAGGTAATAAGCACAGCTGGGTTGGGGTGGGCGAGGTGATATGCAGAGATCAGGAGCATGAAGAGGTTTGTTGTAGAAAGAAGGAGCAGGTACGCAGAGAGGAGATGGGAGACACCAGCTCAGAAAGAGGAAGCTGAGAGGGTGAGAATCCAGGGTCTTGATGGCTTCCGAGCCCCCAGCTTCAGTCCCCATGAGGCTCACGAATCCTGCAAGTATGAGCATGGCTGTGTGCCCTCACATGGTCCACACGAGTGGATTCCTGGCCACCAAAGACCTTTGACTAAAACCAACTATATAAGTGTACTAAAAAAAATCTTCCCTAGCATTCACTTTTCTTCAAGTCTTAACCAATGAGGGCTTCCCTGGTGGCTGGGACAGCAAAGAATCTGCCTGCAATGCAGGAGACCCAGGTTCGATCCCTGGGTCAATAAGAGCTCAAGAAGGAAATTGCAATCCCTCCAGTATTCTTGCTTGGGAAATCCCATGGACAGAGGATCCTGGTGGGCTACAGTCCATGGAGTTGAAAAGAGTCCAATCCTTAACTATAGTCTCTAGGCAAGTGCAACTCAACCGAGGCTGCATGCAAGCATACACATATGCACGCACATGTGAATTCATGTTCCCTTATACATGTACACACACAGACATAGAGACATACATATGTCTAGATACACACACACATACACACGAAAAATATCTACCTAGGGCTGCTGAGATGCAGCCAGGCTTGAGATTCACTGCAGAGACAGAGTCCATCACGTTTCTCAGTGTAGTCAAGAGAAGCAAATTCAGAAACATTAGGTACTCTCCCTTAAAAATCACGAAACACAGCCTTACTTAAAGAAGGCACCTCAGAAGACATGTACAGTACGTCCCCTACATATGAACAAGTTCCATTTCCCGAAAGCATTCATAAGTCCAACAAAGTTAGCCTAGGTACCCAATTAACACAATCGGTTATATAGTACTGTACTGTCATAGGTTTATGATACTCTTCACACAAATGATACACACACAAACACAAAAATAAAACATTTAAATCTTACAGTACAGTACCTTGAGAAGTACAGGAGTAGAGTACAACAGCTGCACACGAGGGCTAGCATCGAGAGACAGAGAGGAGGTGGGAGATGGTAGAGCTGAAGGGTCATCAGCAATAGGAGACGGAGGACAAACTGAGAGGTCATTCATGCCTGAGGTTGATGGAACGCATGCTCGCATCTTTGAAAGTTCCCAGCTTAAAGGTTCCAATGTAGGGAACGTACTGTAGTTGAGCCCTTGTTTTGAAAACAATGCAATGTAAAGCTCAGGAGTGTGGAGTGCCTCCCTGTGCAAGGTGACAACACGGATTAGAGGGACTGTAGGAATTAAAACTAATTTCCCTAGTTCAAAAGGTTTTGTGTTCATCTCAGTTTTGCAAATTAAAGTTTTTATGAATCAGCAAGCCTATTATTTAAAGCAATCCGGGGCGGGGGGGGGGGGGAGGGCGGGGAGGGGGGAGCGGGGGGGCGGTGGGAATCATTCTAATACACAAATAATGATCTCCTAAGTACAGCTGTGTTGAGACTTCAGATTCTTGTACCCAAGGCTTCTTAAAGTGGAGCAGAATTATGGCCTCAAAGTGGGTTAAGCAAAATCCGATAGAGTAAGTCTGCCACCACCATGAACAGTGCAATCCCTGAAGGTGCATTCTGGAGTCTTACATGGGGTTATTAATATGCGTAGTTGTTGTTGTTTAGTTGCTAAGTCACATCTGACTCTTTTGAGGCCCCATGGAATGTAGTCTGCCAGGCTCCTCTGTCCAGGATTTCCCAGGCAAGAATACTGGAGTGGGTTGACATTTCCTTCTCCAGGGGATCTTCCTGGCCCAGGGATTGAACCTGGGTCTCCCACACTGCAGGCAGGTTCTTTACCACTGAGCTACCTGGGAAGCCCTCATATGAGTAGAGTAGTTATTAATTTGGAGAGAGGAACAGAAAGGCAGGTAGTAGCAGAAGGTTGGGAGTGATGTTAAGGATTTGCTCTAAGTGACCTCAGAAGAGTATCACTCAAATGACTTCAAGGGAAAAAAAGGGGGGTGCGGGGAAGGCCTTCCATGAATATTCCATTGTACCAGTAGAGTTTTCAGACTGAATTTTAGATAAGATTGAGCCTCCAATATTGCCCTAAATAAAAACAAGTATGCTCAGAAGAGGAAGCCCATTAAGGAATAATTGACCATTAACATAGAAACTGAAAACGCTTGTCAGATCTTTGATACTTGGCTTACAAGAGGAAAGTAAGACCCCGCGAAAAACAGAACCATTGGAGGGAATTCCCTGTGGTCACTGGCTAAGACTCTGAGTTCCCAATACAGGAGGCCTGGGTTTGATCCCTAGTCAGGGAACTAAGATCCCACAGGTTACAACACAGATCCTGCATGCCACAGCCAAAACCCAGCACAGCCAAAGAAATAAGTAAATATTTTAGAAAAAAAAAAAAAAAAAGAACCATGGGAAAGTGAGGTTTAGTGGGATTAGGGTGACAGCTCAGAATCTGGCTGTGCTAGAGAGAAACCCAGCAATGACGGATCGGGGAGGGCAGACTGAAGAACCAGGTACAGTCCAGGAGCACTGGAGGAGGGCAGTGGAGCCACGGCAAACCACAGAAACACACTGCACCTGTGTCAGTCTCAACAGGTCTGCTTTCAAGAGCTACATTCTTATCAGTGGGATATTTGCACACTGACTACCTTGAATGTCAAGCTGCTATTCTATTTCCACTCTAGGAAGACCACTGTGCATTCACGTATCACACCATTCACAGAACATTCTGTTTAGTTTGTCCCTAATCAGTGAAACTAAGGTAGAAACACGAGCATCCTTCCCTTTATCGTACCATAGAATTCCCTCTGAGAAAACTGAGAACAAAGAAGTTAAGTCATTAACTTTGACCTGTTTGGGAAACTAGTCACTGTTTGGCTCTTTCCAGGAGAAATCCATCCTGACTCATAAATGTAAACAACATTCACAACCAATAGCAGGTGCATTTCAAGATCCCACAGCCTGAGGGTATCCATTATAGTCTTCCCAAGACAGAGATTTTCCAATTATATGGATCCTTTAAATCACAAAGGGAAAAGTTATAAAAGGGCAACACATGGCTACACATTTAAAGTTTCTCTAAAATCTAATCCATCGCACACAAAAGAGAAAGTTTCACATTAACAATAGTATCAGTATATGTGTGTTTGATGGTTAATGGCTCATTTGTTGAAAGAAGGAATGAGTGAAGGGAAACAGTCTTTTGTAACTTGTCACAGTTTAGACCGTAAAGAATCCACCTGTAACGCAGGAGCCCCAAGTTCGATCCCTGGGTCAGGAAGATCCCCTGGAGAAGGGAATGGCAACCCACTCCAGTATTCTTGCCTGGAGAATTCATGGACAGTGGAGCCTGGTCCATGGGGTTGCAAAGAGTAGGACACAACTGAGCAACTAATACTTTTGTACCTAGACACTGTAAGTCCTTTCCCCCCCCAGCATCTCTGCTTGCGATATCTTAGTTCCGTGACCAGGGGTGAAACCTGGGCCCCTGCAGTGAAAGCACAGAGTCCTGACCACTGAGCCACCAGGCAATTCCCTGAAAATTCTTACTTACCTTCCTCTTTCAGCATTGCTTTCTCTGACAATGTTACCAAACGCCTCTCTCCTCCACAGTTTTTGCATGAAGCAACTTCTGTAGATGGTGATGGTAAACACTAACAACAAATTGACTCACAAATGCCCCTACTTTCCTGTTTCTCTAGATGAAAATGTTTCAGCTAAAATTTTCCCCACTTTACTTACACCTCATTCCTTGAGTTATTTGCTTGTTTGGGTTTACACTTTCAAATCAGCTTGATTTTGATTCACTCCCTCTTGAATCACAAGCTCCAATTCTGCAGCTTAAAGCTGCTCACATCCAAAAAGGATGTGTGTTGAGGAGGCTTAATCCGCCTACTTAATCCCACCTTAACCAACAGGCAGCTTTTCCTGCACAGATAATCACTCCCCTTCCCCTCAACCCAGATTACAACACTGCCCTCCAATAAGGTTACAATGATTTTCATAGTGTCCTTTCTACAGATACTTCTAAGTGACTCCAATTCACTCCCTCAATCGCTTGGCTACACAGCATGCTTGTAAACGGCATCAGTAACTCAAATGTAAAACATGTCCCCACCTTCAAGGCCTCCACCATGCTTATATTCTCCACTGTCTCTCTCACTGTTCCAATACCAACTGCCCGTAGGCTGAACAGTGTCTATGTGTGTGTGAGTGTAAGCATGTGTCCCATGCCCAAAATTTATCTGTTGAAACCTAATCCACAGGGTGATGTTTTGGGACGTGGGGCTTTTGAAAGGTGACTAGGTCTTGAGGGTGAAATCCACATGAATGGGATCAGTGCCCTTACGAAAAGTAAAAGTGTTAGTTCCTCAGTCGTGTCTGACTTTTTGTGACCCCATGGACTGTAGCCTGCCAGGCTCATCTGTCCATGGAATTCTCCAAGCAAGAATACTAGAGTTGGTTGCCATTCCCTTCTCCAGGGATCTTCCCGACCCAGGCAGGGATCGAACCCGGGTCTCCTGCATTGCAGGCAGATTCTTCACCACTGAGCCCCCAGGGAAGTCCTTATAAACCAGCCCAAGAAAACTCCCTTGGCTCTTCCACCTTGTAAGGACATAACGAGAAGCTGGCAACCAGAAAAAGGGTTCTGGCCACAGCCTGACCATGCTGACACCCTGATCTCAAGACTTTCAGCCTCCAGCACTGATAAATTTGTGTTGCTTTTAAGCTACTCACTCCACGGTACTTTGCTATAGCAGTCAAACCGTATAAGACATCAGCTTCTTTCTTCTAAGCTCAGTCTATACCCTCCTTTCAAATCCAACCTCTCTTCTACACACGTTTCAGTCATTTTTCAAATGCTTAAAATAATCACCTCTTGCCCAACTAGCAATGAGCCATCTTTCTTGCCTTCAAGTTTACTTCCTCCCCAAACCCTTACTTTAGATGACTTGCCTACTTACTTAGGCGATGTGCTATGGTTTCCTATGGAAACACCAGGCAGTGATTGTGTTTGAAGTCCTCCATGAAGGACTGGACCCATCGCTAGAGTATGCAGAGAGGGTGGGCCAAAAAGTTTGTTCAGATTTTTCCATAACATCTTGAAAAACCCAAGCAAACATTTTGGCCAATCAGCATGGAGAAAGGATGCAGAGAAATACAAAAGGGTTACTGTTACTCTGTTGTTCAACAGAGATGCTTCAAGGTTGCAAGCATGAGAGATAGTGGATACAAAGTGGATTAGACCTTGAGCCAATACAATTTTTTTTTTTGTTTGAGCCAATACATTGTAACCCCTTTCTCTGTCTATGATTATGCCCATGGATACCAGATCCTAGAGGTAAAATAGATGCAATTTATTTTAAGAAAATTAGGAAAATTTGAATCTATTTATTTATGGGGTGCCCATATGTGCAAATCACTAAACAAATATTTAATGAGTTCCTATTATCTTAAGGCACTGCCCTCAGGGAACTTCCAACTCAGTGAGATGCAGTTAAACAACAAGAAACAGCAACACAGTGTGATTAGTGCAGGTGAAGGAACAGTACCACCTGAGCAGGAACACCAAGGGCTCACGAACCCAATCAGGATCCAGTTGGGATGGAGAACTAGGGGCACAGGAAAAGGGCCCACACAAAAGGCCAGGCGAGCACCAGAAGGCCTTACAGTCCTCCTGGGGGAACAACCTAAGTGCAGAGATGGAAATGATTTAGGATGGGGTTGGCTTTCCAATCAGAGTTCTGAGCAGCCTGGTTCATCAGATCAGAAAACAGAAAGTTCCCCAAGGAAGTCATGAAGACTGGGAGTAGAAAAGGGGACCTGAGGGGCTTCCCTGCTGGCTCATTGACAAAGAATCTGCCTGCCAATGCAGGAGACACTGGTTCAATCTCTGATCCAGGAAGATCCCACATGACGTGGAGCAACTAAGCCCACGTGCCACAACTACTGAGCCTGTGCTCAAGAGCCTAGGAGCTGCAGCGAGAGAAGCCGTCACAATGAGAAGCCGGCGCACCGCAGCTAGAGTAGCCCTGTTCACCACAACTAGAGAAAGGTCCACACAGCAACAAAGACCCAGCACAGCCAAAAATAAAATACATAAGTAACATTTTAAGAAAGAAAGGGGGACCTGAGCTAATCAGCCACAGAACAATGGGTATATGTGGTGGGAGGTACTGCTGCCGGGGCCATGACCTGAACAGTCATAAATGGGTGGAGAAGAGAGCATCTTCCAGGCAAAGTAGAACAGAAATCTACAGACAGCAGATCAAGGGGAAAGGCTGTTCAGGGATTGCTTAGCTTCAGAGTCAAGTAACTCTTAGCCTATTAAAATAACTGAGACATGTATATGCACCTCTAGAGAAATCTGATAAATCAGACTGCATGGTAATGTGGAAACAGTCCTAAACTAGCAATCAGGAGACCTTCTTGATCTTCCTTGAGCCTCTGTCAAATGAGGGTGCATAAGGACAGTGTCCATAAATGAGAAGGTAAATTAACTTAGTCCTTTCCAGCCTGCATTCTTTTTCTTCTTAAAAAAAGAAAAAGAAAACAAAACATAGGCTACATGTGTAGTGCTCACAGGCAAAACTACTGCTTTGTGAGACATTTGCTTCAGATATATAGAGCGCCAAAGAATTGATGCTTTTGAACTGTGGTGTTGGAGAAGACTCTTGAGAGGCCCTTGGACTGCAAGGAGATCCAACCAGTCCATTCTGAAGGAGATCAGTCCTGGGTGTTCTTTGGAAGGAATGATGCTAAAGCTGAAACTCCAATACTTTGGCCACTTCATGCGAAGAGTTGACTCATTGGAAAAGACTCTGATGCTAGGAGGGATTGGGGGCAGGAGGAGAAGGGGACGACAGAGGATGAGATGGCTGGGTGGCATCACGGACTTGATGGACAAGAGTTTGGGTGAACTCTGGGAGATGGTGATGGACAGGGAGGCCTGGCATGCTGCGATCCATGGGGTTGCAAAGAGTCGATCACAACTGAGCGACTGAACTGAACTGTGTATGTGTGCTGGATCTAGATGCAAAACGTAAGATGTGTTCCTTCTTGTGGGGTCACAATCAAAAAAGTTTGAAAAGCACAAGGTGTGCAAAGTTTCTTCAAATCCTAAGACTGTCATTTAGCCTTTAAGTTCTAACCTACTTAACAGGTGAGTAAATCAACCTTGATGTGAGTTCTGGCATAAAACTAAATAAATTCCGAGCAAAGGTGAGCTATGTGCTCAGCTTTATGCTGTGTGTCTGTGTGTACTAAATTACTTCAGTTGTGTTCGATTCTTTGGGACCCTATGGACCATAGCCCACCAGGCTCCTCTGTCCATGGGATTCTCCAGGAAAGAACACTGGAGTGGGTTACCATGCCCTCCTCCAGCGACACCCCCATTGAACCTACATCTCTTATGTCTCCTGCACTGGCAGGCAGGTTCTTTACCACTAACATCACCCCATCACACAATTCAAAATTTAACCTTACCCAAAGCCATGCCCATAATTAAATTACATATGACACATGTCTCTGGGAAATAATTATGTCTCATGTATCTTGTAACACAGACACACCTGCGTATTCAGGGCAAAGGATTTGCCTCATGTCTGAAAAAGATTTCATTCTAATCTAGACACTTACATATAGGAACAGTGTTCTACAGAAATTTCACCAAATAACCTACTCAAGGTGGGATTATGTTTCACTTTAAGAAGATCTAATGCCAACCCTTAATTTTAATACCTTGACCAACAGCAGCTACTAGACTGTGTGTGACAAACGTGTATGTGAAACTCTTTATTGAAACAGGTGACTTTTTAACTACTTGTAGATTCTGACTCGGGGGCTTCCCTGGTGGCTCAGCAGTAAAGAACCCACCTGCCAATGCAGGCGACAAAGATTTAATCCCTGGATTAGGCAGATCCTCTGGAGAAGAAAATGGCTACCCACTCACTCCAGTATTCTTGCCTGGAGACTCCCATAGACAGAGGTGCCTGGTAGGCTACAGTCCATGGGGGTCTCAATTGTACAACCTCAGCCTAAACCACTTTCAGAAAGCTTCATCCAAACGAAGTCCTTCAAGACTTGCAGAGAAGAATGCGAATAAGCAACGTATGAAATCCTAAGTATTTTCCTGTTGGATAGGCCATTTCTCCAGAAAGGCACAGAATAATTTATGAACATATGCATGAACAAGAATGAGGACAAAAATCACTAACGTTGGCAGTCTGCAAGTGCCAGGCAAACACATTTTAGATAAAGACTACACCTGTCAGTAGCTTAACAGTGCCAATTATACCTATTCTGGGGGCTCTTTCATCTGAAGCAATCCAATGTCAGAGAAGACATGACCTCAGGTGTTTTCACCATCCTGCTACTAGATGGCTGGGGTGAAGTCACAGATACCCAGACTGGAGCACAAACAGGTGGACGTCACTTGCCCACTTACATGACTTTTGGGTAACTAGAGACTAAAACTCAAGTTTGGTTTGCTGGTCTTACCATGTCTAGCCCCAAAACCAAGCCCCCAGTTTGTGCCTTGCACATAAAAGACTCTCTCAGTAAACACTTCCTAGTCCTCTTGTGAATGCTAATTCAAGGTCAAGAAATTCCCCAAGCCCTTTAAGCACAAGATTCGAACTCCTCTTGGGGTGGTTTTTTTTTTTTTTAACTAAGTTTCTGATAAAGATTCCAGGCTCACCACCACCAGCTAAACTTCCTGACCGCCTTGCCAGCTACTCAGCCCCAGAAGTCCAACTTCACACCACCCGACCTTCCAGCTCCCTCCAAGGCCGCCCAACGTGGCCCCGCTGAGCACTTTACAGCCGGAACGTATTTTGGAAGGCGTCCCGCCGCGCCCCCTGACTTTACAAGGAAGGAAACAAGAGGTTTGAGCTCTTGCGCCTTGCCCAAGGTCACTTCACCCTGAGGCCCTCCAGCCTCTGGCCGCCGGCTCACACAAACTCAACGCAAACCAAGTTGTCTCTGCCCCGTATTTAAGCATGCCCACACTGCCACTTGTGGTGCCCAGAACCACAAAAGACCCAGCCGGGGAGATCGGGGGCACCCAGGCGTGCCAAAGCAGGCAAAACCCTGCGAATCTGAACTCTCCAGGAACCAGAGGGCTGGCGGGGTTCTTGAAGGGGGTGAAAGAAAGCCAGGGATGGAAAAGAAAAGAGAAGCCACCACGGCCGCTGAGGGGTGTGTGTGTGTGTGTGTG